>NC_090266.1:344180093-344781593 GCF_040414725.1 Anabrus simplex | reverse complement strand
ATCAATCAATCAATCAATCAATCAATCAATCAATCAATCAATCAATCAATCAATCAATCAATCAATCAATCACAACTGGTCTGCATTTAGGGCAGTCGCGCAGGTGGCAGATATCCTATCTGTTGTTTACCTAGTCTTTTCTTAAATAATTGCAAATTATTTGGAAATTTATTGAAATTATACCAATCCCTAACTCCCCTTCCTATAAACAAGTATTTGCCCCAATTTGTCCTCTTGAATTCCAAATTTATCTTCATAATGTGATCTTTCCTACTTTTAAAAACACCACTCAAACGTATTCGTCTACTAATGTAATTCAAAGCCATCTCTCCAATGACAGCGCTCGGTACATACCACTTAGTCGAGCAGCTCGTCTCCTTTCTCCCAAATTTTCCCACTCCAAACTTTGCAACATTTTCGTAACGCTACTCTTTTGTCCGATATCGCCCAGAACAAATCGAGCTGCTTTTCTTTGGATATTTTCCAGTTCTCGAGTCAAGTAATCCTGGTTAGGGTCCCATACACTGGAACCATACTCTAGTTGTGGTCTTAACATAGACTTGTATGCTCTCTTCTTTACTTCCTTACTGTGTTTATTGTTTATTCGGCTCGAAGGTTGGTTTGATCCTCCACAGCTCCGCCTACAGCTGTCATAGATAGTCTAGGTGTCACTGAGAAGGCATACTAGGGAAATGAGGACTGAGGTAGTTTCCCGTTGCTTTGTTCACTGAGCCAGAAGTTGTTAGTACATATCAGTCTGCCAAACCCACTGAAATGCATGCACTAACCGACACTATGAGCGATAGTTTCACGCCATTCAAAGCAGGGACTGGCTGCATAAGGAATGGTATTACTAGCATCGCTCGTACCTCACTTTCATATTGTCAAAGCCAAGGATGAGACTAAGACAGGTCAATGAAAGTAACAAATTTATTCTAGCCCATGCCAGAAGACAGAGTGCATTGTAAACACTACATCTTGCCATCAAAGGCATACTTATTACAATCCATAAATACCCTCATAACCATAACCTGCACCCTTTATTTACAGAAACGTTTATGTAATTACCCCAATGCAGATCTTTCCTTATATTAACCCCTCGGTACTTACAGTGATCGCCATAAGGAACATTTGCCCCATCAACGAAGTAATTAAAACTGGGAGGACTTTTCCTGTTAGAGAAGCTCACAGCCTGACTTTTAACCCCGTTTAACACCATGTCCATCTCACAACATTGTTGAGGACTTTTTGCAGTTGTTCACAATCTTATATTACGACAGTGTCCGACTCGTTGGCTGAATGGTCAGCGTACTGGCCTTCGGTTCAGAGGGTCCCGGGTTCGATTCCCGGCCGGGTCGGGGATTTCAACCTTGATTGGTTAATTCCAATGGCCCGGGGGCTGGGTGTTTGTGCTGTCCCCAACATTCCTGCAACTCACACATAACACTATCCTCCACCACAATAACACGCAGTTACCTACACACGGCAGATGCCGCCCACCCTCATCGGAGGGTCTGCCTTACAAGGGCTGCACTCGGCTAGAAATAGCCACACGAAAAAAAAATTGCGACAGTGGGATGGTAAAGTTCTGGGACTAGGAAGGATGCGTCCCTGGCCTTAAATAAGGAACAACCCCAGCATTTTCTTGGTATGACAATGGAAACCATGAGAAACTATCTTCAGGGCTGCCGATAGTGGGGTTCGAATACATTATCTCCCGGATGCAAGCTCACAGAGTTACGTCACTCAAACCGCGTAGCCAACTCGCTCGGTTTATCTATCTATCTATCTATCTATCTATCTATCTATCTATCTATCTATCTATCTATCTATTACTCAGTAATGGAGCACCAGTGGTCATTGGTTCATGATTTCAAAACCCTCAGCTTACATCTCAGAGAAACTACGGAGTGTGCGCCGAAAGATTTCACAGCACCCCGTGATGTTTCTGTTACAGATATAGGATGCGTAGTGGCAGATTATCTATTAGTGTGCAGCTCTTAATTTCACCACATAGTCAATATGTCTGTGAGCCCGGCTCGGTGTCACAATGTTCAGCGTAGGAACCTTCGGTTCAGAGGGCTCCGTGTTCGATTTCCCACCGGAACGAAGATCCTAAGTCTCTGGGTCTGGGTGTTTGTATTCGCCATAATACATATCCTGTCATACAATATATTATACAGTACTACCAACCACAGAAACACTCAATAATTGGTCGGCGTTAGGAAGGGCATCCGGCCAACCCTAAATAATTAGGAAAAAGCCCAGGAAAAAGGTGAAGTCGGTACGTTTGTAAGTCAGGATGTTGAACCTATTTGTAAACATTACAGACAAATTGATTATAATCTACTCTATGAGAGTAGAGTACCAGTTTATAGAAGATTGTTTGGAAATATATATATCAAAATTTCTATGCATTAATAAAATAGGTTCTCACTTGATCTAACAAGAAGCAAGTGTCCTCTAGTCCATATCACATTATCGTTCGGATAGTAGATCATCCATTAGGGGTATCAGTGTTTAAAAACCTTAGAATTTATCCAGTCCTCCCTACAGAACCGCGGTGTGGACTAAAGCACTCTAACTCTAACACAGTCTAACTTATTGCTGCATTGAATCAGGGCCCTAGCAATAACACTTATTAATATCTAAATTGGTAAATAAATATACAAACTAACGTAAGTAAGAATATCTAATTTACATATTAATAAATTACAAGTACGAGTGTCGAGTCATAAGTCATGGCAACTATTTTTTTTCTCGCGAACAGGAGACAACATGGAAAATTTAAGATATGCATTTGGAAATATAGGGCATGTACTAATGCATAGTGCCTGCCAAGACAAATTCTAACTTCAGGAGATTCTCGTAGGAAAGTGACAGAACACAGGTCATTGGTAAACATTGTTTTATTATGGTATAGACAGCAAATACATAAGACTACGTACAAAGGACAGGTCTCCACTGGTTACAGACATTCATGCAAACACTGATCGATCACCATTATCCGTACATCCTTGTCCATGGACAATGGACGGCCTGGGCGAGGCAAATCGGCAGTTGACACTCTACCCCGTTTGAACGTCTCCACCCACCCCGCCAATGTTCTATAGGGCATGGCATGCACACCTAATGCTTCCCGCAGCTCTGCATGGCATTGGCGTGCATTTCTGCCGCGGAGAACTGCTATTTTAATATACGATCGTTGCTCCTGCTTGTTGACTTCCATTTTGTGACGCTCTCACTCACACACTGAACTTGGGGGCATGCTTAGACCCACACTGTTGTTTACATACACCATGTAGTGGCATCATACGCAAGTACATACCGTACGTTTCCAAATGCATATCTTAGATTTTCCGTGTTGTCGTCTGTTCGCGAGAAAAAAATAGTTGCTATGACTTATGACTCGACCTAAGTATTTTTATTATAGCATAAGTTGGTTTGTTTCTTACACAGTATTAATATTTTACCAAACTGGGGAAAAAGTATAGGACATATAGAAATAAAATAATTCTATATTTCTATCAGATCCTGTTCGAAACTTAACTGTAAGCTACATATTTAAGGAGTGTCTGTTGAAAAGGTGTTATTTACACCTTAAGAAAGTTATGGGGGAAAACGCGAGAAACGCAAAATAAAAGGCACATGGGACGTGCCCTACATCTTTCTGATCTGGATTGCTCATGGCAGTCGATAATATTCACCTACTGTAATGCATGTGGACGAAATAGTGATTTGTTTCTTGGAGGTGGAAATAGCACCTTTTGAACAGACAGTCCACATCTGTCCATAGGCTATTCACAAAACTACTACTGTGTTGCACACTATTTTAAAGTATGCATGTGCGATTTTTAAAATGAAATATTTTGACGTGATTCGGATGACATTAGGATACCAAAAGTCACGACAAAATAAATAATAATTTGTTTCACATACCACTAACTACCTGTATGGTTTTCCGAGACGCCGAGGTGGCGAATAACACAACACAGAGCACATCAAGGAGAGCCAAGCACCAACCGAACCAGCACCCTGCATCAGCTTGCTCACCAGCCGTCAAGCGACAACCCAAGCCCGCACAGCCTGCCAGCCAATAGAAGGGCAGAACCAAGCTCCGTACTTCGAACGAGCCAGCACCCCGCCGGAAGCCAGCTCGCTGCCGCCAAGAGACTCCTCTAGCTCCCGCACAACCCTGCCAGCCAACCAGCGGGCAGCACCCTGACAGCAGCCATTTTGCTATTTCCAGCGCGGTCCGACCTGTTTGATATAGTCCACCAGGACTTTCTGCGTAGATAAGCGCCTTCAAACACCAGTGGACTGAGCCGGAATCCAAACCATCAACTTGAATTCAGAAGGCCAGTCCCCTACCTTCTGAGCTACTCAGCCAGTCTCACGTAAAATTATAAGCATACTTCTATTGTACAATAGTCCGCCTCTCTGGTGTAGTGGTTAGTGTGATTAGCTGCCACCCCGGAGTCCCGGGTTAGAATCCCGGCTTTGCCATGAAAAGCAAAATGTGGTATCAAAACTGCGGGGGTCAACTGAGTAGAGGGGTGTTCGATTCCCCCTTCAGCCATCCTCGAAGTGGATTTTCCAGTTCTCCTCCAGGCAAATGCCGGGATGGTACCTAACTTAAGGCCACGGCCGCTTCTTCCCTCTTCCTTGCTTGTCCCATCCAAACTTCCCACTCCCACAAGGCCCCTGTTCAGCATAGCAGGTGAGGCCGCCTTGGCGAGGTGCTGGTCATCCTTCCCAGTTGTATTCCCCGACACAAAGTCTCACGCTCCAGTACACTGCCCTTGAGGCGGTAGAGGTGAGATCCCTCGCTGAGTCCGAGGGAAAAACCAACCCTGGAGGGTAAACGGATTAAGTAAGAAAGCTTCGTTAATAAGGAATCAAACCAATCTAATAACGAAATGATAATCACAGTTAAAAATTAATTCTAGGCCACTGGGAGCGTGAAAGGCGAGTGGTATGGCAACCGACCTTTTTTCAAGGTGGTACGAATCCTTGACAATCCAAATGGGATTTAAAAAAGAAGTCACGTCCCTTTGGTTAGGATTTCATGTAAAGCTGGAGATCTCGTTGCTCTGATCACGATATCGTCAGTCACACAAAACTAGAAGCTTATTTTCGGTTTGTTGAACACTATGGTACATTTTAAATATAATTTGTATAATAAGTACAGGTACGGTATATGATAAATTTATATTTCTTTTAAGGTAATGTAATGTTTTCAGTTAGATGATTTGAGATATTGTTATTTTTACTTCGTAGTACCTAGAATAGTTCGTCTCTGTGGTATAGTGGTTAGTGGGATTAGCTGCCACCCCCGAAGGCCCGGGTTCGATTCCAGGCCCTGTCACGAACTTTGAAATGTGGTACGAGGGCTGTTACGGGGTCAACTCAGGTCCACACGAGGTCAACTGAGTAGAGATGCGTTCAATTCCCGCCGCAGCCATCCTCAAAGTGGTTTTCCGTGGTTTTCCACTTCTCCTTCGGGCAAATGCCGTAATGGTACCTAACTTAAGGCCACGGCCGCTTCCTTTCCTCTTCCTTGTCTATCCATTCCACTCTTCTCATCCCCCCGAAGGCTCCGTTCAGCATAGTATGTGAGTCCGCCTGGGCAAGATACTGGTCCTCCTTTCCAGTTTTATCCCCCGACACAAAGTCTCACGCTCCAGGACACTGCCCTTGAGGCGGCAGAGGTGGCATCCCTCGCTGAGTCTGAGGGAAAAACCAACCCTGGAGGGTAAACAGATTAGAAAGAAGTAATTAATGCTATTGGCTTTACGTCCCACTAACTATTTTTTTACGGTTTTCGGAGACGCCGAGGTATCGGAATTTAGTCCCGCAGGAGTTCTTTTACGTGCCAGTAAATCTACTGACACGAGGCTGACGTATTTGAATACCTTCAAATACCACCGGACTGGGCCAGGATCGAACCTGCCACTCTGGGGTCTGAGCCATTCAGGCCGGCATTAAGAAAGAAGAAAGAAAGAAGTACCTAGAATATCTACAGTACTTCTAGCATGTATATTAGCGACAATTACTTCCTCATGCATATTGGGCCTATGTCTACCGATTTACTCACGATTCTTAATACAGCGTTGGAGGTGAGGAGAGGTGAATATATATATATATATATATATGGCATGTTTTACGGCTGGGTGCCCTTCCTGACTCCGACTTCAGTTGATGAATTAATGAAGATGAAATGATGATGAATGGAATCAGGTAAGGAGGTGGAAGAAATCGGCCTGGCCTATGAAGAGGAATTGTCCCGGGATTTACCTGGAAATGAAAATGGGAAACTAGAGGTAACCGTTCTCAGGACAGCCGACAATGGGTTCGAAGCCACGCTTCTCCCGAATGCAGAGCTTGGCTCCACAGCTTTTGTGCTTGAGTTACTTCTTCATCATAAAGTGCTTATTTTCTTACAGAGCGCAAAACTTCCGAAGAGGGCGGGTTCTAAATAACGATATTATTTGCTTCCACCTGTCAGTCGCTATGATCGATGTAGGCGTCTCCATCGGAGATAAAAATAAATGTGTTCCTATAGCTAAATCTCCCTCCACTTCTGAGAAAAAGCAATTCTGATTTATGTAAGGGCGTGGTCTTCCAGAGCATGATGCAAGAAAGGAAATATCTATGAGTTGAACGTGGAGATAGGCCTCACTTCTAAGTACTTGTGTGCTGCAACAACATCACGCGTCATTTTAAAGTTATGACCTTTAGGCTGATTGAAGCTGCTCAGCTGCGAATACCTCGGACTCAAGAGAATTCCAGGGTAGTACATCTTGAAAAGTCTTTCCGTGGTTTACCCAATGAAACTGCTGGTAAACTATTCGACCTGTTGCTATTTTTTAGGTAGATGCTGTTTCCTTTCTTGTAGTTCCCTATTGGTACTGGCCAGAGCAAAATGATGTCTCAATCCAGTTTATATTGAAACTGCTGAGTTCGGAGTACGGCTACTAGGAAATGTGTTACCCTTAGGGTCTGTCATGCAGTAAAAACACTTCCTGGTTCAATGAAAGAAACAACAGGGAAGTATCTCACTTCTCACCTTGCCCAGTACACGTCATAATAACGACGCCATCGGTTTTGAGAGACATGATTTTTCGCATTAACGGTAAGCGCGACAAAATTTGAAGCGATTTTGAGATATCATAAGATTCTGGTTAAGAAATTAGTGATCTTGTTTTCGCGAATTAAAGCGACAAGTCCAGTTTAAAGCGAAATTTACTTATTTTGTGATAAGTGCAAAAATATAACGAAATTCTTGGAAAATAACGATCTTGATTGTATTCTAATTTCACGTGTGCGAAGCGAAACAGAAGACAGAATAAGGATTTCTCATTTCGACAGAAGTACCTCTTCCTGTTAATATTCTAAAAAATCCCTTCATGGTATGGCCATACCAGGATGAAATCTTTTTTTTTTTTTTTTTTTTTTTGCTAGTTGCTTTACGTCGCACCGACTCAGATAGGTCTTATGGCGACGATGGGACAGGGAAGGGCTAGGAGTGGGAAGGAAGCGGCCGTGGCCTTATTTAAGGTACAGCCCCAGCATTTGCCTGGTGTGAAAATGGGAAACCACGGAAAACCATTTTCAGGGCTGCCGACAGTGGGGTTCGAACCTACCATCTCCCGAATACTGGATACTGGCCGCACTTAAGGATGAAATCTACGGTCATGTGGAGTGAAAGGGCAATTTGTTATTAATATTATTATTTCGTGCTCAATCGTTAACATGAAAAATCATATAATTAATGGCGTTTGTTTCATCGCAATAGGTCAATTACATCCCGCGATATTGCAACGTGAAGTTGACGCTTGAGATAAACGAAACACGCAGCAGTTGCACATCCCGAGAGTCAAGCGCGAACCTCACGGTCCTCTTACTCACGATATGATTGCCGTACTACGATGCGACAGGCACTGTACTTAATGCTATTTGCACTGTTATCAAGAGGGATGAAAATAAGAACAGGGTTTCCTGCCACAGCAAAAGGATATGTAAATAAAGGTTTCTCTCTTGCGTGTTTTAATTACCTACACAGTACAGTGCAGTACTCTGTCTTGCAGTACTTCAGAATGTACATAATTCGTACAGCAATGTTACTGGAACGAAATTCTCTTATTATCATCCCTCTTGATAGCAGTGCAAATAGCATTAAGTACAGCGCCTGTCGCATCGTAGTACGGCAATCATATCGTGAGTAAGAGGACCGTGAGGTTCGTGCTGGAATCTCGGGGTGTGCAACTGCTGCGTGTTTCGTTTATCTCAAGCGTCAACTTCACGTTGCAATATCTCGGGATGTAATTGACCTATTGCGATGAAACAAACGCCATTACTTATGTGATTTTTCATGTTAACGATTGAGCACGAAATAATACAGGATGTCCATTTAAAAAACGTAAGATGATGCTGAAAATAATATTTTCCTACGTTTTTGACTGGCTCATAGTATTTATTTTAATTAGCCCCTTCCCTGCCTTCATGCCCGTGAAAGTCATTTTTTATATCTCTTGTTGTTCCAGATATATCTGCGGTGAAAGGTTTAAGTGGGCCACCCTGTATTATAGTTCTAATCATGTTTATATAAGGAATGGTTATGAATATTGTTTCTCTTTATTTATATATTTTTCACATAAATAATTCACAAATCTCACGAATTAAACTTTTAAAGCGAAATTAAAGCGAAGGAGTCAGCCCTATTTCGCAAAATAACGCAAAAAATCGTTTCCTTTTCGCGAAATCGAACATAAATGAATGCGAAAAAAATCATGCCCCTACTCATAAATATCCTTCGATGATGCTAGATCAGGATCTAAATAGCCTCCGGTTTGACGACTTCACAAACAGATAGACAGACAGACAGACAGACAGAACCTTCTCATGGACACATTTCCTATCTTTCAGTTCAAGCTCCAATTAGGTAGTTTAGGAAGTTGCTTCAAAAAGGTTACGTCTCAAAACTCAAGACCTAAAATTAGTAGAAAGTACAATAGTATCAGAACTCACGACTGCAAATTTATAGCTAAATTAATATTCTAATGAGTCTCAATTCACGACTCCTGACAGCGATGACCGCAGGAGGGATGAGGTGCGCGTTGACTCACGCTGCCCTTCAACCCAAGTTTGTCCACCCACTTTTAGAGTGGGATATCCCATGTGTTCTTAACAGAAATTATCATCCTACCACAGACGAAATTTTCGAAGCATAACACTGATCTTTACTCAGTTATTCTGTTTGATGGAATCCATTACTTCGCAAAAGGGTAAACTAAATTTAATGTACAAAAGTTATAGGTTTTATAAGCAGATAGAAAACAACTCGGGCGATACAGTATGGTTCTGTCATAAAAGAATGTCATCCGCGTGTGCCGGTAAAGTTATAATTGCAAGTGGCAATAGCGTTTTAAGTGAAACAGCCCACCAATGTGTACCCGATGTCCGTGGTGTTCTTAACCTCCTGTCGCGTTTACAGGGTCTCTCATATAATACTAAGAAAGCGATGCGGTGCTTTCACTCTCCGATACGTAAGCTCCAGTATGGGAGACGCGCGCATAGTTCTTGACCTTGCAAGCAGCCTGCATGTGTTCGACCTGGCAAGCATCAGTCGCCAGTCTTAATCTCTGCTGTTACCACGGTGAGACAGTTATCATTACAACACCGTATTTTCGTGTGTAAAACTTCTGGTTTCATCTTACTGGTCGTGTGGACAGCCATAACTCTCGCTATTGGTGTGCAGAAAATCCTAATGGTGTTTATGAAGTCCCTCATTAAGATAGGAAGATTGTTGTTTGGTGTGTTCTTAGTGCGGATAATTAGGCCTATTTTCGAGAGAGAGAGAGAGAGAAAGAGGGGTGCCAATTATAAGAGGGCACGCAGTTCAAGCTGGCGCTAACAATGGACCATTTCGCACAATTCCTATTACATTTTCAAATATCCCCTACAGTCGTTATACGGGTAGGGAAGGCATTTATATAATCAAAGAAAAACTAGCCCGGCTCGTGAGTTTTGAGACTGGCCCTAGTAAAGAAACCTACTCATACTAATCTTCTTCTTGGAATTCGTGAATATTGTTACTCGTAAGTTTTAAGACTCGTGAGTTCTGAGACGACACGCTTCAAAATGTTCCTTAACAAAACCTCTTCTTCTTTTATAATTTTCTTTACGTCCGTCTGACACAGGTGCGGCTAGGGTCGCGTAGCAGTTAGCTTGCATTCGAGAGATGGTGGGTTCTGTGATAGTACATATATCACACCCTCGCACTGTATGTAGAAGTGAGAGATATTGTCAGTATTCGATTTATTATTATATTTATTATTATTTTTTATTATTATTATCATCAGTATTTCATTTGTATATTTTGTCATTAATATTTGTAAGCTGGAAGGTAACCATATATGTAGTATGAGTAATTTGTTTTGCATGAGTGGAAAAACATTGCTATCTTGGACTCTGGTCATTCGTATGACTCATGCGGTCATCCCAGTGTCTGATGAGATGTGTTTGTTGATGTTATTTTAATAGGAAAGTTCTATGACTCATGTGATATACCCCAGCGTTTGTTTATGTCTTGGGAGCATGAAGAAGTTCAGGGCATGGTCTTGACTAGAGGATCACTCATGATTGACTGGCAAGCACCAATCCACACGTATTATGTGAGAGGAAGGGGAATGCTGATGCCTATAAAGGTTGATCAAACGGCCGGAACCACACTCGGTACGGACAAGAAGGAGTATTGACACACTGTACGAGAAGGAAGTAGTGCGGACAGACTGTACGAGAAGGAAGTAGTGCTGATATACGGTATTCGAGTGACACGGCTATAATGGACTGGACTTCAAACGTTCGTGGAACGTAGTCTTGTTATGTTCGTGGAAAGTGGATGATCAACAAATTGCGGAGGGCGTACGCATTAAGTGTTGTAGTACTTGTGGAGGTCTGGCATTATATGTTGGTGAAAGCTATCTGAGACTTTCCATAATTTATGTGAGGATCGACAGGCGTGTGTTGCTCAAATGTATATATCTTTACAACAAGTGTTAAAATATGTGAACACAGTATTACAAGGTACAGTATCTGTGTGATGTGATAACTGCCGATTATGAGAATTGGCAAGTAGCATTGATACAGAGACAGTGAAGGGTATTTATCTACATATATGTACACAGTTCATCGGAATATCTACAAATGGTAGTTTAGTTCTCGCTTTCGTTTTCCCACTGTTTTCATTATTGTTGTTGTTGTAAATATGGAGTCTTCCAGCAATCTTGTGTCTGTGTATTGTAAGTGTATTTTGGTGTGTTGATGAGGTGCTCTTGCACGGATTTCATTAAGAATATAGTTAGATATTTTAGAATCAGTGGAGTTATTGATGACCCTAGGTGCAGTTCCTACATAATTAGTCGTTTTCAGGAGGTTAGGTAAGGTCTGCAGCAGATGTACCAGTACGCAGCATTATGTACAGACGTGCACATTAATGGTGCCTCGACATAAACAATCAACACTGCCCAACTCCAGTACTGAAAAGGAGGGGAGAGTGTGAAGGGGGTAGTGTTGAAGGCCACTCCAGTACAAAACAAGAAGGAAGGGAGTGAAGGGGTAGTGCCGAAGGCAAAATGACCCACCTTCTCGCTCAACGCATTGCTTCATGTATACAGCCTGCTGTAAGACTCTGTTGTGATTGAAATGGGCACACTGGCGGATGTATTGAAGTAGAGCATTAGGTAACCTACTCTGATAATTACAGTATCAAGAGGTAAAGGAGGTTTTTAACCGGAAAATCTTTTTTAATAGTTAGGAATATTTTGTGGCTGCGTTATACCGGGTTGTAATTTGAAAATATATTTTACTGGTTCCTAACTTTGTTCTGGACTTTACTGAAGTTATATCATCATAATTTACCACCTCGGATATAGAATTACGATACATTCCATAATGAGAATATTAATATGCTAAAATAAGATATTGATGTATAACTGTGTAAGCATTTATTTACAAAAATAACTGAAGGTTCATTTTACTTCTTGATCAATAAGAAAATAATGTAATATCATTCAAATTCAATTTCCAATTTCGTGTCTTAAAATATACAACAAAAATGCTATTATTGCAACATTTCATCATAACTAATTATTATAAAATTAACACCAGCGATACCACAGTGAGATGCGTCCGTCATCAACACATACTTCCTATCGGGCATGGGGTATCTCAAAACAACCGCCTGCCTGAATCCTTCTTTTAATTTTAGGAAAGCTCTATCATGATCCTGTGTCCATTCCCACTTACTGCCAGCTTTCAATAGTTCTCTAAATGGCTCTAGTAAGTTACCAAATCTCACTACAAATCGTCTGAAAAAATTACATACACCAATATACGATCTGAGCTCCTTAATATTTCTAGGTGTCGTAGTATTCAATATTTTTTCAATTCTTGTGCTCTCAGGCGTCACTCCCATTGCCGATACACGGTGCCCCAAAAAAGTCACCTCTCGTCTGCTGAAAACACATTTGTCAAGTTTCAGAGTAAAACCAGCATACTCTAATTTAGAAAAAACCCTCTATAAGTGGTCCAAGTGCTCTTCAAAGGTACTAGATCCTATAACCAAATCATCGATATAAATAGTAGCATAATCTCCAGTATCATCTCCCAAGGCAATACTAAGTGCGCGAATAAGAGCTGCCGAACTCGTACGGGTCCCAAAAGGAACACGCCTAAATTGGTACAAACTATGCTTATAACTGAAAGCAGTAAGAGGCCTGTCTTCTGATCTTAAAGGTATCTGCCAAAAACTACTCCTAAGATCTAACGTAGAAAACCAACTCTTACCCTGAAAATTCTGTATCAACTCTTCAATGGTTTGTGATCTCAACTGATCAGCACCAATACGTCGGTTCATCTCTCTGCCATCAATACACAAACGTATTGATCCATCAGACTTAGGCACGACAATTAAGGGATTAACATATTGACTGTTTGATAATTCAATCACATCGTCTGCTAACATAGCTTGAATTTGATCCTCTACGGCTTTTGCATATTTGTGTGGTATCGGATATCGCGGTCCGCTGAATGGAGTTTTATCCAGCACAGAAAAAGAATGTTCATACAGATGGGTAACACCAGGTTTCTCGGAGAAAATCTCCACGTGTTCACACAACACTTCAAATAACTTGTCCTTCTGGATTTCATTTACTTCACTTCTACTTACGGCTTCTTTCAAGCCACATATCTTATCCTCATTAATCCACAACTGACACAACTTCAGGCCCTCACTAGCCTCTTCATTTACTTTAGAAACCTCTCTCATTCTCCACACTGTACTAACTTCCGTTTTCTTCTGAATTTCCTCCTCAAACTTGACTTTGATATCCTCATTATTCCACCTCAAATTTAGCACTAGATCATTGTAATTTAACTGAGCCAATTTTAACGTTAACCAGTCAGATCCCAAGATAAGATCAAATATTAAATGCGGAATTACCAAACATATCTGAACGCTAATAAAATTATTAATGCAGATCGGGACAGCTACTTGTTTACAAATTTGCATAGACTTCTTACCAACAGCCGTAATGATAAAAGTAGACTTAACAGGCATTTCCTCCAAATGAATACCCTGTTTCACTAATGACTCATACCACTGAGAACTAATACATGATATTTGGCTACCAGAATCAATCAAAACTTTAACCCACGCCCCCCAGACTTTCAATTTAACAACGGGATTGACTACTTTATTACTTGAATCTCCATTATTCTGCTCGGGTTCATACAACAAATCGTCTCTAACATCGAGGTCATATGGTAACACTTTCATGGCAAGACACTTCGCTACCTTCTTACTAGGCTGGAATTCTGACCTAACATTACAGCCTCTCGTTAGTTTAAAGGTTCCCTTTGTGTATTGACGTTGGACTCATTAGTACATTGCTCTGGCCTCCGTTGGGGATTTCCTGTCCTATATTCCGGTGCTCCGCTCCTGCTGTTCTGCTGAGGTCTGAACTGATTGCGAGCTTCGTGATTCTGTGTTCTACCGTTATGTCTCATTCCGTTGTGATGACTAAAGTTCTGAATATTCTCCGTTCTACTTCTAAGGTTACCTAACGCATCAAAACTGCCTAATAGGTTCTCCATCTCCTGAATAGTACCAACTTTTTGCATACAGGCCGCTTCTCTCACCCTGTCCGGAAAATGTCTTAAAAGTAGTCTTACTACATCAGACCCCTCGGTTATACCATCTAAGTTCTGACAAATCATGACATGTGCCAGGAAGTACTCGGTCATAGTGACTCCTTCATGCTGTTTGTACCTCCCAAATACCACCCTTTCTCTCTCCCTAGCTTGTATCGCTTCATTCCAGAATTTCTCTCTAAATTTATTTCTGAATTCTTTCAGGTTCGTCATCGTCTGCCTATATACCATGAACCAAGACCGAGTTTCTCCTACAAAAGCATGGTCAATATTTTCCATAACGTCTTCCCAGTCCATAGACCCTTCCTCTAGACGCTTTTCAAATCGTTTTTCTATCATCTTAAGGAAATCTAGCGGGTTCGTTTGTTTCCCATTAAATTTAGGTAGTTCAATTTCCCTAATGTAGCTATTTCCTAGACATTGCCTTCCCGTGAAAACCTGTTTATCCTTTGCCACCTGTTTTAACTGATTTTCTGCTTTCTCCATCCGGCATTCTACCTCTTTGTCTCTCCTCTCAATTTCGCTCTCCAAGTTAACCTGCTTCTCTTTCAATGTCCTAATTTCAATCTTATTCTCTTCAGCTATCGCAAACCTTTCTTCCCTTGCCCGGGTCTCATCTTCTATTCTAAGCTTTACCGTGTCAATCTCTTGTTGGACGTGGTCTTTAAATACCCGTATTTCCCCTCTTTGAGTCTCAACTCTCTTATCAATACTAGTGACGTGCCTCATTACTTCCTCCCTAGTAGAGTTGTTTTCCTTCCCCATTAATTCCAGGAATTCACTTCTCTGTTCCGCAAACTTTTCTCCTACCTTTTTTCCTTGCCGTACATATTCACTTTCCTGGTCCTCTAATCGCTTACTAAAATGTTCATTTTTTACCACCAGATCGCGTAACTGCTTACTGTGTTCGTCCATTCTCCGATTCGCTTCCTCCTTATTTTCCCTCATCTCCCTGCTTAATTCAGCTTTAGTTTGTTCTAACTGTTCTTTAAGTTCAGATTTAGTTTGTTCTAATTCACTTTTAAGCTCAGATTTAGTTTGTTCTACATCTGTTTTAATTTGTTCCAATTCATTTTTTATTTCAGATTTACTGTCCTCTATCTTACTTAACATTAACTGCATCATTCCCATTAACAGATCATTATTATTACTTTCATTGTTAGTGTTTACTTCCGCTTCGCCCCCCATCCTACTATCATCTGACTCCCTACTGACTTCTTTCTGCTTGCCTTCACTCTCCATACTACTTACACTTCTATCTTCAATTTCCTCTACAAGACTACACAACTCTTCCTCTGAACTCAATACATTATTGCCTTTTATCGCCCGTCCACTGCGCAACATCCTCTCCTCTTTCGTCTGATCAGCCATGACCCTTCCCACAATCAAACACTCTTAATGAAACGTGGATATCCAAATTTTGCCCATAATACGAATTCTGATATTGTTACTGTTATTAACTGCTCCGTACTTAATGATTTTCTCGCCACACGTTGGAGCGGCATTTATGTGACTTCCCCTCTCGGAGAACAATCATCAAATGAGAAATGCAACCAAGCAAGCAAAGGGCGCCAATCTTTAAGTTGAGGACTTAAAGATAAAATTTATAATCAAGCTTGGACAGACTCTTATCACAGGGGTGAGGTGATAGTGCACTAATCATTAAGCAGGAGAATTAGAAATTAAAAGGCTAATTAAGGCAAATTGATTAAAGTAAACTAGAAAAATACTATTTATTATATTTAATATAAATGACGACGGTTTAACGAGAACTGAATTTAAAATAGAAAATGAATTTAATAAAAAATTGAATGACTCTACTTCGCGAAAACTTGCAATATCTTTAACTCGCTTGCTCACCATGTCGTCTTGTTCTGCTGGTCCTTGGAAAGCTTCCCTCCTTGTAGCGGGAACATCACCGTTCGTCTTTGAGATCTCTTCATCTGCAGCTCAGTACCATTCCTGCCTTGCCAATTGCACCCACCACTAATTGGAAGATGACTTCAAAACTAACACTCCCTATTATGCTCTATCCCATATATTGGAGATAAGCCCTAAGTCATAGTTAGAAGAACCACCTTGGGTTATATGGAGAGGATACTCAATTAAGAATCCTTCCAACTTTACTGAAAATGTTCTCTGAAGTTTCATTTCTATCTAGATTAAAACTATCTATTGACTTAGACTGGTTCAAACCGGTCTTATAGCCGTGCTGTACGTACTTCCTGATAAGAGTGGCTATACACCCCTCATTCAGAATTTCTAAGTATCGAGACGAAGAATCAAGTAGAAAATCAAGTAGAAGCTGTAGAATAACTCGTAGAATAATGTAGAGAGCGAATAAGAATGAATAAGTGATGCCACGAGCTCCAACACGTCCTTTTATAACCTTCTCTCGCGCTAATTACAGATCGCTACACGTGGTCCAATCAGATGACACGTCTCTCCCCACTCCAGATATTAGAGTTGACGGGCCAAAACCATGATATCAACTGTTCTTCTATTCGTCCTTTCACTCAGTATCCATGGCAACATGACGCTCCTTTGAAAATATAGGCGTTGATCAGTTCGAATAATTCTGGTCGAAATACGGTAGCTTACGTTAGGACGCGTGAACACGTGCTCGCATTTCTCAGAACTTGGTGTCTAAATTGGTCCTCCCTTCCTCCTCGGTGATGTGGCAAGATAACTGAAATCTACTGCAAGTTAATTTTAACCAACTGTCGCAAGAATCTAAGTGAATATTAGAATATTCAGCCCTCGTTTACAAGTCGTAGTTACAAAGTAATGAAATGATAGTGAGCAAATGATTAAACATGAATTATAATACAATTACATACCAAAATAAATATCATGACGTTAAATTCTTGAATTAATTACACATAATAAAATTAATATAATTACACTGTAACGTCTGGAACGTTACAAGTTCATCGGAATATCTACAAATGGTAGTTTAGTTCTCGCTTTCGTTTTCCCACTGTTTTCATTATTGTTGTTGTTGTAAATATGGAGTCTTCCAGCAATCTTGTGTCTGTGTATTGTAAGTGTATTTTGGTGTGTTGATGAGGTGCTCTTGCACGGATTTCATTAAGAATATAGTTAGATATTTTAGAATCAGTGGAGTTATTGATGACCCTAGGTGCAGTTCCTACATAATTAGTCGTTTTCAGGAGGTTAGGTAAGGTCTGCAGCAGATGTACCAGTACGCAGCATTATGTACAGACGTGCACATTAATGGTGCCTCGACATAAACAATCAACACTGCCCAACTCCAGTACTGAAAAGGAGGGGAGAGTGTGAAGGGGGTAGTGTTGAAGGCCACTCCAGTACAAAACAAGAAGGAAGGGAGTGAAGGGGTAGTGCCGAAGGCAAAATGACCCACCTTCTCGCTCAACGCATTGCTTCATGTATACAGCCTGCTGTAAGACTCTGTTGTGATTGAAATGGGCACACTGGCGGATGTATTGAAGTAGAGCATTAGGTAACCTACTCTGATAATTACAGTATCAAGAGGTAAAGGAGGTTTTTAACCGGAAAATCTTTTTTAATAGTTAGGAATATTTTGTGGCTGCGTTATACCGGGTTGTAATTTGAAAATATATTTTACTGGTTCCTAACTTTGTTCTGGACTTTACTGAAGTTATATCATCATAATTTACCACCTCGGATATAGAATTACGATACATTCCATAATGAGAATATTAATATGCTAAAATAAGATATTGATGTATAACTGTGTAAGCATTTATTTACAAAAATAACTGAAGGTTCATTTTACTTCTTGATCAATAAGAAAATAATGTAATATCATTCAAATTCAATTTCCAATTTCGTGTCTTAAAATATACAACAAAAATGCTATTATTGCAACATTTCATCATAACTAATTATTATAAAATTAACACATTTTTACAGAAATATCTTATAAAAATATGAACGTATCGCATCTTCCTCGAAAATATATAAATAAAATAAACGTACAGTAAAATAATATTATAATAATCATTATAAATATATAATAAAATAATTTTGCCATATTTCTACCAACCTCCAAAATGTCTTAAGACTGCACGATATTGCTTAAGGTATTGCTTGGGGGACCATGTGAGCCTCCCACATGCCAATAATACGGCCTCGATTCACCTGTGATAAGATAGGGGCCATCTTACAATGAAATGAAATGTCGTATGGCTTTTAGTGCCGGGATATCCCAGGACTCCCGTAGGCGACCTGCGCGTCGTGATGAGGATGAAATGATGATGAAGACAATACATACACCCAGCCCCTGTGCCATTGGAATTAACCAATTAAGGTTAAAATCCCCGACCCGGCCGGGAATCGAACCCGAGACCCTCTGAACCGAAGACCAGTACGCTGACCGTTCGGCCAACGAGTCGGACATCTTACAATATTACAGTGTAAAGAAATGTTCGCTGGAATACATACACTGTGTATTCAGCATTACCTGTTCACTCCCTTCCCCTCCTTTTCGGTACTGGGGTGGCCTTCAACACTACCGCTTCACTCTTTCCCCTCCTTTTCAGTACTGGAGTGGGGCAGTGTTGATTGTTTATGTCGGGACACCATTAATGTGCGTGCGTGTACACGCCCTGGGATATAAAGTTTATCATGCTCTATCAAAATTCGAGGGATCCATTCTGGTGAACTCTGGCGCCCATATTACGGACATTTCGATTATATATTTTATTCATGATTTTATTTATCAGTATTCATCAAATTGTTACAAATGGCGCCAAACGTGGGGCTGAATGATTGGTACATCTGTTAGGCTTATAAGCGTAGGTGCACTTGTCAGGTGTGGATGGAATTCTACAAACTATGTCAGTGAAGTGTTTCATATGTTTCATGTGTATTTTGGAGTATGAAGAAATGTTGTAGCGAGTCGAGTATTATAAGACTGAGAAATAGAGAGGTTGTTAAAGCTGCTAGTACTATGAATCAGGATAAGAGAAGTCAAAAGAATTCCACCACATCGAGTTTATCTAATTTAAGTGAGAATAGCGAAATGGCTGATAGTAGGAAAGATCAATCGGCAACGATAGGTGAGGAACCGAGTAACCCGTCTCAAACTCAGAATGTAGGGGATCGAGGCGAGGCTTCAATGCTCAGTATGCTTAAATGACTACTTGATAGTCAGAGTAAAGAGTTGAAGAGTGAATTGAATTCTTTAAGTAATGAATTAAACAGTAAGAATGAAGAGTTGAAGGCTGAACTGTCCAGTAAAATCGATAATCAGAGTGTTGAATTGAATTCAGTGAGTGTTAAACTGTCCAGTAAGATTGATAGTCAGAGTAAAGAGTTGAAGAGTGAATTGAGTTTTTTAAGTAATGAAATATACAGTATTAATAGTGAATTAAATTCTGTTAGTACGGAACTGTTCAGTAAGATTGAGAATCAGAGTAAGGAGTTAAGTTCAGTGAGTGTTGAATTGTCTAGTAAAATAGATAGTTTAAATAGTACTGTGAATGGTCGAATAGATGAATTAAACCAGAAGTTTGACCATCAAAGCAGGGAAATTCAGGAAGTCAACGATAAGATAGAAGCTCAATGCTTGGAACTGACTGAGAAAATTGAATGTCGAATTAATGTAGTTAGGAAGAAATTTGTTGAAAACAGCAAGGAATGTGATAAGAGAATAAAAATAGTGGAAGATAAAGTCGAAGTAATAGAGAGAATTAAAACCAGCCAGAATGTTTTAGCAAAGCGAATAGATGAAAAGACTGAGAAATTGGAGAAAGACCTCAAGTCCGCAGAAGGAAATGCCAGAATGGTAGTTGAAGGATGAATTAAAGCATGTCATATAAAGTTAAGGCAGGAGATCAGTCAAATCCAAGTAGGTAGCAATATATGCAATAGGTATGTATCTTGTACGAAGGACTCTGAATTGCCCAAGTTTAATGGTCGGCAGTTTAATCCGATGGAATTCTTGAAAACGGTGGAGAAACGATTTTCCAAAAATCTTGACGATGGTTTGATTGAGTGGAGTATGGTAGATGAGATGTTGGATGTTGCATTTGTTGGAGAAGCGAGATCCTGGTTTCAAGTTTATAAAGAAGGCATTTCGAGTTTGGAGGAATTTAGGAAGAAATTTAGTTCTAAATTTTGGAGTGAAGCTATTCAGGGAAGGGAAAGAGATCGCGTGCTATTTGGCAAATATAGACCTCAGGAAGGTGTGTCTCTTAGTTTAGTTTAGTTTAGTTTAGTTTAGTTTATTGCCTTTCTTATATGGCGGGGCTCAGGCTATGAAGCCTGCTATTATGCCAAACCATATTATACAACAGCTTTATACAATTTACAGACTAATATACATAAAATCATTTTTACATATATTTCTAAAAATCACTAAAATTAATTTACTTAACCTCTATAATTTTCTATCCTTATTGATAATTAAGAGCTAATTATTACATTGTTACGTTAGTAAAATCTACTTTTTTCATATTTGTGTACCACCTTAAACATTTCCTTTTAAATACCTTCGGATTGCCTATGCCTCTAATTTCAGCTGGGATTGAGTTCCAGGAACGTATGGTAGCAGGTATGAATGAGTTGTTGTACGAGTTACTGTGGTGAATGGGAATGGACAAGAGGGAACGTGTGGATGACCTTGAGGGAGCTCTATCGGAAGGGGAGAGGTATTTAAAGTCTGTTCTAAGATAGTCTGGTTTGTTTGTTTGTTTGCAGAATACTGTGGAGAAGGGAAACAGCGTGGTATTTACGTCGTTCAGTCAATCTTAGCCACGACAGCTGAGAGAGGAAAGGGCTAATATGAGTTTGGATTGGGATATTTAACACGAATCGAGCACAAGCATTATAGGCTCGCTGTAGTCGACATGAAAGAGTTTTCTGCTCATACTATTATATACTACATCTCCGTAGTCAAATATTCGAAATATTAGACTCTGTACTAATAATTTTCTTGTGTTTCTTGGAAGGAAGTCCCTCATCCTTTTTGCAGAATGTAATGAGTAGAATACTCTTTGACAAATTTTTGTGATGTGTTCCGACCAACTTAAATATTTATCGAATACTAATCCAAGGTTCTTTACATGATCGCTAAATGTTACTGGTATTCCACTGAGCATCACACTGGGTATAGACGTGTTTTGTATTTTAGCATGAGATTTATACGTGCCAATTATGATGGCCTGTGATTTTGATGGGTTCACTTTCAGGCCATGTCTGCTAGTCCAGTCATTAACATTTGCTAGGTCTTCGTTTAACTTAGTGATTGAATTGTTTAAGTCATTAGGCTTTGTGTGAATATATAACTGTATATCATCTGCATACAGGTGATATTTACAATTGGTCAGCGTCTCAGATAAGTCGTTCATGTACAGTGAGAACAAAAGTGGTGACAATACTCCTCCTTGAGCCACGCCCATCTTAGTGGATTGCCACGAAGATGTATCGTTTCCCACTGAAACGCGCTGCTGGCGATCACTAAGATAGGAGTGTACCCAGGTTAAAGTGCTGTGAGAAAATTTCAGCGCCTTAAGTTTAGCGAGTACGGAGTATTTCTTGGCACATGTTCTGATCAGCCAGAATATTGAAGGTCTAGCATCGGAGAGAGATACGGTCCGCCAGATGTTGAGGCATTTTCCTGAAAAGGTCGTATTAGCTGCATGTATGCGGAATATCATTACGATTAAGGAATTAGAGCAGCTTTTAGAGAGGTTTGATGCTTTGGAAGGGCAGGGGAGGACTAGGCAAAGTGAAGGTAGAAATTACGGGGATAATGGGAGACAAGGTAATCAGCTAGGGGGAGATAGGAATAATCAGAGTTTCAGCCATTCTAGGCAAGGGAATCAGGGTGGTAATTCCGGAAGGGGAAACAGACAGTCTAATCAGGGAGTTAATCACCAGGAATATTTTGGCCGAAGACTTAATCAAGGGGAATCAGAAAGTGGGGGGCGTACGGATCAAATATCTCCTGATCAAGTGCAGAGACATGACAATAGTGAACAGTCCACGTCAAGTAATTTAAACCGGAATCGGACTTCTTAGTTGGGTCAGATAGGCAGTCCGATACCGAAATTCCTATTGACGTGATGAAACAGGTAAGTTATGATTTAGACGTGAAAGAGGAATTATTGAATTACCATGTGTTTGTGTTCAGGGAGATTTTCAGAATAGGGGGCATGATGAAAGTAAGAAAGATGTGTCGGATGTCTTACTTTGTGCTAGTGGTGATGGTAATAGCGGTGTTGCGATCGATAATGTTGTGGAAGTTTCTGAAATTGAAAGTGAAGATTTTTGTGAAGTTGATGAAGGTTGTTTTGCGAGTGAAGAGTGTTTACGGAGTACACATCATGAGGATGTTTTTGTTGATTTAAGTGTACGTGAGGAGAGTAAAGTTAGTTCCATTATGTGTGAAAATGGTGACTTTGAGATTAATGAAACTTCTGATAAGAGAGTCGAAAGTAGCAGTGTTGTTGGCATGAAGGTAGTGCGAGTAGGAGCTGATATGGAAGGTGGTGAAGATGATTTAGTTGATGGATCATTAGGTAGTAACGGCAGCAATTTCGAAGTGTGTTATGGTAAGAATTTCTGTAATAGAGTGAGCGTGTGTGAGAATGGAAGTGTGCGTGAGATGAAAGAAAGTCTATCCAAGCGAGTGTGTTATGTTTTATTTAAGGGTGAGAGTTGTGTGAATGATTTGAATGTTGTATGACATCGATGTGGAATGTGTGAAAAAGTATGTGATATGTTTGCTTGCATTAATTATGTTTTTTGTGGAAGATGCAACGTTGTGAGATTCTTGCGCATTTCAGAAATAGGGATTTCTTTGTTATGAATGTCCTGAATGAAAGCTTGTATAATTCTTGTGTGACTGGATGGGATGAATGTTTGTGTGTCAGAGAGAGTGGATTCTAGACGTAGTTAGATTTTATTTCGGTACGCATTCCTCGTCTACCGATGCCAATGTTACGTTTATATATAGCTTTTTTCATTATATCAGGGTCCATATACTGTGGACAGTAGTATAGGCAAATGTGCTTACCAGTTTCAAACCTCTGACGACAAGGTCCTTGGGACATTTAATATCTATGGTCTTCGCAGATATAAGAGATAGGATCTGCACCTTGGATGTAAATATTATCAATTTTGAGTTAAGTGTACAGTAGCAAGAAGGGATTGTATTCAATGATATAGGAAACAATCGGAGTTGTGTGTATATAGCCATATTATTATTATTATTATTATTATTATTATTATTATTATTATTATTATTATTATTATTATTATTATTATTATTATTATTATTATTATTATTATTATTATTTGGACAAATTGCATTTCGTGTGTGCGAATACAATGCAGTAGACGAAATGTAGATATCATTATTACAGCAATTTATGTGTTTAGTTATATCATTTATGATGTTCTGTTGTATGGTGAATCATAATATGTGATATCATCGATTCACCAAGGGGGCGTTATGTGATAGTACATATATCACACCCTCGCACTCTATGTAGAAGTGAGATATATTGTCAGTATTCGATTTATTATTATATTTATTATTATTATTATTATTATTATGATTATTATTATTATTATCAGTATTTCATTTGTATATTTTGTCATTAATCTTTGTAAGCTGGAAGGTAACCATATATGTAGTATGAGTAATTTATTTTGCATGAGTGGGAAAACATTGCTATCTTGGACTCCGGTAATTCGTATGACTCGTGCGGTCATCCCAGTGTCTGATGAGATGTGTTTGTTGATGTTATTGTAATAGGAATGTCCTATGACTCATGTGATATACTCCAGCGTTTGTTTATGTCTTGGGAGCATGAAGAAGTTCAGGGCATGGTCTTGACTAGAGGATTACTCATGATTGGCTGGCAAGGACCAATCCAGACGTATTATGTGAGAGGAAGGGGAATGCTGATGCCTATAAAGGTTGATCAAACGGTGGGAACCACACTCGGTACGGACAAGAAGGAGTACTGACACACTGTGCGAGAAGGAAGTAGTACGGACAGACTGTACGAGAAGGAAGTAGTGCTGATATACGGTATTCGAGTGACACGGCTATAATGGACTGGACTTCAAACGTTCGTGGAACGTAGTCTTGTTATGTTCGTGGAAAGTGGATGATCAACAAATTGCGGAGGGCGTACGCATTAAGTGTTGTAGTACTTGTGGAGGTCTGGCATTATATGTTGGTGAAAGCTATCTGAGACTTTCCATAATTTATGTTGAGGATCGACAGGCGTGTGTTGCTCAAATGTATATATCTTTACAACAAGTGTTAAAATATGTGAACACAGTATTACAAGGTACAGTATCTGTGTGATGTGATAACTGCCGATTATGAGAATTGGCAAGTAGTATTGATACAGAGACAGTGAAGGGTATTTATCTACATATATGTACATAGTTCATCGGAATATCTACAAATGGTAGTTTAGTTCTCGCTTTCGTTTTCCCACTGTTTTCATTATTGTTGTTGTTGTAAATATGGAGTCTTCCAGCAATCTTGTGTTTGTGTATTGTAAGTGTATTTTGGTGTGTTGATGAGGTGCTCATGCACGGATTTCATTAAGAATATAGTTAGATATTTTAGAATCAGTGGAGTTATTGATGAACCTAGGTGCAGTTCCTACCTATTTAGTCGTTTTCAGGAGGTTAGGTAAGGCCTGCAGCATTATGTACACGCCATGGGATATGAAGTTTATCATGCTCTATCAAAATTCGAGGGATCCATTCTGGTGAACTCTGGCGCCCATATTACGGACATTTCGATTATATATTTTATTCATGATTTTATTTATCATTATTCATCAAATTGTTACAGTTCAAATCCTACCGTCGGCAGCCCTGAAGATTGTTTTCCGTGGTTTCCCGTTTTCACACCAGATAAATGCCGGGGCTCTACCTTGATTAAAGCCATGGCTGCTACCTTCCCCATCCCAGCCCTTTCCCATCCTTGCGTCGCCGAAAACCTCCGATGTGTTAGTGCGACATTAAACTCCTTGAAATAAATTATTTTCTGTCTGTTGCTCCAACATTACGCAATAACCAGTGAAGATATCTTGTCAAACTTGGTATTTGGACTAAAGAAGACCTCGATTAAAGTTTAGGGTACCTTTGTTTCTAAATTCATAATAATGTTATTGGTTTTATGTCCCATTAAGTACTTTATTTTTTCGAAATTCAAATTTGAACACTACTTTATGGGGAAGCGGGAAATACAAGCTTCAAAATATCTCCCTTAATATTCGGTTTAGAAATGTTCAAGGAGAAAAACTGTTTAGAAACTACTTTGCAGTAACTTTAGCCATAAGTTACGAAAAACGTCGATTATAAAAATAAAAATCCTCTCTCCTCCCCCTGTCTGTACGACAGCCGTAGTGGATACAATGTGGTGAAAAATCACGCCTGTCTGTTCACCTTCTCTACTGTCCGGCAGTGATCAGCCCACTCTTTTCCGCCAGTGACCAACCACGTGATCATTCCTTCCCACCATCTCTCGACTAAACACATTAAATTATGGCTTACGGAGCTGCCGCAGATCATTTAAAACTGCGTCTAAATTCAAAACATAAATGTACAAGGGATCGAACTTCGTTCTCCATTCCGACGGTAGCTCAACAGGTCCCGCCAATCTAACGCCTTCCTAGCTACTCTGGAGGTCATGTTGTTATACGCACATCTGTTGAGTTCGCAATTAATTCTAAAAATTGAGTCATTTCGTTTTTATTGCAAAACTCCCCATGGGGTTTAAACTGAAGTAATCAGTAGGTTTGATGATTAGTAAGGTGGAAATGGAAGACATTGATGGGGGCCACACTTCCAAATGGCCTACGCTCAACTGTCTCGGATACTAAGACGCTCTAACCCGATATTCAAAACATACCGTCGAAAACAAAATCCTAGTTATGTGAACGTGTGATTCTCACTTTCGGGAACGATCTATCAAGGGCTATTAACAATACCATTCTCAGCAAGTTTAATACGCCTGAAGTTGTGCACATCTCTGTGGACACAGTACTAGATCACGAAGAGGAAGTGCACTACGCTGTGGAATTCCTTAACTACAGTACACCGGGTGAGTCAACCGCGCCTGACCTTTTATGCTGTTAGGCATCCCACCGAACGTCACTGGTGTCGTTATGGTCTATTCTCCTTTGCCGTAAACCAAGCAACAATGACATTTAATCACTCACTGCACCATTACCTTTGCAAAAACGTGTACCGTATGCGACAGGCATTTACACAATGCATCAAACTGGCATTCGGTTATGTAAAAAGTACGCGCCAATTATAAGCTTTCAGTAGGGTATGAAATGGACGCTAAAAGCTGAAGTAGTAGTCCTTCTAGTGGGCTTTCTGTAAACCTACACGCTGCAGTCGCCGTGGTGTCATTGGTTACGTGCGCTGCTGTTAATCCAGCTGCGTTTGGCAGGTGGGCTCGAATCCCACTTTAGCCTGTAAATTTGATTCGCATTTTGTACTTCGAGAATCATCCACAGAGCCAATGTATCCGAATGCCCTCACGTCGTGGGTTATTTACTTCTTTCTTTCTTAATTGGTTTACCCTACAGGGTTGGTTTTTCTCTCGGAATCAGCGAGTGATCCCACCTCTACCGCCTCAAGGGCAGTGTCCTGGAGTGTGAGACTTTGAGTTGAGGGGTACAACTGGGAAGGATGACCAGTACCTCGCTAAGGCGGCCTCACCTGTTATGTTGAACAGGGACCTTGTGGGGGTGGAAAGATTGGAAGGGATAGGCAAGGAAGAGGTAAGGAAGCGGCCGTGGGCTTAAGTTAGGTATCATCCTGGCATTTGCATGGAGGAGAAGTGGGAAATCACGAAAAAACACTTCGAGGGTGGCCGAGGTGAGAATCGAACCCACCTCTACTCAGTTGACCTCCCGAGGCTGAGTGGACCCCGTTCCAGCCCTCGTACCACTTTTCAAATTTTGTGGCAGAGCCGGGAATTGAACCAGAACCCGGGTCTCTGGAGTTTGCAGCTAATCACGCTAACCACTACACCACAGAGGCGGACGTGGGTTATTTAATTAATTAATTAATTAATTAATTAATTTTGACACTGTTCTAGGCCATTATGGCTGCTTACGTGGATGTTTTATAAGCAGGGCTGGACAGGGATATAATGGTTGGGTGTTTGAATCCGCTTGACTGAGCAACAGACTGTTAGCGCAGTAAGTGTTCGAATAGATGGCCTTCTGCAGTAATGCACGTTTCAGCACACCGTTGAACTGATATTCGGGCTTTTTGTACCATTGTAGGTGTTACGGATTCACATGCTTCCGTAATAAGGTTTCGAAGGCTTTCAGGAATTGCTGGCTGCTAAGCGTACACTGCATCCTTCAAATATCCCCATAGGAAGAAGTCCAGTGGCGTCAAATCGGGCGATCTAGCAGGCCAGGTGACAGGTCCTCCCCTTCCTATCCATCGACCGGGATGTGTGACATTCAGGCAGTTGCGAACATCTGCTGACATGTGAGGTGGAGCTCCGTCGTGTTCATACCACATTGTTACACGCTCACCCAGAGCCGCATCCTCTAGCAACAATGGTAGTTGGTCTTGAAGAAACTGTAGGTACCGGGCTCCTGTCAAATGATCCTCAAAGAAATATGGTCCAATTAGGTGATCACCCAGTATACCACACCAGATATTTACTCCGCATCGTGTCTGAAATGCGGCCTGCCTTACCCAGTGGGGATTTTCAACACTCCAGTGGTGCATTTTATGACGATTCACATAGCCATTATTATGAAATCGTGCCTCGTCCGAAATTAAAATGTGAGGTACTAACGCTGGATCACTTGCTACTTGCGTCAGTATCCACGCACAGAAATCAACATGAGTTTCGAAATCACGTCCATGGTGTTCTTGATGTAGTTGCAGGTGATACGGACAAAAAGTACTGGAAAGCAATATCCTTACAATATGCTGATGTTGGCCTGTTGTGCTACTGCCCAGGTACTCGTGTGAGGATTCTCCCGGAAAATGTCCAAAGCCATCTAAGCGGTTTCACCGGACGTAACTGGTGCCTCTGTAACAGGACCTGTTCGGGAAAGTAACGATCTTATACGCAAACGTCGCTCCACCCTCCTAAACGTATTTGCGCTTGGTTGTTGTCAGTGTGAAGATCTTTCCTGGTACGGGCGCTGTGCCTCCTGTGAGTTCTGTCTTGCTTCACTGCAGATGATGAGCGTTTCAACATACTGATCTGCTAAATACATAGCGAATAAATGACCACGACAGCTAGGGTACACCAAGTGTCAGGCCACTACACATTCAACACGCATGCTATTGTTCGAATGTGGCTCGAATGGCCTCGTATTTGATCCTCAAAGTTTAAAATGTGAATAAAAATATTTATCGCTCGTGGGATTCGAAACCACCTACCAACGAAACATGCGTCAACACGTCTGCGGTTAGTCCACCACACCACGGTGACTGCTCTACCTAGCATATCAGAAAACTTACTTGCTGTAAAACTACGTCCCGCTTCACAAACTCGTACACGTTTCCTATCAGTATGCCATCGCTTTTAGCGATAATTTCATAACCAATCGAAACCTTGTAATTGACAAGTACATTTTACATAACCGTATGAGAGTTTGATGTATTGTGTAAATACCTGTCGCATACATGTTTTTGCAGGAGTTGTGCAGTGATGACGCAGTAAGTCCTTTAAAAGCGACTGTAGCTTGGTATACGGCAAAGGAAAATCGACTATCATCCCACTGACGTTCGTTGGGATGCCTAAAAGCAGAAACGTCAGGCGCGGCTGACTCACCCGGTATAACTTCTTCTTCTTCTTCTTTATCTGTTTACCCTCCAGGGTCGGTTTTTCTCTTAGATCCAGTAAGGGATCCCACCTCTACCGCCTCAAGGGCAGTTTCCTGGAGCTTCAGAATCTGGGTCGGGGATACAACTGGGGAGGATGACCAGTACCTCGCCCAGGCAGCCACACCTGCTATGCTGAACAGGGGCCTTGTGGGGGGATGGTAAGTTTGGAAGGGATAGGGAAGGAAGGAATCGGCCTTGGCCTTAAGTTAGGTACCATCCCGGCATTCGCGTCGAGGAGACGTGGGAAACCACGGAAAGCCACTTCCAGGATGGCTGAGATGGGAATCGAACCCACCTCTACTCAGTTGACCTCCCAAGGCTCAGTGAACCCCGTTCCAGCCCTCGTACCACTTTTCAAATTTCGTGGTAGAACCGGGAATCGAACCCTTGCCTCCGGGTGGCATCTAATCACACTGATACTCTACAATTTTGTTCTTGAGCTACGATGCCGACAGGGTGCCATCAGGATGAGTCTGATTTTATTCTCTATATTCCCCTATTGAATCTAACTACACTTTTAAACGCTGTAGTTTCTTGTACTGTAAGTGTCTGTTTCGCGATGACTATCAGCAAACCTTAAAGGCAGATGCTTCAGGTTGCAGGCGTTGACGTGCACTAAATCTGCTTCTCCCACGGACAGATGTATGTCGCCTGCTCCCGGGTCAGCAGCAGATCTGCATTGTTTATTTGCGCCCCACAGGGAACCACAAGAAAAGTTATCCAGTAGAAAGTTCTCGGGTAAATTTAGTAATGTGTGTCTGAGTGTGATATCCGGTAGTGCAGCGTTAAGTAGCTCTATCTTGATCCTTTTGAACCCGTCAATGATGGGTATGTGCAGCTAGTTACTAATATAAGCAGTTAACTGTAATATCAGGTTGTTTTGGATCTTTTGATCCCTAGGATCCTGAAGGGTTGCCTTGAGTTGTATGCTTCACCATTTGCTTGTCACATCATAATGAAGGCCCTCTTTTCCGTTTATGCAGACTGTTTATGAGGTAAGTACAACTGTATTTTCTGCTGCTTAATGGTAGGTCATATATATATTTGTCGCCAAAATAATGTCTTCTTTAAAAAAAAGATGAAGTTGAAAATTCCATATTTGTAGCTAAGGTAGTATTTAATGATGAAAGCATTAGTGCTTTTTTTGACATAAATTACAATATTTTCCGGTGTGAGAACGTTCGCTTCTTGTGCGTAGAACATTTTCTTATATCTTACGCATGCATACTGTCTGAAGCTACAGTGCATTGATGTACCAGTTCTTAGAATTGTTTCATGCACATTACGCATGCTGAATAGGTCCTAAAGCCGCAGTGAAGTGATGTGTAAAACTGCAGTGCGGTGATGTACTTAGAATTGCTTCTTACACCTTATGAATGCATATTATCTGAAACTGAAACCTAGTACGGCGGGTGGTATGAACCGAGGGACAAACGATGCTACTGCCTACCTCAAGAGCATCACACTCTAATTAAAGTTCCTTTCTCGGACAAACCATTAGCTACATTTTAGGAAAAATAATAGTTTACGAACTGCGGATATTCATCTCTATCTTATATTATGTTAATTGTACTTATCTCCCAAACACCTTAAATAGGGTTAGTACCGTTGCAAAGCTCACTATGTCCACTGAACGAAATTTTGCAAGAGAAACAAAAAACTGATTCTACAGGTAGCCCAACCAGGCATGTAATCTTGAAGCAGTAAAAGTATAGTTGTTCTACGTTATTCATGCACGCAGGAAACATGGAAAATGAAATAATTTCAAAACTGGATTTTACGTAAGTTGCAATAATACCGGACAAATCTCAATGTGATCCGTACAATATGGTAATATAATTTCTTCAATTACATTGAATCATTTAAATTATGGAACTTTATTGTAATTGAAGGAAACTATGCCTTTTCAAGAAATAGTATGGCCTATGTTATGGATAAAATCGTGGGTAACATGACGGGTTTTCATACTTAGTGCGCCCCTACACTGATTGTAAGATCTTACTTTCACACTACAACTGAGCTCAGTCTTTTTTTGTTCTATTTGCTTTACGTCGCACCGACACAGGTATGTCTTACGGCGACGATGGGAGAGGAAAGGCCTAGGAATTGGAAGGAAGCGGCCGTGGTCTTAATTAAGGTACAGCCCCGGCATTTGCCTGGTGTGAAATTGGGAAACCACGGAAAACCATCTTCAGGGCTGCCGACAGTGGGGATCGAACCCACTATCTGCCGATTACTGGATAGAGCTCAGTCTTGTTGTCTTGCGTATTAAAATATCCCTGTAGACACAACACGGTTTTCTCCTGTCATTATGGAGGACAAAATATGATACGGAACGACAGTCACATTTCAAACCTCATTTACACCAGGAAAATACACGGTTTGACAGAATTTGATATCGCAGCATGAAAGAGTCGTTGATAATCTACACGACATTGAATTAAACTCTGCTTTGTTCTCCGTCAAATTTAGAAAGAGCATGATAAATTTTCTCTTCTCTCTCAGGACGTGTATATGAAGCTGCGTAGTGGTATATCCGCTTCGGGCTTTAGCTAGCCCTCCGTAAACGATTAAATGTGTGGGAACTGCACCGAGATTATCCACCTCAAATAAAACCTCCACATCCTCAGCCTGTTTTCCAGTCATTCGACCGGGTCAAGAATGGAGTGAATGAAGTCCCTATCTGGTGCCGAGGATAGGAATTGTGCCGGCTGCCGAAGCCTGTCGCACTCCTCTGCGGCAATGATTAATGACTGAAAGATGAAATGATATTGGAGTGTGTCACTGGAATGAAAGATGACAGGGAAACCCGGAGTACCCGGAGAAAACCTGCCCCGTCTCCACTTTGTCCAGCACAAATCTCACATGGAGTGACCGGGATTTGAACCACGGAACCCACCAGTGAGAGGCCGGCGCTCTGCCGCCTGAGCCACGGAGGGTCTAAATAAAGCCTCTACATGACTTGGAATAAACTAGCTATATTCTTAAATGACATTATCCACGGATATCCGCTTCATCAAACTCTTGTAATGAACATATAAACAAACTTTCAAAATAAACAAACGAAAGACTGAGAATTTTCCCCCTAAAACATAAACACAAATCTAAATCTGAAATAAATACGTGAGAAATCAAGCACTACGGTCTACTGATACTCACTTGTAGTAATACTATAGACAGTGGCGAACAATGATAACGGCAGCACAATTCAATTATTTGTGCAACATACATAATCTTTAGAAATTGTTCCACCAACACGTGGTATCCTGATACAAATCATCTTTATAATACAGTACCTCGTTAGTCACTCACATATTTTAATCTATATATATAAAATTGGATGTTGGTATGTTTGAAGCTAATAGACTCAAAAGCTACTGGACCGATTTCGCTGAAATTTTCACAGTTTGTTCTTATTACATCTGAGAGGGATTATAAAGTGGTTTGAACGAAATCTGATTGGTAGTTCGGCACTAATTGGTAAAAAATGAAATAGGGGATGATAAGCAAACCGCAAGACAGGTCCGATCAGTGGGTTGCCTAACCAATAGTATGTGAAGATTATGATGTGTTCCTTAAAACTTATTTCTGCTTTTATCAAATAGTGTGGGGGCAGGACACCCCTCCCAGCCCAAGGGGAGAGGATAAAATGTAAAAGTAATCGAAAACGACCGATATTAGTGTCGTATATGCTGAGGTAAATAAATGTACACAGGCAGGACAACGTCTGTCGGGTTTTGATGGTACTAGTATAATAATACTGTTCGCTTTTCAAATAAAACCACCTTATCTCTTTCAATAGACCCATCTACGCCTTGAAACCAGGCCGTAAACTATAACAGTTCAACAGCACATACATGCTATCAGTCAACAGACAGTAGTTAATAGATGCTAGAACTTGATAGCCCATGAACACTGTACAGCATACAGTCTTTAGACGATACACACTCGTCGACAGACAGTAGAAAATTCATGACAGGTAATGGATTCGGTGCACTGAACAAATAACCGTAGTTAATGAATTCTTGACATAGACACTCTTGATAATTGACCCTGGACCGCGTCAAACACAAGCTTATATTGGCCTCCAATTTGTCATGACGTACATCGCGTGGGTAAATGCTGTCCAGTCCGGAGATAAATATATATATATCCCTCGCTAACAGGTGGCGCTACGGGGCTCACATCCTCGGACTCACCCCGCTTAAGACTTGGGGAGGGTTGCGTTCTCTTCGAAGGCTCATGCAACATTCAATGTTATAGATAGCCTTGATTTTCCACGTAACTTACTGTGCAATATCTGCTACGAACATCTTTCCAGCTTCTGCCTTTAACATAAGGAACGAATAATTTAATGCAGAATAAATAATGCGGGGGTGTGATGTATATACCACAGAGTGATCAGATATGTTTCACTCCAGCGCGCGGATGTTTTTCCTATGGAAGAGCTCAACGCTCGTTCGCCACGCGTGGGAAGGGGATGGCGCAGTATGCCATCACACTTTTATTTTGTGAACGCACGCATGTCTGCTAGGTGACCTTGTACACGTCCGATGTAGCAGTCTTATTTCATCTGTTCCCTAGAGTGTGTGTTTTTCGTTCTTTTCTTAGTTATGTAATTAGTCATAAAAGGTATTATGGCTCGTGCGTTTTCAACGTCACAGCGTGTCTTCATGTGTACGATTCATATGTGTTAACTCAGAAAACTCGTGAAGTTCAAAGACTGTTTCAAGAAAGATTACAGGGTATAGACGTCGAAGTCGCAAAATAGTCCATAATCTTTATATTATAAAATCAAACTGGAAGTATCCAGCCGAAGAAACAAAAAACCAGCGTAGGGTTCTCAACGAAGAAACAATAGATGATATTGGTCATCGTTTGGGAAATTCTCCAAAATAAACCCTCCCTGTCTTGCACAAAACTTCATATGGGTCTGTGCAAAGGGCTGCTAAATTATCACACATAAAGCCGTATAATATATCTGTGGCACGTGCTCATCAACCAGGTGACCCTGTACATAGGCACACATTTTGTGAGTGGAGTCTGGAAAATGTATACAATGGACAAATAGACCCACATTTATTCTGCTTCTCGGATGAGGCCTGTTTCCACCTCCATTGTAATGAGAGTACACGAAACAATCGTTACTGGAGGCGACCGATGACCTAGATATTAGGCCCCTTTAAACAAAAAGCATAATCGTTAATGGAGTGCGGTTAAACCTAACTTGGTACATGAAGTGCCCCACCATGACGCAACTATCGGTGTATGGTGTGCCATCAGTGGTAAAAAAAGCCATAGGACAACTTTTTTGAGAATACCGGTACGTTTGATTCTGTTGCTTAAATGAATACCATACTAACCCTCTTTTTCATAGACTTAACCGCATTTATTTTTCTAACAGGACTCTACCACCGCTCACATTGCGAATAATTCCATGAGAGAAATTCACGATGTGTTTCAACAGAACAGAATTATTAGTACGTATTTAAGGCCCCCTCGGGTCCACGATTTATCCGCCTGTGATTATTATATCCGAGGTAAATTTCAAAATCCCGTGCACAAGACGAACCCGCGGGATCCTCAACGTGAACTACAGCGAGTGATGAATAATTTGCTAACGAGGTGCCAAAATTGAGCGGAAAATGAACGCGTGCAGATTCAACACATTTCATCTGGTAGGTAATGGACTTCTTAAACTTGTTTGTGTTACTGTTCACCTTCCCGAAACTGACGTAGACTCACGCAGTGCAATCGAGCGCACGCTCGCTCATACTAAAACACCGCACGCCGTAGAAAAGCATATCTGATCACTATGTAACGCACGGTTTGCAACGATACTCCTCATAGGAGATCTCTACATTCCTCGTGATTTCATTTTACCGAAAACTTTCGAGGCTGATCAAAAACAGGCATTTTCTCTCTCTTTGTTGATGTCACTACCCCCTGTGGTGGTTGAAACTGGTATATATAAGATTCTCTGCCGTACAAATGGATGGATGTCTCCAGCGAAGCCTTTCCTAATGGAGGTGATCAATATTTGCATGGCCGTATGAGTTGACTGCGTGGCTGTGAACGTGCATGTGGTAGATGGAGGGTTCGAACCCCATTGTCGGCAGCATTGTAAATGGTTTTCCGTGGTTTTCCATTTTCACACCTTAATTTCATGCGTTATATATGACCACGGTCGCTTCTTTCCTTGCCCTATGCCTTTCCTATCCTATTGTCGCCGAAAATCTCTCTGAGTTACTGCGACGTTTAACTACCAGCTTGAGTCGGTGAGATAAATAACCAATACCACAAAAATTGATATCTACTCAAATGAGAAGTTTAATTTTTTAGGAATTTTATGTTCTCTCATCAGATCATTGCATGTACCGGTAAGTAGATTTGGTGGAAGGAAGATCGCTTAGTATGGAGAGTCAGTGAGTTGAAATTGCCCATAGCAAAACACCGCACACCGTAGAAAAGCATATCTGATCACCCTGTAACACACTGTTTGCAACGAAACTCCTCGCAGGAGATCTCTACATTCATCGTATTTTATTTTATCGAAAACTTTCGAGGTGATCAACACTAGTCACCTTCTCTCTCTTTGTTGATGTCACTATCTCTTGCGGAGCTTGACAGTCTACAGATAGTCTGAAAAACGTTAGTGACAAACTTTGACAGCTGGCTGAGTGGCTTAGACGGTAGAGCGCTGGCTTTCTGAGCCCAGTTTGGCGGTTTCAGTCCAGACTCAGATTTTTCCTGAAACTGGTAAAACTCCAGTTTATCGAATACATCCTTCATACCTTGTAAACTACGGTAAATAGGCACGGGGATGGCTATCGATGTTTAGATAATAATAGCGGTTAGGGGCACGAAGCTGTGAGCTTGCATTCGGGAGAGAGTTGATTCGAAACCTACTGTCGACAGCCCTGAATGCAGTTTTCCGTGTTTTCCCATTTTCACACCAGGTAAATACTGGGACTGTACCTTAAATAAGGCCACAGCCGCTTCCTTCCCACTCCTAGCACTTCCCTGTCGCATCGTCGCCGTAAGACCCATCTGTGTCGGTGCTACGTAAAGCCAGTTGTAAAAGAAAATCAAGGGACATTTAAATTGACACGGATCCCGAATCACTAGGACGTAACGCTTTATTTGGAAAAGTCTCACTTTCAGTGATTGGATTTCAAGCCCCGGTTGCAGCTCGAGTCACTCAGGTACCGTATTACCATAGTCATACAAGGTTTTATATTACGGGTTCAAGCCTCTAAGACCACATAATTCTCAATTTGAAGATGAAGTTGATAGCAAGAACAATTTAATGCTTTGTTACGAAAGGTAGCCATTTGTTCAAACCAAAACACTGAAGTCACATCTCACACGCTCCCTGTGTAGATTAGTGATAGTGTCGGCTAGTGGGTCCCGAGGTAGCCGCATTTTTTAAGGGCACATCATTTCGTACGATGTCGACATGTAAAAGATCTCATTTGATGTTTACACGACAAAATTAATTAAAACTCGGCAATGGTCCGGCTTACCTGAGTGGTCTGCTTAGTGAAGTTAGGTTCAGAGGGTCCTCGGTTCCATTCCGGTCGGGTCGGGGATTTTAACCACGTCCGGTTAATTGCTCTAGCTCGCAGGCTGAGTATTTGTGTTCGTCCTAACACAGGTCTTCATTTACATACAACACATCAGTCTACAAACCACAACAGAAACCTGCATATATTGAATACATCCTGCCTCATATACGGTTGGCCAGGAAAGTCATTTGGCCATAAAACTGAGTTAAATTAATACAAATTACCGACCCCAGATAATTGGGAAAATGCAGGAAGAAGAATAGGTCTCCCAAAGGAGTTACGGATTCTCTGCTATCTGGTAGTAGAAAACGGAACTTCAGAATTGCCACGCAGGCGGCCTGAATGGCGTCTATAAAAATGCCTGCACATTTGAGCTGAGCCCATACTCACGCAATCGTAAGCGAGTGGCGAACGTGCATCTCAAGTAGCCAGCGACTGTGTCCCTAATTGAGATCCATTAAGTATCTTCTTTACTGTAAGTATCCATTAAAGACCTTCTTCCTTGGAATCGTTCCCAAGGCTCACCCCGTTGCATGAGCTGTCAATCAATCCCTAGTTCTAACACACGCGGGGTTCGCCTGACGGACGTCTGTCTGATAAATAAGTTTGCAACAGAAGTTTTCCGATCCAATATCCTTAACGAGGACGGGACAAGGACATGGGTACTCTTAAATTAATTACAACTTCCATTAACTTCATGCTCCTTACAATATTGCATGTGATTCGGGAGATGAAGTTAGTGCTGTTGGGACATTTAAGTACTCAGTGCGTGTGTAGTCTATGCCGTAACCTGAGTGATATCTTTAGTAATTGGCAATAATAACAATGTTATTGTTTTTCTGTTCCACTAAATACTTTTATGGTTTTTGCAGACACGGGAATTGCATGAATTTTACCCCAGAGGAGTTCATCTTCGTAGCTATAAATTTACCGACGCCAGGCTGGAGTATTTGAGCACATTCACCTTGAGTCAGAACTCTACCGTCTGAACCACTGAGCCCGCCTCTTCAGTAGACAAATTTGTTGAAGCTAGTATTGGGGAGAATGGAGCCATAGCTTTTATGTTAGGTTCTGTCCTGGCATTAACCATGGAATGCCACGTCGGCGTGGTCGAATGTCGAAATCGAAACCACTCCTCTTCTTAGTGGCCACAATCCTCTGCGAATCCCGTTTCTACCGTCGCAGCAGGATTTAAATCCATTCTGACACAATCGAAACTCATTCCCTACTACACTAGTGTCCAAAAGTTAAGCATAAGTTACGAGTAAGCAGGGCAACGGAAAATAGACCGCACATCGCACGACATATGCACCTACCAACCTTACATGTTCGCTCTGTATAGGAAAGGAGTGTTCCCTGCTTTGACTAGCGGCGTAACCGCAAGGTAAACACAGCCAGTGCCTGCGCCCCATATTCCCTCAGTCGTGTTTGCCCTGTTATAGTGTGCGGAGTTTAGCCTCGTGGTGAACGTGACAACATGGCACAACGACGCCATCTGGACCGCGTTTTACAAGGTAGAATATTCGGCCGCCTGGAAGCAGGCCAGACACAGACCGAAGTCGCCGTATCCTTGAATGTGCCACAAAGTGTCATTTCCAGGCTTTGGAGACGATTTCGAGACATAGGAGATGTTAGTCGTAGGCCAGTACCAGGTCAACCAAGGGTAACCACCCCACAGCAGGACCGAAATCTGACCTTAACCGCCCGACGAAGTCGGAGTGCACCTGCAAGACAATTGTCGGCGGTGCTTGCAGCCGTCTCAGGGGTTGCCGTTTCCCGGCAAACTGTGTACTGGAGGCTCAGAACAGCAGGGCTGTTTGCCCGACGTCCAGCGGTGTGCGTCCCGCTCACTCCAGCACAGAGACGGGCCCGTTTATTATCAAGTCGTCAACATCAAAACTGGACCATGAATGGAGGCATACGCTCTTCACAGGTCCGTATGGACCTTCACATGTTCATGGGTGGTCCGAGGAACACTGTTAACGCTCGGAGATAAAGGGATGACGTACTGAGACCACATGTTCGACTCTTCAGAGATGCGGTTGGTCCATACTTCCTCTTAATGGACGATAATGCCCGACCGCAACGCGCTGCTCTGGTGGGTGAATTTCTGGCTGGGGAAGACGTTCATCGCATGGACTGGCCAGCGAGGTCTGCGAATCTGAATGCTATAGAACATGTCTGGGATGCATTGGGGAGGCGAATTGCATCCCATCAGCCTCCACCAAGGACCCTCCAAGACCTTCGCATTGCCCTTTAACAGGAATGGGATCGACTGCTACAAGAGCTCTTGGACCATCTCATAGAGAGCATGCCACGTCGCTGCGAAGCATGTGTGGCCGTTAGGGGTAACCATACACCCTATTAACAGGATATTTTGCTGTGGAAGACATTGTCAAGTTTTGTTAGTTGTTGCTATCAGAACCTTTCTGACACTTTTTGACAAGTTGTGTGGCATATAGTGTGTGAGTCATCAATCCGTCTGACATTCCTATCAGGCAGTATGGCCTCGCTTAGTGATTATGCTTAACTTCTGGACACTAGTGTAAATCCGGCGAGAAGTTACTCTACTCTTAGACTACCGCACAAAGCACACTATTAAGTGAACATACTGCAACAACGGTGCCTGTGGCCACACGAACAGTATCCTCGCTCTGTATACAGCGTCTCTCATATAAACTAAGAGAGTCGAAGCGGCAATTTTACTCTCCGATCCGCAAGCTGCAGTATGGGAGGCGCGCGAGTAGTTCTTGACCTTGCAAGCAGCCTGTACTTGTTCGACCTAGCAAGCATCAGTCGCCAGTCTGAATCTCAGCTGTTAACGTGGTGACACCATTGCAAAACCGTATTTTCGTATGTAAAAGTTCTAATTTTATCTTAATCGTTGTGTGAACAGTCATAACTCTCGCTATTGGTGTGCAGAAGATTCCATAGGTGTTTATGAAGTCCCTCATTATGATAGGAAAATTGGTGTTTGGTGTGCTGTTAGTGTAAGACGAATAATTGAGCCTATTTTTTTCGATACGGCAGTAAATGCAGGGAGGTACCAAGATGACATGTTGGCGCCATTATTTCATCAGTTAACGGAAGAAGAAAACTCGCGCGGGTGGTTTCAACAAGATTCAGCCCCTGCGCATACAGCAAAAGACTTCCTTCTTACAATCTCGGAAGTGTCTGCAGACAGAGTGATCAATGCTGGTCTATTTCCCTCTCGTTCCCCAGATCTAACAGTGTGTGATTTTTACTTGTGGGGTAAACTGAAAGGAGAAGTGTGTCGAACAAATCCTCACACATCGGAGGAACTGAAAGAAAACATTACGAATTAAATCAGAAATTTTATTACAGTGGCAGAATTCACTCGTGTCAGCCAGAATGTGGTTACCAGATACAATGCCTGTCTAACACAGGAAGGACGACAATTCCGGCGTAAGATTTCATATAAGATTGTATACGCGGTTATAGCAGGACGGGAACTTGCGACATAAGTTCGGCTGAGGCAGTTGCTGTAGCTCAGAGTACAAACACCGTGCGCTGGGTCTTAGTTTATATGAGACTGCCAAGCTAAAAAGAGGATAGATACTTTACACGTAATATTTTAAAATCGCACTTGCCTTCCCTACTCCCGAAGACGTCAGAAGGGTGCATCATAACATCACTTCTAATACCATCACCTTGAACAACTGGCACACGTTAATAAACCTGTGTATGAATCAATAACAGTTTAATATTTTATGTTTATTCTTTATTTGTTTCACATCGCACCAACAGAGACAGGTATTGGATTGGGAAGGAAGCAACCTTGATCTTAATTGAGGCATAGCCTGTTTCTTTCAGACGTTAGCTTGGAGGGTGGTGGGTGGGGGGATCTATATCAATATATCAAGAAGTTAATATATTATTGTTTATATAGCTGAAAAGTTATGCAAACATAAGCATAAAATAATGTGAAACTCAGTATAGGGATTTTCAATGTTGGTGATGCTGTATTTTCTGCAGGGAATGTTCCTGCTTCCTGAGTGTTTGACAGTTGACATACGCAACGACATGAAAACTTATAACAAACCTTGTAGCAACAAAGAGATTGCAGTAATGTCTCTATCATGTGTGTAATAAATTGTTAGTTACTGTGATTCTTCCAAACATGGATATGGATTCCTCATTCTGCATCTAAATTAGTTTGTGTTGTTGGGATCAATGTAGGCCTATTCAATGTGAAGTACAGTGTACTGTTTAGTAAAGCGTAAAAAATAAAAACTTTATCGTACCTCGTTTACATGACTATTAGAATGTTGTTATATTTTACGTCCGCGAAAAAGTGAAGCCTGATGGTTGTACTGATGTCCTTGAAAATCATGAATACACAGAAATCATGAGCCATACTGAAATCATGGAAGATACTATAGCTGTCCTCTTGTTCAGTCACATCAACACCTCAAGATGCAGTACCAATAGAAACTTTGGATTCATCTGAATATGTATAATTTTATGGCAACTTGGACTGATAAATACTAGTGGCTTGCTTTTATAAAAAGCGAGGTGGTGCTTTTTGTCGTATTTGTTCTAAGTGCTATGAAAATGATGCAAACATACTTCAAGAAGTCAAATATGTTTTCATTAATTATCAGAAATCAACAGGAATGACAGGAAAACTTAAAAGCGTAATTTCTCTGAAAATCCTAAAGAGAGCCATTGAGAAAGAAAATCTCCATGTGTTGCATGAAAAGTGAACCACTCACTCTATCCTACAGAAGCATTATAAAGCAGACACTGAAGAAATAGGCAGTCTATAATAATTTTAATGAGGAGTTTATATTTTCTTGTTATAGAGGAGATAGCTCACTCAACCAAATGCAGAATCCGATGTGTCAAAAAAACGAATTTTCTGTTTTAATTCGAATATGATAAATTTGCGAAGAATAATATGATGGTAAATCCGGGTATGATTCTGGTGCCTCTAGAATACGATGTTCCCAAAATAAAGATTCCAGTCTGTTCAGAACATAGATGTGAGGCAGCAGAGTGATTTGTTCCCTACTCTTGTTGAATAAATGAGACTAAACTTTATTCCACCTCAGAATACAAGAGATGAAACCAGGACAAAATGCACTGAAAGTGAAATAAATAAACGAAGTATGTAATTCGATAATCTTGTTGCTTGTGGATCTGGTGGTGGTTTTAAATTTTCTGGCGGTATCTCTGGGATCCGAAAAGGATTTCATAAAAAGCATTGTACAGCTCATTGCATGTCGCTTATAGTCAAAGACATCTATAAGCTAAGAGCCTCCGTGGCTCAGGCGGCAGCGCGCCAGCCTCTCGCCGCTGGGTTCCGTGGTTCAAATCCCGGTTGCTTCATGTGAGATTTGTGCTGGACAAAGCGCAGGCGGGACAGGTTTTTCTCCGGGTACTCCGGTTTTCCCCGTCATATTTCATTCCAGCAAGACTCTCCAATATCATTTCATTTCATCTGTCAGTCATTAATCATTGCCCCAGAGGAGTGCGACAGGCTTCGGCAGCCGGCACAATTCCTATCCACGCCGCTAGATAGGGGCTTCATTCATTCCATTCCTGACCCGGTCGAATGACTGGAACAGGCTGTGGATTTTCATTTCACATCTATGAGCTCTTCTACCAGTCTCCAAAACGAGAAACAACTCTCCGTAACATTCAGAAAATATTACAAGATTCGATACTAATAATTTTAGAGGCAACAGATGTGTACATATTCAGTCACTAGCAAGATACCCGTGCTTCGCTACGGTATTATACTGAAATTTATAATTAAATGCTTAACGTTTTATATATAATCCTCCGAAATTCGCGATCTGACTCGTTTTCTGAGAGATTACGGTAAAGTTCCTCACATGTTTCAATCTTTCTTTCCAGCAATCGATTTCGTACTTCGCGAGGTAGGTCCAGGTATTCCACGCGGTCAGTTCGGTCCCTAAATCTTTGCCATCTTTTCCTATAAGCATTTTTACTATGGATCAAATCCTGAAGGAGATCCGGCGTGGTGTCGTCTTGGGTGCCTTGGCGGTACTGAACCCGCGGCTTGACTGTATTCGTAGTCATTACCAGGCCAGGACCCGTTTCCAGCGCGGTCCGCACAATTTGACGACGGTCCAGAACATTATTATTATTATTATTATTATTATTATTATTATTATTATTATTATTATTATTATTATTATTATTATTATTATTATTATTATTATTATCATTAGATGTTCTGGACCCCACAGCAAGATGCAAGACCGCTACTTGGCGGTAAATTACATCTGCTGCCATTGTCATTGCTAACAATGTGACCAGCACCATTGTTGCGCGTAGGCAAGTGTGCGGAATTTCTGGCGATACGAATGACATACCTCCGTGTATTATTGACCTTATTATAGAGGTGAACAATTTGACGGCCAATCTCATTCCTATCGTTTATTTCAAATGTGTTTAAATGTTTATTTATATGCCAGGAGAATCTACTCTAATCTAAGAACGTTCTCCAAAGGAAAATATGGCTGTTGAAAAAGAACCCAGGAAAGATTAAAAATGATCGGTTTATGATCAGAATAAGTACAACGCAAGTCTACAGCCTGTTTCCTATCATTCGACAGGATCAGGGATGGAATGAATAAAGCCCCATCTAGCGGCTACAATAGGAATTGTGCCGGCTGCCGAAGCTCCCCTCTGGGGCAATGATCGATGAGTGACAAATGAAATGAAATATTGGACAGTGTTGCTGGAATGAATGATGACAGGGAAAGCCGGAGTATCCGGAGAAAAACCTGTCCCGCCTCCAGTTTGTCCAGCACGAATGTCACATGGAGTGACCGGGATTTGATACACGGAACCCAACTGTGAGAGGCCGGCGCGCTGCCGACTGAGCAACGGAGGCTCCTTATAAGTACATTACGAACAGTAAAATCAATTGGTCTCACCTCCTTTTACACCCCACCGCCGTTAAGTTTATTTACCCCCACCCTCCAAAAAATTAAAAGAAGGCGTGTTTCTTTATGTTTAAAGGAGATTCCAAATACCAATGTTCACGTTTATTACCTTCAGTTTTGAGATATAAGTATCCCCTTAAAAATAATTCACGTTTTTAACTTCCTTCCTCACTCCCCCCCCCCCCTCCCTCACAAAGTGATATTAAAGCAAAAAATACTTGTTCCTTTAATAGTAAAGGATCTTCTAAATACCAGTTATCACCACTCTAACCTCTTCAGTTTTTGATTTATGTGTCCTCATGAAAGGAATTCAACTCCTTTTCACTCCCGCCCCCCCCCCCAAGATTGTTTCCCCCAAAACGCGCTTTTCTTTGTTTTTAAAGGAGATCAAAATACCAATTTTCACATCTGTAACAACTTTAGTTTTTATTAGATGTATGTATTCTCATACAATTAAGTCAATTAATTTTTTCTATCCTTTAACACTCCAAATCCCCTTCATTGGATTTTCCGAGAATACGTGTTTGTTTACTTTTAAAGCAGATTCCAAAAATAAAATTTCACGTGTGTAACATCTTCATTTTTGAGATATCAGTAGCCTAATTAAAAGAATTCAACACCATTTTCAGTCACTTTTACCCCCACCCCCCACTACCCAAGTTGTATTTCCGAAAACTAAAAATACACTTTTCTTTATTTTTAATTGGATAAAAATGACCATTTTTCACTTCTGTACATGTTAAGTTTTTTGAGATATACTGTAGAAATTCTCATTTTAAAATTTCACCCCATTTTACTTCCCCTTAAGTGGAGTTTCCAAAGACAAATCACCTATGTTTCTTTACACTTACAGGAGATTCCAAATACCCACTATTTACGTCTGTAACATTTTACGCTTCTCAGATATTCTGTAGATATAGTCTTTCAAAAAATTCACCCCAATTTGCCACTCCTGTTTGACCGCCATTAATTGAATTTTCCAAAAGCAAAAATATACGTGTTTCTATATTTTTAAAGGAGATCCCATTTACAAATTTTCAGTTCTGTAATATCTTCAGTTTCTGGGATATATGTATCCTCATTAAAGGCATTCAACCCATTATTCACCCTTTTACACCCCTCCTTTTGGGATTTAGAGAAAACAAAGAAATACGTGTTCCTTTATTTTTAAGGGAGATTCTAAACACCAATTTTTACATCTGTAAACGTTTAAAGTTTTAAGATGTATACACACTCATTTTAAAAATTCACCCCCCTTTTCACCCCCCATTATTTGGATATTCCAAAAACGAAAAAATACCTGTTTCCTCATTTTTAAAGTAGATCCCAAATACCAATTTTCAGGTCTGTAATATCTTCAGGTTCTGAAATATAAGTAGCCTCATTAAAGGCATTCAACCTATTTTTCACTTTTTTTTACCCTTCCTATTAGGATTTTCCGAAAACAAAAAAGTACGTGTTTCTTTATTTTTAAAGGAGATTTCTAAATACCAAATTTTACATCTATAAACTTTAAAAGTTTTGAGATATAGATACACTCATTTTAAAAATTTCATCCCCCTCTTCACCCCCATTATTTGGATTTTCCCAAAACGAAAAAATACCTGTTTCTTTATTTTTAAAGTAGATCCCAAATACCAATTTTCAGGTCTGTAATATATTCAGTTTCTGAGATATATGTATTCTCTTTAAAGGTATTCAGCACATTTTTCACCCCTTTTCACCCCTCCTATTGGGATTTTCCGAAAACAAAAAAATACGTGTTCCTTTATTTTTAATGAAGATTCTAAATACTAATTTTTACATCTCTAAAGTTTAAAATTTTTGAGATATTTTAAAAATTCACCCCCCTTTCACCCTCGCATTAATTGGATTTTCCAAAAACAAAAAAATATGTGTTTATTTTTCACAGCGATCAAAAGTACCAATTTTGAGGTCTGTAATATCTTCAGTTTCTGAGATATAAGTAGCGTATCCGGATTAAAGGCATTCAACCCCTTTTTCACCCTTTTTCACCCCTCCTATTGGGATTGTCTGAAAACAAAAAAATACGTGTTTCCTTATTTTTAAAGAAGATTCTAAATACCAATTTTCACATCTGTAAACTTTTAAAGTTTTGAGATATAGACACACTCATTTTAAAATTTCACCCCCCTTTTCACCCCCTTAGCGACGGAATATCCAAAAATCCTCTCTTAGCGAGCACCTACATCTTAATATGAATCTATGCTCAAAATTTCATTTCTTTATGTCCAGTAGTTTTGGCTCGGCGATGATGAATCAGTCAGTCAGTCAGTCAGTCAGTCAGTCAGTCAGTCAGTCAGGACAAGCTACTTTATATATATAGATTATAACGCAATAAATGTAATTAAGAAGTGTTATGGGTCAATCATGATGGCTTGTGAACATTTGCATTGGTATTGGCTGGAGGAGTACTCCTTGAAAAGGGAAAGTCTACTTTTCATGTTAACACATCGCCTGTTTGTGGAGGTACTGGGAGCTGTTTCTAATTTAAGCAAATGTTTACAAGAGAAGAACTGTCAGTCGGCAGTTCTGCCCAAGTCAATTTCAAGTACATATATCACACTTAAAAATCAATATCTGAAGATGTTCAGCAGCAGACAAACAGTAACATAGTGATTTTACTGCAACATATAGCGAATTGAAGGAGGTGTCTCACATCACTGGCGTAGCCCCCTCCCCCCCCCCTCAAAAAAAGATTCCTGAAACTACAGCGAGGATTCCGTTGTTTTACGTACGGTACGAACAAATTAAGAACTTAAGCCAAAATGTTAAATTAGCGTAGCGACAAAGAATGTACTAGCAAGACTCAGTAGGGCCGTACATTATTCTCGATGTCTGCACCGCTTGAAGGAGCTTGAATGAAAGGAAAGCACTTAGGAATGTGATGCGTGGGGATATTTCCATATAGAGGCCTCAGTATTGGGCAAATAACCGTGTGTTGACCAATGTCAAGAGATGAGGAAAAGGACAATTAGCAAGGGATTACTCTGTAGCGGGACGGAACGTGACCACCGAGATAACGGGAGCCAGAAACTGTTGCAAGCTTACAACATCATGTCAGCTTTTGTACATCGTTTCCTGGAAACAACAACATCCCATGGACCCTGGCAAAGCGTGGTCACGATTGTCGGGTTGTACGGTAGTTGAGAGATGTGCTGTATTTTTGCGGTTATGGCTCACAAGTACTAAAGAAAGGTAAATGACGGGATCCACGACTTTATGTAGAATCGAATCAATAGAACGTGACTTTATATTTTTAAAATTTTGCATGCATTGTATGCGATTCAATCCTCGGCCTTCTTGATGAGAAGATAGAACCATTGGAATTGAGTTATCACGCCCGCCAATTACAGAATAGTGAACCGCACGTTTGATGGTGCCATTCGAGGTTCCAATCAGTCCCTGGTCACTTAACAAAACAGACAGCCCTACCTATAGAACTTACACACGCATCCGAGATCATTCCTGCTACTATATGCTAGTGCTGCTGTTATGCTAGAAAACTTTTTCATAACTTACCGAGGATGTACATAGTTTCGGCTTGTTGTTGTTGTTGTTGTTGTTTGAGTCATCAGTCCATAGACTGGTTTCATGCAGTTCTCCATGCCACCCTATCCTGTGCTAACCTTTTCATTTCTACGTAACTACCGCATCCTACATCTGCTTTAATCTGTTTGTCATATTCATACCTTGGTTGGTCTACCCCTACCGTTCTTACCACCTACACTTCCTTCAAAAACCAACTGAAGAAGTCCTGGGTGTCTTAAGATGTGTCCTATAATTTTATCTCTTCTTCTCGTCAAATTTAGCCAAATCGATCTCCTCTCACCAATTCGATTCAGTAACTCTTCACTTGTGATTCGATCTATCCATCTCACCTTCAGCATTCTTCTGTAACACCACTTTTCAAAAGCTTCTATTCTCTTTCTTTCTGAGCTAGTTATCGTCTATCTTTCACTTCCATACAATGCCACGCTCCACACGAAAGTCTTCAAAAACATCTTTCTACTTCCGATATCAATGTTTGAAGTAAGCAAATTTCTTTTCTTAAGAAAGCTCTTCCTTGCTAGAGCTAATCTGCATTTTATGTCCTCCTTACTTCTGCCATCGTTAGTTATTTTACTACCCAAGTAACAATATTCATCTACTTCCTTTAAGACTTCATTTCCTAATTTAATATATCCTGCATCACCTGCCTTCGTTCGACTGCACTCCATTACTTTTGTTTTGGACTGATTTATTTTCATCTTGTACTCCTTACCCAAGACTTCGTCCATACCATTCAGCAGCTTCTCGAGATCTTCTGCAGTCTCAGATAAAATAACAATATCATCGGCAAATCTCAAGGTTTTGATTTCCTCTCCTTGGACTGTGATTCCCTTTCCAAATTCCTCTTTGATTTCCTTTACTGCCTGTTCTATGTAAACACTGAAGAGGAGGGGGGGACAAACTGCAGCCTTGCCTCACTCCTTTCTGGATTGCTGTTTCTTTTCCAAAGCCCTCGATTCTTATCACTGCAGACTGATTTTATACAAATTGTAGATAATTCTTCGTTCTCGGTATCTGATCCCAATCACCTTCAGAATCTTAAATAGCTTGGTCCAATCAACATTATCGAATGCCTTTTCTAGATCTACGAATGCCATGTACGTGGGCTTGTCCTTCTTGATTCGATCCTCTAAGATCAGACGTAAAGTCAGGATTGCTTCACGTGTTCCTACATTTCTTCTAAAGCCAAATTGATTTTCTCCCAACTCAGCTTCCACTTGTTTTTCCATTCTTCTGTAAACAATACGTGTTAAAATTTTGCAGGCATGAGATACCAAACTAATGGTGCGATAGTTTTCACACCTGTCAGCACCGGCTTTCTTGGGAAGAGGTATAACAACATTCTGCCGAAAATGGGACTTCTCCTGTCTCATACATCTTACACACTAAATGGAATAACCTTGACACGCTGGTTTCTCCTAAGGCAGTCAGTAATTCAGAGGGAATGTCATCAATTCCAGGTGCCTTGTACCTATTTACGTCGCTCACAGCTCTGTCAAACTCTGACCTCAAAATTGGGTCTCCCATTTCATCAGCATCAACAGCCTCTTCTTGTTCCAGAACCAAATTCTCTACATCTTCACCTTGATACAACTGCTGGATATGTTCCTGCCATCTTTCTGCTTTGTCTTCTTTCCTTAGAAGTGGCTTTCCATCTGAGCTCTTAATATTCATACACCTAGATTTCCTTTCTCCAAAGGTTTCTTTGATTTTCCTGTATGCAGTATCTACCTTTCCTAGGACCATACAACCTTCGACATCCTTGCACTTCTCCTTCAGCCAGTCTTCCTTAGCTACCTTGCACTTTCTATCCACTTCATTCTTTAATCGCCTGTATTTTCTGCCCTCTTCATTTCTAGCATTCTTATATTTTCGTCGTTCATCAATCAGGTCTAGTATCTGCTTAGTTATCCACTGATTCTTAGTTGATCTTTTCTTGCTTCCTACCATTTCTTCAGCAGCCCTGCGGACTTCATTTTTCATGACTATCCACTCTTCCTCTATTGTGTTTCTTTCAGCCTTTTCATTTAGCCCTTGTGCCACATGTTCCTTGAAACAATCCCTCACATTCTTTTCTTTCAACTTGTCTAGGTCACATCTTTTTGCATTCTTTCCTTTCTTCAATTTCTTCAACTTCAGATGGCATTTCATGACCAACAAGTTGTGGTCAGAGTCCACGTTTGTTCCTGGGAAAGTTTTGCAATCCAACACCTGGTTTCTGAATCTCTGCCTAATCATAATGAAGTCTATTTGATACCTTCCAGTGTCTCCAGGTCTCGTCCAAGTATTGGCAAGGACTAAATTATGATCAGTGCAGAATTCATCCAGCAGAGTTCCTGTTTCGTTCCTTTGTCATAATCCGAATTATCCTACTGTATTTATTACCTTCTCCTCCTTGGCCTACCACTGCATTCCAGTCTCCCATCACAATTAGATTCTCGTCACCTTTTACATATTGTATTAAATCTTCTATCTCCTCATATATTCTTTCGATTCCTTCATCATCCGCTGAACTAGTAGGCATATAGATCTGCACTATTGTGGTGGGCATTGGTTTGGTGTCTGTCTTGACGGCAATAAGTCTTTCACTATGCTGGTCGTAGTAGCTTACCCGCTGCCCTATTTTCTTATTCATTATTAAACCAACTCCTGTATTTCCTCTGTTTGATTTTGTGTTGATAATTCGGTAGTCGCCTGACTAAAAATCCTGTTCTTCCTGCCAACGTACTTCACTTATACCAACAACATCTAACTTTAGTCTACCCATCTCCCTTTTCAGATTCTCTAATCTACCAAAACGATTCAAACTTCTCACATTCCACGCTCCAACTCGCAGAATGTCAGTATCCATCTTCCTGATGATCGCCCACTTTCGTGTAGTCCCCACCCGGAGATCCGAATGGGGGACTAGTTTACATACGGAATATTTTACCCGGGAGGAAGCCATCATCAGTACATCATTCATACAGAGAGACCTGCATGTCCTCGAGCGTTAGTTACGGCTGTAGTTTCCCGTTGCTTTGAGCCGTGTAGCAGTATCAACACAGCTAAGCCATGTTGAGTATTATTACAAGGCCATATCAGTCAATCATTCAGACTGTCGCCCTTGCAACTTCCGAAAGGCTGCTACGCCACTTTCGATGAACCATTCTTTAGTCTGGTCTCTCAACAGATACCCATCCGATATGGTTGCACCTGCGGCTCGGCTATCTGCTTCATTGGGACACGCAAGCCCCCCCACCGCGACAAGGTCATATGGTTCGCAGGGGAGGAGTTTCGGCTTATTGATAACAAAAGGGCCCATCTTCAAAAAAGTCACGAATATGGCTCACAATCCTTTCCAGCCTGCACCCCCTTCTTAGTCTCTTTACTTCTCTCTTATAATATAGTGGATCTTGACAATTCCTTACCACCTTTAATGGTACAAACCCATTTTTTCACACTCCTCAACAATTTCTTTCAACCCATCCAGAGTCTGTTTACATTTTTATTTACCGTTTTCAACCGATCATAATTACTTTTTAAAAACTCCCTCATGTCTGTTTTAATACCTTCCCTTCTTTCAGATTTAAATTTTACTATGACAAAAACAGCTTCGTGATCACTAATACCATCTATTACTTCGATTTCTCCATAGAGCTCATCTGGTTTTACCAGCACCATATCCAGAATATTCTTCCCTCTAGTTAGTTCCATCACTATCATGTCAGCTGTCCTTCCCATATTAACTTATTTGCCATTTGTTGTTCATGCCTCCTGGCGTTCGCATTACCTTCCCAATTGACATTTGGTAAGTTGAGATCACCTGCTACTATCACGTTCCTTTCCATATCGTTTCCCACATAGCTGATTATCTTATCAAATAATTCTGAATCAGCGTCAGTTCTACTCTTCCCCTGTCTGTACACTTCAAGGACATCAAGTTGCCTATTATCTTTAGAGATGAGCCTTACACCTAGAATTTCAAGATTGTCATCTTTAACTTTTTCGTAGCTTACAAATTTTTCTTTCACCAGAATGAATACTCCCCCTCCTACAATTCCTATCCTATCTCTACGATACACACTCCAGTTCCCTGAGAATATTTCTGCATCCATTATATCATTTCTCAGCCGTGATTCAACTCCTATTACAATATCTGGTAAGTATATATCTATTAAATTACCTGTACTTAATTCTATTCCTTTCTTTACAATACTTCTACAGTTGAGCACTAACATTCTTATATCATCCCTATCTGACTTCCAGTTCCCTGTAAACTTTTCAACGCTCCCTAGGCCACCCCGTTTCCTTGAATGTTACTCCCTATAACCCTTATAAACAACTCTCCCAACTTATATGTACCAGTGCGGTTTAAGTGAAGGCCATCTGAGCGCAGATCCCTGCCTCCTGCCCACCTATTAGGATCTAGAAATCTCCCTAGGCTTACAGCCATGCATCTCGTACCGAGGAATCAACTCGCTTGGTATTATACAGATGTTTGGGATATAAGACCAAATATATTTTCTGCTCGTTATCAATAGAGTCCTGGGTTACATCGCGCATTCCTATCTACGAAATGTCACTGCAAAATTTGTCACAAATGGAACATAATATAATTGCTTTTACTTAAATGAAGTGAAAAATCTGCTGTAAATTAAGAAATATCGTCGTTATTAGAGAAATATGAGTACATACTTAAGTCCTGTGTACAGGACTCCTTTATGTCGTATTTCGCTGCTGGTGCCGTCTTTTGTTACTTTCTTGAGGTCCTGGGCTAGCACCGAGAAATGGAAGTGCTATGTCTGTGGACTCTCATTATCTTTGTCCATATGACTAGAGCGGCCAGTTGAAACAGCAAAATGGAGATCAATAGCTTTCACGATAAGAAAAATAGCATGATCCCTGGACCAAGAAATCACTAGTTCACAGAATTTTTCTTATGTACATCGGGCATTACATACTGTAGTACAGCAAGACACCGTTTCGTACGTCACATGTATCCTACATTTACAAAATTTAGTAACGTTGAACACGTTGTAACGCATCTAGTAGATGAAGTGGTGCGAATAAATTCACGCCCACGACGTGGAAAGGGCGTCTTTCAAAGCCGATCAATGAAAAAGAATGTTCGTGCATTTCTAGGATCGTAGTATATAAGTACAAATGGTTTCTAGAGAACGTGCTGCAATCGCTGATGACAATTAAGATGCCAGATATCATACCACGTAGACTAGATTTACGAAATAAAAAACATACCCCTTAACCCAGGATCGAACCCTCGACCTCCTGCATGCCAACCCAAAACTCTATTCTCTGCACTAATTATACAGCACGACTGACAAGTGCTGACAGAAGTAGTTACCCTACTTGTGGTTACAGTGTTGCCAGATTGCCTCTCTTCAACGTTCTTTCTCTCCCGGGTATACTCGCAGGACGAACTTTTGTGAGAGACATTTTTTTATTGCTGGCATGTGAGGAGTCGCGCTGCGACGCCCGAGAGCGCGAATTTCGCTTCACCTTGTATATACCAATTTTTTGCCTTGTGCATAATATTACTGAATTTCTACAAGTCCTAATCCGCTAAGGGGACAAAATATGGGCCTTAGTACTAGTAGTAGAAGAAGCAACATCATTATTTTACTAATGCTATGTGCTTAACTTCCTTTCAATTTTCGTCAGACCCAAGAGACCCCACTGAATTACGGTAATTGTTTTTCGTAAGTTAACCCTCTGTTGCATGAATTATTTTTCGTTTTCGTTTAGTGAAGAATATTTCAAGCTTTAATGTTCAACATACGTTCAGTGTTTTAGATGTACCAGCAATTCTTAACTGGGGGTAATAGCTTAACACTCGTATGTGATGTGGATTGTCATAGTGCAATATATATTATCTGCACACCTTTTCTGGCCCCCACCTCCCTCTTTTGATATCCTTCGCCTTCTTCTAACTTCGCTTGTTAGCTTCTCCTCCTTTTATAACACCCTTGCCCTTCATTTATTTTCCTCTCACCTTGTATAACCCCTCTCCTCTTTGTTCACAGCTCATTTTGACATAATCACAACTGTATTCTCACTTCAATAAAGAAAAAATACTTAGGAATAGACGCAATTCCCCTCCCATCTCCTAACTCTTCACATCCTTTACCCACCTCCTTCTTCCATCACATATCCCCAACCCGCCCGCATCTCTTGGCCAGAGAGAGGGCGACACCCTCTAGGTGGCCCGCCCCACCCCTTCAGGGTGGGGAATGAAAGCATTTAAGCAGCAGCCTTTTCTGGATAGATTTACACTCTAGTGCTGAATTGATCGACCTCGGCAATCTTCGAGATTCGTACTGGCAACCTTTGAAACACAAACTATAAATCGCTTATGCATTGCTGTGCGACATCTGGCGTACCCTTTACGTACTAGTACTGTTGTTATTTACGCAGCAAAGCCAAACTATAGAATTCACTCGAGGAATAAGAATCGCATCGAGGAATGTTATATAATGTTTTATAATGAGTGTGTAACACAGTTGTTGGCTTAAGATAACAAAGGTTTAGCAAAATTCATATCGATCGATCATATTATCGATTCAATTCTGATTTCATTTCCATTCAGTTGGCAGTACTACTGGAACCGGAATTGTTCCCTCCTTACTCCTCAAACCCGTACACAAATCTATCGATAAAAAGTGCGCAGATAATGTACGATTTTACGCTAAGCTTTTAACATTCAAAGACCGAACATTACTACGTGCTGGCCATGGGTACGTACTGCAAGATCAGTACTTGCAAGGCGCAAGTACAGCTTGCATGACCGTAGGTCGGTTATGTCTTTGAGGTTGAGCCAGAGGTACTCCTGAAGCCTGTGGTAATGTGATGGGGAGGGCCCACGTAAAATAAACGGTAGTTGGTTTGCGTGGATGTTGACGGGGTGGAAATAGTACCTTTGGTTGTAAGGCTGTTTTGTCAAGGCATCCCTGGGATATGTGTTTAACTGTACAGTTGAAGGTGTGCCGTAAAACTACTGTACCTCTGTCTACAATATTTATCCATTTATACAGGTGAAAAGTTATTTGCTGCCTAACGGAAACAGTATGCAGTAGCATCCAGAAGAAATGACTCCATTGCAATGCCATTCAGTATAGACGTACGTCAGAATGAGATATGTGAATGATTTGAGTGACAATGATCTAGCTTGGCCATCATAGTAGTAAACATCAGAACTGTCATTTTAGTCCGCTGTATGGTGGAGTGTATGTACACAAGCTTTAATGTTCAACATACGTTCAGTGTTTTAGATGTACCAGCAATTCTTAACTGGGGGTAATAGCTTAACACTCCTATGTGATGTGGATTGCCATAGTGCAATATATATTATCTGCACACCTTTTCTGGACACAAAGAGGAGAAGTCACCGAATACAGATAATGCCCAAGAAGTATCATTTGATCTGAATACTGCCAAATCATAAAATCTGGCATCGCACCGTTGGGGCTGCCCTATCCTTGTCAGACATTTGAAGACATGAACGCCATGATACAGTATATTGTGTCGTTCTATGTCCAACATATCCGGCTCCTTGGCTGAATGATCGGCGTAGTGGCCTTCGGTTCCCAGCCGGGTGGGAATTTTACTTTAAAATGGTTTTTACTTGTAAGTGCTTAATCTCCTTGGCTCGGGAACTGATTGTTTGTGCCGATCTAAACGCCTATGGAACACATACGCTACAAATAACACTATCATCCACCGCAACAACACACTGTTTCCCACACACGGCAGATGCCGCCCACCCTCGCCGGCTAGCAATCATCAAGGAAAAAAAAAAAATAATAATAATAATAATAATAATAATATTGCTATTATAATATATAATATATATATATAATATTATTATTATTGAATATGTATGGGCAAGCGTATAGACAACTACAGTACATATTAAGTTTACTGTACCGGGCGAGTTGGCCGTGCGCGTAGAGGCGCGCGGCTGTGAGCTTGCATCCGGGAGATAGTAGGTTCGAATCCCACTATCGGCAGCCCTGAAGATGGTTTTCCGTGGTTTCCCATTTTCACACCAGGCAAATGCTGGGGCTGTACCTGTATTAAGGCCACGGCCGCTTCCTTCCAACTCCTAGACCTTCCTATCCCATCGTCGCCATAAGACCTATCTGTGTCGGTGCGACGTAAAGCCCCTAGCAAAAAAAAAAAAAAGAAGTTTACTGTATTTTCACAAGAATAAATATTACATTAACATTAACTCCGGTGACCGTCCATTCACCTGCTTGCATGGCGAGAATATTTCCTTCTGCAAAATAATTAACTCATCACCAATTCAGCTCTGTCCCACACCAGCATACAGAACAATCTCGGAGATATATGAAGAACGATAGACTAAGATTGCTGCTTCTCCTTTGAAGTATTCCTAACATTGAAGCTTGTCAGCGTCTTCAAATTAACCAAGCAGCTGGAACAACAACCATTTTTAAACCATTAAAAACGTTTCCCAGAAATTTATCATTCCGCGTATCCACAAGAGTCTTTCAAGACATCTCATAAATGAATAGCACAGGCGGTATTGACAGTCAAGATAAATGCAAGTCTTTTTCTGCTTACGTCGGATGTATATAAATGTATTTCTTAGTAAACTAAGAAAACCGTAAAAGTAGTTAGTGGGTCGTAAAGCCAATAACATTAATTATATTTCCTAGTAAGAAATAAGTCTTAAAGAGCAGATTTATCAAGCAGCTTCTTCATTCACCTCAGTTTCACATGACAAAAAGTGAGGCAAGTTGTGTTCAATCAATCAATCAATCAATCAATCAATCAATCAATCAATCAATCAATCAATCAATCAATCAATCAATCAATCAATATTCATCTGCATTTAGGGCAGTCGCCCAGGTGGCAGATTCCCTATCTCTTGTTTTCCTAGCCTTTTCTTAAATTATTGCAAAGAAATTGGAAATTTATTGAACATCTCCCTTGGTAAGTTATTCCAATCCCTAACTCCCCTTCCTATAAACGAATATTTGCCCCAATTTGTCCTCTTGAATTCCAACTTTATCTTCATATTGTGATCTTTCCTACTTTTAAAGACACCACTCAAACTTATTCGTCTACTGATGTCCTCCCATGCCATCACTCCACTGACAGCTCAGAACATACCACTTAGTCGGGCAGCTCGTCTCCTTTCTCCCAAGTCTTCCCAACCCAAACTTTGCAATATTTTTGTAACGCTATTCTTTTGTCGGAAATCGCTCAGAACAAATCGAGCTGTTTTTCTTTGGACTCTTTCCAGTTCCTGAATCAAGTAATCCTGGTGAGGGTCCCATACACTGGAACCATACTCTAGTTGGGGTCTCACCAGAGACAAATATGCTCTCTCCTTTACATCCTTACTACAACCCCTAAATGCCCTCATAACCATGTGCAGAGATCTGTACCCTTTATGTACAATCCTATTTATGTGATTACCCCAATGAAGATCTTTCCTTATATTAATACCTAGGTATTTACAATGATCCCCAAAAGGAACCTTCACACCATCAACGCAGGAATTAAAACTGGGAGGACTTTTCCTATGTATGGAACTCACAACCTGACTTTTATGCCCGTTTATCATCATATCATTGCCTACTGTCCATCTCACAACATTATCGAGGTCATTTTGCAGTTGCTCGCAATCTTGTAACTTATTTATTACTCTGTACAGAATAACATCATCTGCAAAAAGGATTTCACGTAGATATGCATTGACAGTCAGACGGGTGTAAAGAAAACTTAAGAAATGAAACAAAGATTAAACTTTCAAAATTTCTTTATGTAAAAAAACTGAAGATTTTACAGACGTGAAAATTGGTATTGAAACCTGCTTTAAATAAACACGCGTTTTTGAGGAAAAATCTACTTCGGGGTGGGGGAGAAAAAGGACTTTGAATTATTTTTATGAGGATACATACATCTCAAAAATTGAAGATGTTACAGTATGATAATTGGTACTTGGAAGTACCTTTATAAATAAAGAAACAAGTTTTTTAGTTTGTGGAAAATTCACTTAAGGGGGGAGGGTGATAGGAAGCGAAAATTTAAATTATTTTTATGATGATACTTATATCATAAAATCTAAAGATGTTACAGACGTGAGAATTGGTATTTGAAACCTCCTTTAAAAATAAAGAAACGCACATTTTGGGGGAAAATCAACTTGGGCGAGAGGAGTAAAAAAAAGGCGTTGAATTATTTTATGTGGATACTTATAACTCAAAAACTGAAGACGTTACAGGCATGAAATTTGGAATAGTCTTTCAAAGTGAAGAACGACGTATTATTTTGTTTTTGAAAACAAAAACACTTGGAGGGGTGTGAATGAATGAAAAATTAGTTGAATTCTTTGTATGAAGGTACTTATATCTCAAAAACAAAAAATATTATAGACGTGAAAGTTGGTATTTGGAATCTCCTTTAAAATTATAGAAACACGCATTTTAGGCGGAGGGATCAAATCGGGTGTGGGTGGACTGGAAAAGGAGTTGAATTATTTTATGTGAGGATACACATACATCAAAAACTGAAGATGTTACAGTCCTGATAATTGATATTTGGAAGCTCCTTTATAAATAAAGAATCGTGTATTTTCTGTTTTCGGAAAATTCGCTTAAGGAGGGAGGGTGAAAGGAAGTGAAAGAAGTGAATTACTTTTATGGGGATACTTATATTTCAAGAACTGAAGGTTACAGACGTAAAAATTGGTATTTGGAATCAACTTTAAAAAGAAAGGAACATAAATTTTTCTGGGGGAGTGGTATAAAGTTAAGGCGGTGGGGGATGAAAAATGTATTTTTTTATGAGAATACTTATAGCTCAAAAACTGATGATGTTACAGATGTAAAAATTTGTATTTGAAAGAAGATTCCAAATAAAGAAACACGTCTTTTTGGTTTCGGAAAATCCACTTGGGGAGGGGGGTGAAAATAAGTAAAGGTGTTGATTTCTATTTATGAGGATGCATATATCTCAGAAAATGAAGATGTTACAGACGACAAAGTTGGTATGTTGAATTTCCTTTAAAAATAAAGAAACACATATTTATTGTTTTCGGAAAGGCCACTTAAGGGGAGGGAGGGGTGGAGGGAAGTGAAGATGAAGTTGAATTAGTTTTAAGTGAATACTTATATCTCAAAAAACTGAAGATGTTACAGACGTAGAAATAGGTATTTGGAATCTCTTTTAAAAATAAAGAAACATTTTTTCGACTTGAGAGAAGACCCAGCCGGCACTCGAACCCGGGACCCCATGGACCAAAGACCAGCATGTTAACCATTTGGCCATGGAGCCGGACATAATAATAATAATAATAATAATAATAATAATAATAACAATAATAATAAATATCTGACAGTATACTTTAAAATAATTATCCATGTAAACTTAAAAGCCAGAAAACAGAAAAACAGGCGAGTGTTTAGAGTAGGCCTGTGATTCTACAATAAATAGTTTACCAATTATTGTGCATCATAACAGTCGACCCCGCGTTGTAGGGGTAGCGTGCCTGCCTCCTACACGGAGGCTCCGGGTTCGATTCTGGTCAGATCAGGAAATTTCACCAGGATCTGAGGGCTGATTCCAGGTCCTACCAGCCCACGCGATTCCAACTGAGGAGCTATCTGCTGGTGAGATTGCGTCCTCAGTCTATAAAGCTATAAAGTCTATATGGCCCAGAAGATTTGTCACGCTGACCAGCCTCACCTTGTAATCTGCAAGTCTTCGGGATGAGCAGTGGTTGTTTGTTAGGCCAAGGCCAATCAGGGCTGTCGCGCCAAGGGTTTTTCTGCATAATAATAATAATAATAATAATAATAATAATAATAATAATAATAATAATAATAATATATTCTTACAGAATAATATAAAATAATCGCCAACGTGAACTTGAACTACACAAAACAAATAACCAGTGAGTGCATACAGTATAATATTACGACAAATATTTGACCAGTTATTGTTCATATTATTCATAATGTATTGCGAGAGAATCTTACATAGGCCTAATCGTTAATGTGAGCTCCTGTTACCCAAAAACAAAAAACTGGCGAGTACATAAAGAGTAATATTGAAAAAAATACTTTGCCGAGTGAGTTGGCGTGCGGTTAGGGTCGCGCAGCTGTGAGCTTGCATTCGGAAGATAGTGGGTTCGAGCCCCACTGTCGGCAGCCCTGAAGATGGTTTTCCGTGGTTTCCCATTCTCACACCAGGCAAATTCTGGGGATGTGCCTTAATTAAGGCCACGGCCGCTTCCTTCCCAGTCCTAGCCCTTTCCTGTCCCATAGTCGCCATAAGACCTATCTGTGTCGGTGCGACGTAAAGCCAATAGCACAAAAATAATTACCACTTTCACATCAGGCTGTACCTTAATTAAGGACATGGCCGCTTCCTTCTCATTCCCAGCCCTTTCCTGTCCCATCGTTACCATAAGACCTCTCTGTATCGGTGCGACGTAAACCAAATTGTACTAAAATATACAACAATATTTTACCATTTATTGTTCATAAGCAGAAGAAGAAGAAGAAGAAGAAGTAGAAGAAGGTGTTGTTCATAGCCTGCATGTGGAACATACGCAAATGATAATCTGGGCGTCATTCGTACGGCTCATTCGCGTTAACTTCATTTAAGGTTCGAAATACATAGTGTCCATTGTCGCGATTTAATTTACTCGACACTATATAGCTACCAGCCTATGGGAGTCAACACTGGCGGGTTTGGTTGCTTCATTCGCTGTGTTTAGTTTTATCCATGTTAGAATTTTGTTTATTTTTCATGGCTTTATACATGTTAGACTTGTATTCATCTCTCATTGTTTTAGCTATGTTAAGTTAATGATGATTTACTATCGATATCTGTTTACCATTTTCCTGATCTCGACAAATAAATACGAGAAATTAAATGTCCGTGATCTACATCTTCTTCTTCTTCTTCTTCTTCTTCTTCTTCTTCTTCTTCTTCTTCTTCTTCTACTACTACTACTACTACTACTACTACTACTACTACTACTACTACTACAGTTTTTCCCACACCTGTGGGGTCGCGGGTGCGAACTGTGTCACACATGTGGATTTGGCCCTATTTTACGGCCGGATACCCATCCTGACGCCCGCCCTATATGGAGGGATGTAACAAGGCCAACTAGATAGACAGGCCATAAGGCTCCCCCTCCACTTCGGGCGCTACGTCACACAAGTGGCCGCCCGCTTCAATTCTCGCCAGTGACTTGTAGGCTGAGCTGAACCTCGCGTAGTGAGATTATCAATGGTGTTGAATGATTAAAAAGTGTGTGAAGTCCGGCTCCATGGCTAAATGGTTAGCGTGCTGACCTTTGGTCACAGGGGTCCCGGTTTCGATTCCCGGCAAGGTTGGCGAAGTTCACGAGGGATAGATGTTAGGTTGGTTAACCGCTTACAATCCTTCATCCTTTTCCAATTCAACAGTTTGATAGTCCTCTGAGCAGTTCACAAGAACAGAGGACAATGATTGTTAACCGGTCACAATCTTTCATCCCCTTACTATCTAACGATAAATAGTTGGTTGGCCCTCTGAGCAGATCATGAGGTATAGAAGACAAGGATAGTTAACCGGTTATGATCTTTCATCCTTCTTCTACCTAATGGTATATCGTTGGATGGTGTTCTGAGCAGCTAACGAGGATATAAGTGAAGGATAGTTAACCAGTTAAAATCTTTCATCCTTTTTCTATCTGTCTCTGAAATGAGACTGGAAGAGTGTTCGGAAATGTCCACAGTGTGGTTCTTGGTTCACTAGTACCCTCACAAGAGTGGGAAAAGAACAAGGGAGAGCAATCATCCAAGGCCCCTTCCACCCCCACCTTCGGATAACTTAAACATCACATCAAAATTAAGTTCATAAATTTTGTTCATTAATAACGCTTTTGGCCTTGGTCTCGTAAAGTCCCAGCTAAGTCTCTATGTAAAAACCACCACATGTTCCTATCCTCACAACAAGTGTAATTAATGCAACCAGGTAATTTAACTAAGTGCAGTAATAAAATCCCTCGTTCATTAATTAAACACATTGCAAGAGCGCACGCACATAATAGAGAAGTACCTGTTTACATATGTTACCCTTCAGGATAAAGACACAGCATAGGATAGAAAGTAGAGTTAGACCAGTATATATATATATATATATATATATATATATATATATATATATATTGCTATTTGCTTTACGTCGCACCGACACAGATAGATCTTATGGCGACGATGGGACAGGAAAGGCCTAGGAATGGGAAGGAAGCGTCCGTGGCCTTAATTAAGGTACATCCCCAGCATTTGCCTGGTGTGAAAATGGGAAACCACGGAAAACCATCTTCAGGGCTACCGACAGTGGGGTTCGAACCCACTATCTCCCGAATACTGGATACTGGCCGCACTTAAGCGACTGCAGCTATCGAGCACGGTAGTTAGACCAGTATAGCTCACTTCTCTACCCTCAGTGAGGCCCGGGTTTCTCAATAGGCGTCATACGCCCTCGCCTAGGTGGTAAGCTCACAGGACCGTTTCTCCCAATTTAAGGAATAGCTTATTCATTTTCGGAATGCCCCTTTTTCCCGAACACACCAGTCACATCGTGCAGAATTTAAAACACCACGAAGAATACTTTTAAGGTATATGCTAGCAGTGCTAAGATCGATAATAATGTATTAATTACCGACGTACCGATCTCGATAGCTGCAGTCGCTTAAGTGCGGCCAGTATCCAGTATTCGGGAGATAGTAGGTTCGAACCCCACTGTCGGCAGCCCTGAAAATGGTTTTCCGTGGTTTCCCATTTTCACACCAGGCAAATGCTGGGGCTGTACCTTAATTAAGGTCACAGCCGCTTCCTTCCCACTCCTAGCCCTTCCCTGTCCCATCGTCGCCATAAGACCTATCTGTGTCGGTGCGACGTAAAGCAACTAGCAAAAAAAAAAAAAAAAAAATTACCGACGTCGTTGTCACGAATAACAAATTAAGATGATCTTGATTCTATTTTGTTCAATGAATGAATGACTGATTTTATCTGAAATGTTTTCTACAATCTCTAACGTGGGAAGAAAATATGCCTGCCAGTTTCTCATATCTATGTCAGAGGTTTTTTTTTTTTTTTCGAGGAGGATCTTCTAAAAGCATATCCAAATACAGATGCAGTTTTAGGATGGCTCTAAGTACTGACCAACAACTGCGTAGGAGAACGATTTTCCTCATCTTTTAGGCATGTGGAGAGTTACCTTGGCTCAAAGACGATTGAGGAACAGATGTCGGCATTTGTCACTCCCAAACGTTGAAAGAAGGTCGATGCAAGAAAAGAAATCTGATGACTTAATAGATCATTTTGATCATCGTAAAATAATGATTATTCTCTTAAAAAAGAGGTAACGCATATTAAAATTAAATTATATAATTTACGTAATATCGCTTTCTTACATTTTGCAGGTCTTATATGTACCAATCATTAAATCAATATCCCACTGCGACTCCACGCCGTTAATAGTGAAAGAAGTTTGTTTCTTTTCATTTTCGAAAATCACGATGCAGAGTGGCAGGACTTCTTGGGCCTTGGTGCAGCAAAGCCGGTCTTGACCTCACACCGACATTCCCCGCCTGGCGGTCAGTGTAACCTACACCGTCTCCAACATGCTGTCATTTCTGACATGCACAAAACACCTGATGAAGGATAAGGTACTCACTGAATCTTTGTTCCAGTCTGTGTCTAAACGTATGAGCATTGTTTAGTAGGAATATAAAGTTGTGGTAACAAACATCCCTAGCTCACTTTGCTTTAATACTCCATGTCGCGAACCCTGTTAGATGTTTCATGACCGAAACGCTCCATGCGCTCTGTTCTAGAAGTTCGTAAATCGAGCGAGTTGGCGACGCCGTTTGAAGCACGTAGCTGTGAGCTTTCATTCAAAAGATAATGGGTTCGGAGACCACTGTCAGCATCACTGAAGATGGTTTTCCGTGGTTTCCCATTTTCACACCAGGAAAATGCTGGGGTTGTACCTTAATTAAGGCCACGGCTGCTTCCTTCCAACTCCTAGGCCTTCCCTATCCCATCGTTGCCATAAGACCTATCTGTGTCGGTGCGACATAAAGTAAATTGAAAAAAAAAAGAACTTCCTTTCCCATCCTAGCTCTGTCCTAACCCCGTCGTCTCCATAAGACCTGTCTGTGTTGGAGCAACGTAAAGCAAATAGCAAAAGAAAAAAAAGCATTATGCTGGAGATCTATCGACAAGAGGCGGGCGTATTTGAACACCTTCAAACAGCACCGAACAACACAAACACCCGCCAACTGAGGGGCAGAAGGTCAGTGCTCTGTCATCTGAACCACTCACCCTTGTGAACATGAGTGGAAATACAGAGTTTAATAATGGCGTGTGACCTCCAGAAAGGCCTACTACAGTTCTTTCGAATTGACGCCGTATAGGCGACCTGCGCGTCTGTGAGGATGGGGCCCTGTCTAAGATGAAATATAATGCTGAAAACGTCACAAACACCCAGCCCCCGAGTCATAGGAATTAACTAATGAAAGTTAAAATCCCCGACCAGACCGCGAATCGAGCCCGGCACCCCCTGAACCAAAGGCCAGGATGCTAACCATTTAGCCATGGAGCCGGACGAAGTATAGAGTGTCTCAAACATTTTGTTACAAATTGAAACAGGTGATAGTGAGTCCACAACCGGTTACTGAGACATGCGTATGTATTGAGTATGGACATACACAGCGTACACCGTATAATAACAACGTAGCTCATTGTATTGTTCAAAGTGACGACCGCCAGTCTCAATGCATGCATTCCAACGGCGCAAGCAGTTCTGCCACACTCTCGCGAAGATCGCGGGTGTCTGTTGTATACAATGGAACAGGCAGCGGGTGATAAACAGCGTACACCCCTGACCACCAAACAGACGTCATCATCATCATCATCTGTTTACCCTCCAGGTTCGGTTTTTCCCTCGGACTTAGCGAGGGATCCCACCTCTACCGCCTCAAGGGCAGTGTCCTGGAGCTTCAGACTCTTGGTCGGGGGATACAACTGGGGAGTATGACCAGTACCTCGCCCAGGCGGCCTCACCTGCTATGCTGAACAGGGGCCTTGTGGAGGGATGGGAAGATTGGAAGGGATAGGCAAGGAAGAGGGAAGGAAGCGGCCGTGGCCTTAAGTTAGGTACCATCCCGGCATTCGCCTGGAGGAGAAGTGGGAAACCACGGAAAACCACTTCCAGGATGGCTGAGGTGGGAATCGAACCCACCTCTACTCAGTTGACCTCCCGAGGCTGAGTTGACCCCGTTCCAGCCCTCGTACCACTTTTCAAATTTCGTGGCAGAGCCGGGAATCGAACCCGGACCTCCGGGGGTGGCAGCTAATCACGCTAACCACTACACCACAGAGGCGGACCCAAACAGACGTACTATACACAACTTAGCTCATAGTACGTGTGTCATATCACGACTCATGCATCACACCGGCGCATTAACCTGTGCCGCACGCACACCACTATTCCTGGTGTCAGTTGTCCATTGGATGTGTCCATGGTGCACAGTGCTGACGCGTTGTCAAAGATGGCACGTCACTCGTCACGAGAGTTGGCAATCATGCATTTAATGTACGGTGCGGCAGGATGTAGTGCCCGCAAAGCAGCACGAATGTACAGAGAACGCTTTCCCAAGAGGCGTCATGCTGATTGGAAGAAATGTATCTCTGTGGATACCAACTTACGACAGACGGGGTCGTTCACGCCACAGAGAGCCGGCCATGGTTCCCGCCAAAGAAATGTCCGAACACCAGACTTTGAGGAGATGGTGTTGGATCCTGTGGCCGACCACCCAGCAATAAGTACCCGTCAACTTGCTCGTGAAACTCACACTTCGAAGGATACAGTGTGGAGAGTACTGACGAAACGGGTATTACGACCCCAGTCATAAAGAAAGTATGTAGGCACTGGGACCAACGGATTTTGAGCCAGGCGTTCACTTCTGTCAATGGATTATCTACCACAGTGCTGTAGTGCCGAACTTTGTACAGTTTTTATTGTTCATGGATGAGGCCTCATTCAGCCGTGATGGTGTTTTCAACAGTCGCAACAGCCATATGTGGAGTGAGAACAATCCCCACGCCATCCGCATTGGTGGTCATCAGCAACGATTCTCTGTCAACGTATGGGCGGGCATTGGCGAAGATTACCTAATAGGACCTTATTTTCTGCCTCCCCGTTTGACTGGTCCACGTTACCTGGTGTTCCTGCGAGGTGTGCTGCCACAGTTCCTGGAGACTGTACCCCTTGTTGTCCGCGAAAGGATGTGGTTTTACCACGACGGTGCACCACCCCACTTCGATGTTAATGTCCGCGAGCACATGAACAATACGTACCCTCATCGTTGAATTGGAAGGGGAAGTCTTGCCCCATGGCCAGCGCGATCGCCGGATCTCACATCTCTGGACTTTTTCCTCTGGGTTTACGTCAAGTCGTTGGTGTATGAAATCCCCGTAGAAACGCATGAAGACCTGCTTGCTAGGGTCCAAGCTGCTTGTCTCCTGGTAAAACAGATACCAGGGATCTTTGAGAGAGCGCGGCAGAACTTCATGCAGCGTTGTCGCGCATGCATTGAAACTGGAGGCCGTCATTTTGAACAATTACTACGAGCTACGTTAAATGAAATGGCGTATGGCTTTCAGCGCCGGGATGTGTCCGAGGACTTCGGCTCGCCAGGTGCAGGTCTTTTGATTTGACTCCCGTAGGCGACCTGCGCGTCGTGATGAGGATGAAAATGATGATGAGGATTACACATACGCCCAGTCCCCGTGCCAGGGCAATTAACCAATTATGGTTAAAATTCCCGACCCTGCCGGGAATCGAACCCGGGACCATTTAGCCATGGAGCCGGACACGAGCTACGTTGTTGTTGTTGTTATACGGTGTTCGCTATGCATGTCCATAACACAATAAATATGCATTTCCGACCATTGGTTCCTCATCTCAATGTAAACGGTTGTGGGCCCACTATCACCTGTTTCAATTTGACCCAAAAGGTTTGAGACACCCTGTATTCGGTGTTACGGGTATTATGGCGGTCAATCGTTGGAAGCAGTCACTTGTCCGAATTCGAACTGCAGAATTACTCACTGATAATCACAGAACAGTGCCTAATCTCACCTCTTGGTTCAGAGATAGCCTTCTAATTTCACAATCACGAGCTCATTCACGGTTCTGATCAGTAGTATGTAAGGTACTTAAAATGGTAGTGATGAAGATGGTGATGATTGTTTTGAGGAGCCTCACACCGAGGTACCAGACGAGTTGTCTAAGCGGTTTGGGTCGCATAGATGTGAGCTTATATTCGGGAAATAGTGGGTTACAACCGCGCTGTCGACAGCCCTGAAAATGGTTTTCTGTGGTTCCCCAGTTTCATACCAGGCAAATATTGGGCTCTACCTTAATTAACGGCGAGGTCGCTTCTTTCCCACCGAGTTGGACGTGCAGTTAGGGTCGCCTAGCTGTGAGCTTGCATTCGGGAGATGGGAGTATCGAATCCTACCGTCGGCAACCCTGAATTTTTTTCCCGCGGTTTGTTAGTGCGACGTTAAACCTGTAGCAAAAAAGAAATGCCTTCCCAATCCTAGTCCTTTCCTATCACATCGTTGCCATAATACCTGCCTGTGTCGGTATGAAGTAAAACAGAAGAGCAAGAAAAACTAACGGTGAGGTAATGGGGCCTTTTTATGTACAGTCCTTTAGTAGGCTACAAAAATCTCGCGTTAGTATACTGTAGTAATTCAAAAAAAGTCTTACGGGAGGGAATTCCTACGTTCTACAGTCTGTGAAAAGCAATAGTTAGTTCGTCATTATTAAACACGTTCAGGACACACAGAGCTGTTAAATGTGCTGATACCGGGCGAGTTGGCCGTGCGGTTAGGGTCACGCAGCTGTGAGCCTGCATCCGGGAGATAGTGGGTTCGAACCCCACTGTCGGCAATCCTGAATATAGTTTTACGTGGTTTCGGTGCGACGTAAAACAAATAGCAAGAAAAGCAAAGGTGCTGATTCCATGGAATTTTGCCGGGCTGAGTTGGCAGGTTCGATTCTGGCTCAGTCCGGTGATATTTGAAGGTGCTCAAAAACGTCAGTGTCGTATCAGTAGATTTACTGGTACGTAGAGGAACTCCTGTGGAACTAAACTCCGACACCTCGGCGTCTCCGAAAACCGTAAAAGAGTAGTTAGTGGGACGTAAAGCGAATATAGGGGCTGCCTGGCCGAGGCGGTAAAACCGTGCTCGGTTCGTCCGGAAGGACGTGGGTTCGAATCCCCGTCAGGAAGTCGTAAAATGTAAGAAGCGAGATTTCCACTTCCGGAGGTGCATATGGCCCTGAGGTTCATTCAGCCTACACCAAAAATGAGTACCAGGTTAATTCCTGGGGGCAAAGGCGGCCGGGAGTAGAGCTAACCACTCTACCCCATCACGTGCCGCGGTTAACAATGGTGGAAGCCTTTACCTTCCACTCCTCCAAAGGCCTTCATGGCCTGTACGGAGGTGTCTTTGTCTTTGTTAAAGCAAATAACATTATTAGACTCCATGGAATAGAATGTTAGTATGGAGATATCTTGAAAGCTTCTCAGAGTTGTAGGTTACGTGGAACGACTGAGTTCCTCTTATCTATGCGCTACACTTCAAAGACGTCCAGCTCCGTGGCTTAATGGTTAGCGTACTGGCCTTTGGTCCAGGGGCCCCAGTTCGATTCCCGGCCAGGTCGGGGATTTTAACCTTCAATGGATAATTCCAATGGCTCGAGTCGCAATGGTACCAGTAACATTCACAGATTATCACTCCCCCCCCCCTCCCACCCGAAGGACGGGAGAGAACTATATTATTATGGGTAAATTACGGGGGCTGGTTGTGTGTGCCGTTTTCAACATTAGAATTCATCATTGATAGGGCCCCATCCTCACAGATGTGCAGGTCGCCTACACGACGTCTACTCGAAAGACCAGCATCGGGTTTCTTCAAAGGCTACACGCCATTACTATTACTTCAAACATCACCGGGCGAGTTGGCCGTGGTGTTAGGGGCGCGCAGCTGTGAGCTTGCATCCGGGTGATAGCGGGTTCGAACTCCACTGTCGGCAGCCCTGAAGATCGTTTTCCGTGGTTTCCCATTTTCACACCAGGCAAATGATGGAACTGTACCTTAGTGAAGGCCACGGCCGCTTCCTTTCCATTCCTAGGCCTTTCCTATCCCATCGTCGCCATAAAACCTATCTGTGTCGGTGCGTCGTAATGCAAATAACAAAAAAAACTTCAAATACCGCAGTGACACAGTAACATGTGCACTTTATGGGATACTCCCAGTTGTGTGAGGGCATAATTGCATGGCGCACACTATGCTCTGAATTGTTACGGCGGATCACTTAGAGAGTAACACCCCCTGTCGTGATTTGCGATGTAGTGAAGTCGAAGGGAACCGCCATAACCAATAAATAAGAAATGTCCCGGCATTTGCCTCGAAGGGAGAATGGGAAACTTCGGAAACCATTCTCAGGACAGCCGACGGTAGGCTTTGATTGAGCCACTCGCCTCCCGAATGCAGAGCTGCTCCGCTCAGTCCCCACTACTTGATCATAAAATGGGCTGACAGTATCCGGAGAGCCGCGCGCGTACGTGTATGGGGCTAAATTAAGCTCTTCACTCTCCCGTTCTATGGCTTGTGCAGATACGATAATATCTAGTCGGTCCACTGCAGAGCGGTTAACCCTCGACCTCTAACCATCCGACAGCCTTAACAAGCAGCACTTTAGCTCTATAATGGCACAACACTTGTGGTATTAGACAAATGAACGGCACGCACAACCGGAGCTCCTCCCCACGGAAGTTCCCGTCCATTCCGCTAGAGCACATAGGGTGGACAGTGCCTGATGGGGGATTGTTCTTAGACTAGTGTCAAACATCAGGCTAGCCTGCAAACACAGCTCCAGCTGTGTGCTTCAGGCAGGCGCATTCGCTGCCGAAACTCAGTCATCTGGCAATAGCGGCCTCGTGAGCACCCGCCGATGTCGTCCTTGTTGGTCGCTTTGAAGACGTGCTAGTGTGCGTGCGTGCGTGCGTGCGTGTGGCTTCAAGGTGAGTAAAGGGCCAGTATTAGTCTATATCAGCTGTTCTCCCTGGCAATCAGATGGGTCGCCTCTTGGGCAGGTCATGTTCTTGGGAGGAAGCCAGGTAAGCGAGCGGCAGAATTTTAGACATGTAATTCGATTTTTGATTGCATTGACTTGATAGAGGATAGAAAAAATGACAACAGCGAATAAAGTCCCACTCTCATGACTCGTCCCTTTGAAACAAGGGTTCCTTTAACGCAGGGAAAGGAAAGAGGGCTCATTCGGATTGTAATATAGTGTTCCTTCACTCGCGGTGAGTATGACTGTCTACTTGGGCACGTAAAGCAAACAACCCTTCAATTGCCCTAGAATTTTAAGAAACTCCAAAGCTGCAGTAAATGAAGAAAGCTGACCCGGATGCCGCAGCCTTGTCATTGACTTCCTGTCTCAAGGTAGCATGTTCGATTCCGGCTGAGATCAGTGGCGTTTGAAAGTGGCAACTCGGTGTCGCTGGCTTGTATCACGTTAATGTATTCCTCTGGAACAATCTTCCGACAACCCAAGGTCTCTAAAAGCCATGGCAATTTTATTATTATTATTATTATTATTATTAGTAGTAGTAGTAGTAGTAGTAGTAGTAGTAGTAAATAAATTAGAAAAACGCACGCGTCAACAGAAGAAATATTTTCAGACAAGAAAGCCAGCTTGTAGTTTTACGTGATCATACCCACGGGATCTTATTTATGTGGAATCCGAACCACAGGTACAAGACTTTTCATTTCAAATAAATATGCTGGGCTGAATGGCTCAGGTGGTGGAAGCTGAGCTCAAGCTAGTCTGTTCGATGTTAACGCAGTCCGGACGGAATTGAAGGTTGTCAAATACGTCAGCGTTATGTCGGAAGACACGTAAAGTAACTCCCGCGAGAGAAAATTGCGGCACCTCGGGGTCTCTGAAAACCGTAAAAGTAGTTAGTGGGATGCAAAACCAATAACATTATCGGTATTGTATGAGAAATGAAAACCTACAACCTGTTTTCCAGTCAATGACCGGGTCAGGGATGGGATGAATGAAGCCCCCAACTTGCGGCGAGGATAGGAAGTGTGCCGGCTGCCTAGGCCTGTCGCACTCCTCTGGGGCAATGGTTAATGACAGATAGATGAAATGAAATGATGGTGGAGAGTGTTGCTGGAATGAAAGATGACTGGGAGAACCGGAGTACCCGGAGAAAAACCTGTCCCGCCTCCGCTTTGTCCAGCACAAATCTCACATGGAGTGACCGGGATTTGAACCACGGTATCCAGCGGTGAGGGGCCAGCGCGCTGCCGCCTGAGTCACGGAGGCTCTCATTTTCATTATAATTCCGGGCAAATCAGTTATGACTTAGTCTCAGCGAAATTCGAATTTTATTTTTTTATTTTTTGCTATACGTCGCACCGACATAGATAGGTCTTATGGCGACGATGGGACAGGAAAGAGCTAGGAGTGGGAAGGAAGCGGCCGTGGCCTTAAGGTACAGCTCCGGCATTTGCCTGGTGTGAAAATGGGAAACCACGGAAAACAATTTTCAGGGCTGCCGACAGTGGGGTTCGAACCTACTATCTCCCGAATACTGGATACTGGCCGCACTTAAGCGACTGCAGCTATCGAGCTCGGTAAATTCGAATTTAACCCGCTACGAAGGGTGGAGGACAAGCGATGACACAATAGATTAGATTAGATTAAATATCAACGAGAAATAGCGTCATATTCCAGTAAAATAGAAAACAATGTTAATAATATTTGTAAACAAAAGGAGTAAACAAGCTAAACAGTCGGGGCGCACTTGCGCACTTGCCGACAATGGCAGCAGCAAATTCAATTACTGTCTATAACTTATTAGCTGTGATGAACCCAGTAGCGGCCTCCACATAGCATTTCGCGCGGTAAATTCCCATTTAGCGATTTAGGATGACGTTATTGTTTATAAAGAGAAATCAGTTGCATTAACCGAGCTGTCGCATTCATATTATAGCCTACACACTCTGACACTAATTTCTTGATATCGTCACAAATAAATCTCCTACAGGTTTATACGATTCGTAATTTTATGTAGGGTATTAAACTAAGGTGTGACATTACCTCCCATTATACGTAGCTTACGTGTACTTAACAGCAACTCCGTTTGTCTCTGAATTAACGTGTGCTGGGAGCTCAAATTTCCCGGGTGTACTTCGCTTGTATAGGGGCTGCCTGGCTGAGGCGGTTCGTGGGTTCAAATCCCCGCCAGGAAGTCGCAAAATTTAAGAAAAAAGATTTCCACTTCCGGTGGTGCACATGGCCCTGAGGTTCACTCAGCCTACACCAAAAATGAGTACCAGGTTAATTCCTGGGGCCAAAGGCGGCCGGGCGTAGAGCTAACCACACTACCCCATCAAGTGCCGAAGTTACGGATAGTGGAAGCCTTTACCTTCCACCCCTCCAAGGGCCTACATGGCTTTGCTTTTACTTTGCTTGTATAAGAATGTGAAGAAAATAACGACGCTTCATGCGAATTCCTTGAGGCAAAATGCGCTAGGCTTTAGTGTTTCAGATCATCAGAAATTTACGTACCAATGTTGAGAAACCTTTTTTATGGTCAGTAATAGATTTGTCCACCTGGCTGTGTTTTACAGTATGCTTGATGAGGGTCAATTTTTTTTTTACAATTGGCTTTGCGTCGCACCGACACAGATAGGTCTTATGGCGAAGATGGGATAGGAAAGGCGTAGGAGTGGGAAAGAAGCGGCCGTGGCCTCAATTAAGGTACAGCCCCAGCATTTGCCTGGTGTGAAAATGGGGAAACCACGGAAAACCATCTTCAGGGATGGAAGCTCACAGCTGCGCGGCACTAACCACACGGCCAACTCGCTCGGTGAGGGTCAATTTCAGTAATAAAGAATTATATACATGTAGCTTTGATTTTCATATTTTACGTGACTGTTTGAATGTTGCCACTCGCTTTTCAGAGTACCGTAAATATCATTGATATGTGGATTGAATGTCTTTATTTTAACTAGGTGCTATGGCAGTTCCTCACGAACGAGATGTTTTATGGAGGGCTATTGATGAGTTCATAACAGCTGATTTATGGACTAGAATTGAATCGATTGCTGTCGTGGGCGGTCCGGCAAACATGCTGATTAATACAAGCGCGATCGTTTGTTTTGAGAATGGGGTCTTCCTTCCTCAGTTCCCCCGACCCCCGCAACTCGGTTAGTTTCATGTAGCACGCTGTTGTCGCAGGAGTGCGTGCGTGCTGAATAACTAACTTCACACGTGGATTACAGGGTGTGTTCTGCTTGCCACCCCGCCACATCCTGCACGTGGTGTTATTTACTCAAGGATGCACACTGCGGCAGATCTATAACTGAACAGTTCACAGATTTGTCGCGAAATAGGCCTGAATTCTGGTACACGTTTAAACTGCACGGTGAGAGAGGGTGTTGACTGTAGCTTGGCCTTGGCGTCCTGCCATTAGCTCTTAACTATTTTGTCATCTTGGCAGTCAACAATCAGTTTAAGTGAAGTTTCTTAATAGGATTTTAGTTGGAGAGGAGAAACGGGGCTGTGCGTTTCTGTGGCGATTGTCTCTGAATTATTACAGGCCGGCCGGGGTTTCTCGGACATTATTCAGTCAATCGTAGTTACGTAAGATGAAATGCATGATTGCTGAAGGCCCGGGGAAAGGACAGTGTGGCGTGTGGTTTTAGGAGCTGTTCGGGATTGGCATCGGCGTGTCTACGACTTCGGTGAACATCGTCCGGCCGTGTTCTTGATCTATCCGGTATATGGAGCAAGAACTCGAAATAATAGCCTAGTGGTCATGCTGTAAATTAACTTGTCTTAACCTACAGTTATGAGATCACCAATTTCGTTCAAATTTTGGAAGGCTGGTACGTAAAAGATTAACGTGTCTGAAGGTTCGTGCCAATTAAGTGTTATTTATGCGAGAAATTGGCCCTTTGAATTTAACAGCCTCCAAATATATTCGCAGTTTGTATGAGTGGTATATGTAGCACCAGTGGTCAACGTACCCGAGTTCCATTTCGGCGTCGCGGATTCGAGAATTGTCAGCGCATTGTTTTATCTCTCTCTCTTTCTCTCTCTCTCTCTCTTTAATTGACTTTCAAAATACCGGTATTAAATGATGAGTACTAATTTTCGTTACAAAATGTGCGGTGTAATATTCTACTAATTAACAAACAAAAAATGTATCCACGTCCCAACGGGTGTCTAGTTTCATGATATATTTGCTTGAAAATCAAAGAAGTACGCTATTTCTAACAATGTTAACCCACACTAATTTATTGTACAATAAATGAAAGTGATTTATGAAATTGCCAAGAAACGATATGGCGAACTTGTACAATTAACGTGGCAAATAAAACTTTCTCAAAGCATGTGTGCTTTTTTTGTTAAAGAACATTTACTTATTTTTGTTGTGGAACTTAAATAGTTTAATTATTTCAGTATGACATACTAACGTTATTTATTAAGATTTCTTCATCACAATTAGGTGTTAATTACTATAAAATTGTTCAAGAGGCCCGTACTTAATTTGTCATGTAATTATGAATTTATAGCGTTATTAATTAATTTAATAAATAAATGTGTTACTTATTTCATTCACAATAGGCATACATCTGTGATTGGCACCAAACATTTCTGAGCGTTGACTGTAGTTATAATCCTGGCCGGTTTATGACAGAACATAAATAGTTTCACTCTCTCCTTCTCTTGTCTTAACAGCAACAGTGAAGATCTTTTTAAGCCGTGAATGACAAGACGGGACGATACTGTAAATTAGTTTGTGATACAGTTTATATTTAATCTGCACATTTCATATTCCGCGTAGACAAACACAAAAGCAGATAAAGGATAAAATAACAAGTGAGAAGAAACTGAACATGCAAAAACAAGGTGCTAGTGCGCTTCGAACAATAGATCAGCGGAACTACAGATCACACGCAAATTGCTAGCACGTACCCAGGCTGTTAAGTTGAAAGAGCTATTTTCTAGTTAAATAAGGACCAATTGCACAAACCCTCCAGCACGTATTTGTTTATTTTGACGTAGATAAACTTCCGAATTTTGAACGAAATCGTTGACCCTATTTCAGTGGCCTCTCCTTGTAAGTTCCGAAATTTGTTTATTGAAGAGAAACCGCTGAAGTGGTTTATCTCTGCGTAGATTAGTTTTCGTGTACTCGAAATTTTTTACTTGGAAATGGTGGTGTTTAGAACATGTTTCTCTCGCACATTCAAGCTAATACCGGAAGTGTTTCGTACCAAGCGAAATGGCTATGTGGTACAGGTCTGGAGATAGTAGGTTCGCACTCCATCGTTGGCAGCCCTGAAGACTGCTTCCAATTCAATCAATCAATAAATCAATCAATCAATAAATAAATAAAACAATCAATCAATCACTACTGATCTGCATTTAGGGCAGTCGCCCAGGTGGCAGATTCCCTTCTGCTATTTTCCTAGACTCTTCTTATATGACTGCAAAGAAATTGAAAATTTATTGATCATCTCCCCCGGTAAGTTATTCTAATCTGTAACTCCCCTTCCTATAAACGAATATTTCCCCCAATTTTTCCTTTTGAATTCCAGATTTATCTTCATATTGTGATCTTTCCTACTTTTAAAGACACCACTTAAACTTATTCGTCTACTGATGTCATTCCACGCCATCCCTCCACTGACAGCTCAGAACATACCACTTAGTCGAGCAGCTCGTCTCCTTTCTTCCAAGTCTTCCCAGCCCAAAACTTTGCAACATTTTTGTAACACTACTCTTTTGTCGGAAATCACCCAGAACAAATCGAGCTGCTTTTCTTTGGATTTTTTCCAGTTCTTGAATAGAGTAATCCCGGTGAGGATCCCATACTCTGGAACCATACTTTATTTGGGGTCCTACCAGAGACTTAAATGCCCTCTCCTTCACATTACCATTACAACCCCAAAATACCCTCATAACCATGTTCAGTGATATGTACCCTTTATTTACAATCATATTTATGTGATTACCCCAATGAAGATCTTTCTCTATATTAACACCTAGGTACCGGTACTTACAACGATCTCCAAAAGGAACTTTCACCCCATCAATGCAGTAATTAGAACTGAAAGGACTTTTCCTATTTGTGAAACTCACAACCTGACTTTTAACTCCGTTTATCATCATACCATTGCCTACTTTCCATCTCACATCATCATCGATGTCATTTTGCAGTTGCTCACAATCCTGTAACTTATTTATTACTCTGTACAGAATAATATCATCTGCAAAAACCCTTATTTCTTATTCCACTTCTTTACTCATATCATTGATATATATATATAAGAAAATATAAAGGTCCAATAATACTGCCTTGAGGAATTCCCCTCTTAATTATTACAGGATCAGATAAAGCTTCGCCTACTCTAATTCTGAGTTCTATTTTCTAGAAATATAGTCACCCATTCAGTCATTCTTTTTTCTAGTTCAATGTACTAATTTTTGCCAGTAGTCTCCCTATCAAAGACCTTTGACAGGTCAGTCGCGATACAGTCCATTTGACTTCCTGAATCCAGGATGTTTGCTATATCTTGCTGGAATCCTACCAGTTGAGCTTCAGTGGAATAACTTTTCCTAAACCCGAACTGCCTTCTATCGAACCCGTTATTAATTTTGCAAACATGTCTGATATAATCAGACAGAATGCTTTCCCAAAGCTTACATGCAATGCATGTCAAAACTGACTGGCCTGTAATTTTCAGCATTGCCCATCATCCTTTCCTTTATACACAAGGGCTACTATAGCAACTCTCCATTCATTTGGTATAGCTCCTTCATGCAAACGATAATCATATAAGTACTTCAGATACGATACTATATCCCATCCCATTTTCTTTAGTATATCGCCAAAAATCTTATCAATTCCAGCTGCGTTTCTAGTTTACAACTTTTGTATCTTACTGTAAATGTCATTGTTATCACAGGTAAATTTTAATACGTCTTTAGTATTACTCACCTCCCCTATCTGGACATTATCCTTGTAACCAACAATCTTTACATACTGCTGACTGAATACTTCTGCCTTTTGAAGATCCTCACATACGCACTCCCCTTATTCATTAATGATTTCTGGAATGTCCTTCTTGGAACCTGTTTCTGCCTTAAGGTGCCTATACACACCCTTACATCTTTCACTAACATTTGTGTGACCACCAGTTATGCTTGCCATCATGTTATCCTTAGCTGACTTCTTTGCTAGATTCAATTTCTTAGTAAGTTCCTTCAATTTCTCCTTACTTCCACAGCCATTTCTAACTCTATTTCTTTCCAACCTGCACCTCCTTCTTAGTCTCCTTACTTCTCTGTTGTAATATAGTGGGTATTTACCAATCCTTACCATCTTTAAAGGTACAAACCTATTTTCACATTCCTCAACAATTGCTTTAAAACCATTCCAGAGTTTGTTTACATTTTTATTTACTTTTTTCCACCAATCATAGTTGCTTTTTAAAAACTCCCTCATGCCTGTTTTATCAGCCATGTGGTACTGCCTAACAGTACTAATTTTAATACCTTCCATTCTATCACATTTATTTTCAACTACGACAAAAACAGCTTCGTGATCACTAAAACCATTTATTACTTTGGTTTCTCTATAGAGCTCATCTGGTTTTATCAGCACCACATCCAGAAAATTCTTTCCTCTAGTTGGTTCTATCACTTCCTGAATCAGCTGTCCTTCCCATATTAACTTATTTGCCATTTGTTGGCCATGCTTCCTGTCATTCGCATTACCTTCCCAATTTTTCACACTAGGTAAATGTGCTCTTTCCACCTGGCCGATAGATTAGCAATTCATGGAGCACATCTCCAGTTCTTTCTTTTTTCTTTCTTTCTTTCTTTCTTTCTTTCTTTCTTTCTTTCTTTCTTTCTTTCTTTCTTTCTTTATTTATTTCTTTCTTTCTTTTGCTTGTGGGGGAAGGAATTACATCTGGATTTGGCCCAGTGTTACGACCTGATTCCCGTCCTGACGCCAACCCTGTGTGGAGGTATGTATTCACTGTTGCGAGTGTCCAGTGGTTTATAGTCCGGCTCCATGGCAAAATGGTTAGCGTGCTTGAATTTGGTCACAGGGGTCCCGGGTTCAATTCCCGGCAGGGTCGGGAATTGTAAGCATAATTGGTTCATTTCGCTGGCACGGGGGCAGAGTCCTCATCATATCATCCTCATCACGATGCGCAGGTCGCCTACGGGTGCTAAATCAAAGGACCTGCATCTAGCCAGCCGAACTTGTCCTCGGACACTCCCGGTACTAATAGTCATACGCCATTTCATTTCAGTGGTTTATAATATGCTGTGCTGTAAGCTGTGTGTTAAAAGGCGCGTATTGAGATGAATACAAACACTGCACGGGACAGAAGAATTAATCACCGAGTGAGTTGGCCGTGTGGTTAGGGTTGCGCGCTGTGAGCTTGCATTCGGGAGATAGTGGGTTAGAACCCCACTATCAACAGCCCTGAAGATGGTTTTCTGTGGTTTCCCACTTTCACACCAGGTAAATACCTGGCTGTACCTTAATTAAGGCCAACGCCTAGCCCTTTCCTGTCCATCGGCGCCATAAGACCTATCTGTGTCGCTGCGACGTAAAGCCAATCGTAAAAAAAAAAGGAATTAATCAGACGGGGCTGAAATCCCATGCCCGAACGGGAATTGAACCCAGGATCTTCTGAACCGGAGCCTGCTACTCTTGCCATTCGGGAAAGAAGATTTCATTAGTCATTCTAAAGTCGGGAATCTGTACAATTGCATTTGTCTGTTTATTGCATCACGTGAAGACTGCTGAACTCAAATTTAAGGGACTATTTTGTTGAATACAGCGGCGTAATTGGTTGTCTAGAAGATCTAAAATGAATTCTAAAATATTTTCGTTAAAATCATTCCTTTCAGGGAAAAAAAAAGACAACAAAAGTTGTTGAGAAATATTGTTCTTCTCTTGTCTCATAAGAAAATTTCATGAAGAACGGAGTGATGACGCAGTTAGGGTCAACAGCCACAATGCTAAATGACGATTGCAATGCGAGAATTGGAAATAGAACTGAAGAATGTGAAAAGGTGATGTAGGGAATATACGGAAACTAATAGGAATGGGGAAACGTTTACTGGACTTCAGTGCTCGCATGGGATGAACAGTTGCAGATTCATTCTTCAAGCATAAGGCTATTCATCGCTGCACATGGGAGGGTAGAGGCACAAGATCCGTAATAGTCTGCCCGATAACTGACTTTGAATTCAGAAATGAACGGGTATTCCGGGGTTGATACAGACCACTATCTGATCCGCAATGAACTAAGCACCGCATCACTTGGTTTAGGATAGAGAAAGTGAAATCTGTCTGCAGACAGATAATGATAGACAATATCTAGGATGATGAAATTAGAAGTATATGGATATGAAAAGTTCCAAAGGATAGACAGTCAGCAGATTCAGAATATACATAGAGAAAAGGTGGCATACAGGGGGCACTGTAGTAGAAATGGTAAGGGAATGCCAAGGAACAATGGCATAAAGATCGGATAAAGTGAACAGCTCGGTGGTGTGAAGAAGCCAGGGCAGCATGTGAACGTAAAATGGCGTATCAAAAATGGTTTCAAACGAGGACTGATTTGTAGAGGGATCTGTAGGCTACATAGAGCACCGGGCGAGTTGGCCGTGTGGTTAGGAGCGCGCGGCTGTGAGGTTGCATCCGGGAGATAGTGGGTTCTAATCCCACTGTCGGCAGCCCTGAAGATGTTTTTCCGTGGTTTCCCATTTTCACACCAGGCAAATGCTGGTGCTGTACCTTCATTAAGGCCACGGCCACTTCCGCCCAGTCCTAGCCCTTTCCTATCCCATCGTCGCCATAAGACCTATCTGTGTCGGTGCGACGTAAAGCAAGTAGCGAAAGCAGTAATGTACTCATCTGCAAGCAAGGGCATGGAAAGGATTGCAACAATATCGTGGCATTTTATTGATCAGTATACCAGACATGGTATTTAGAGGTACTGTATTTTGGCAAGGAAGGTGGAGAGAACGTTGGATGAAGACCTGCGGTCGGAAACCACACTGAAGGGCTGAGGGGTCCAGTTTTATAGTAGGCTATGCATCAAGTAATTGAAAAGTCCTATGAGACGAATATTTGTTTCATAGATGTAGAGAAGGCAAATAGCTCAGTATCAGGGGAAAATACGTTAGCCGCACTGCGTGATTAAGGTATAAGGGTTACGTTATTACTGGCAATCAAAGGCATTTATGTCGACAATCAGGCCCAGTGGAAATTGATGGTAGAATGGATTCGTCTTTCAGAGTAGTTTCAGGAGTTAGATCAGGCTGTAATCTTTCAAGTTTGTTGTTCATAGTTTCCACGGCTAATTTATTTAAAGGTATAAAATTGCAGAGAGGTATTTAGTTGGATTGGCAATGTAGTAAGCCGTCTATACCGACGACTTGGTCTTAAGGGCAGACTGTGCCGAAAGCCACCGATCTAATATCTTAGAGAATGAAAAGTGGTACAGCATTCGCAACACTAAAATGTTGTCAGTAGGGATGAAACCCAAGAATTGAATGTCAGGTAGGGAATACGAAACTGGGACAGTCGTTTAAGGTACACCAAGTTAGGTTGTGTTTTCCTCTGGGAATCACGGTGTAGCAATCAGCGCTATTCTGTAAGAAAGAAGCGAGTTCTCGGACGAAATTAGCATTACATCAGTGCTTTTCCAAACTGACTTTGCTGTACGGGTGTGAAAGCTGGGTAACTCTGTGACGATGATTAGTCTCAGTTTTCCATGATTTCAAGATAAGAGGTTTAGAACTTAAGAAGACCATACAGGTAACTGCAAATAGAGGATTGTGGAGACGCTTAGTTAATTCACAGAGGCTTGCAGACTGAAAACTGATAGGCATAACAGTCTATAATGTATGTATGTATGTATGTATGTATGTATGTCTCACAAACTGCTTCGATCCGTCCGTGGCATTTGAGGATGTTTAAATTTGACAGCTCAGTGTTTCTGGCGGTGTTTGAAGGTCTTTATATATGCCAACCTTTTGTCAGTAAATTAACTTCTGTCGGGCAAAATTCTGGCACCTCGGCATCTCTGAAAACCGTAAAAGTAGTGGGACGTAAAACCAATAACATTATTATTCAACTTCTCTTAGAACCGAGAGCATTTGAAGGGTAGTTAATACACATAAGCTTGTATGACATTGTTGTGCAATCGTTGACGTTGTTCCTGCCTTGTTGTCGTTGGTATCTATGAAATGAGGTTGGAAACAAATTGGAAGATTTCCACCTGATTTCGTATTTTCTGACGAGTTCTTTTTAAAATTGTATCTTCGAAATTACGGAGGACCTGGCAACACTGCCATGGCGATCCTTTGTGTACTGCTCGACTTATCGCACGTGCAGCAATAAATTGAGGGAGATAGCACGTTGTCACAGGAGTGCGTAGTCTCCTCCACCAACACAATACGTTCCAGTAAATGTTCGACAAATAGAATTTAAATTTTCACTCAATATTACAAACCCCATGGCACTACAGCCCTTGAAGGGCCTTGGCCTGCCAAGCGACCGCTGCTCAGCCTGAAGGCCTGCAGATTACGAGGTGTCGCGTGGTCAGCACACGAATCCTCTCGGCCGTTATTCTTGGCTTTCTAGACCGGGGCCGCTATCTCACCGTCAGATAGCTCCTCAATTCTAATCACGTAGGCTGAGTGGACCTCGAACCAGCCCTCAGGTCCAGGTAAAAATCCTTGACCTGGCCGGGAATCGAACCCGGGGCCTCCGGGTAAGAGGCAGGCACGCTACTCCTACACCACGGGGCCGGCATTCACTCAATATTAACATATTAAATTGGTCAGTTGACACGAGTAATTCTTCATTTGAAGCTATCCAACCAACAATAAATTAGAAATTAAAATAATTTGGTAAATGAAGCAGCCATTCTACATTTAACCATTAGACGGTTAAGGCGCAGCCTTTTTGAGCCCAAGTTGGGAGATTCGGTCCTGGCTCAGTCCGTTGGTATTTGAAGGTGCTCAAATACGTCAGCCCTGTGTCGGTAGATTTACTAGTGCGTGATGGAAAAACTTCGGGACAAACTTCTGGCATCTCGGAGTCTCCGTAGCCTAAAAGTAGTTAGTGGGACGTAACATTATTTATTTATTTATTTATTTATTTATCTATCAGCTACTGGCAAGTCATTTACTCCTTTTCAAAATAGTATGTATCATTTCAGGATTATCACTGGAACTGGAATTCATCAGCCCGCATGATGACTTTGTAGATTACGTTTTGGTTTTACTTTCATTTTTGTTGGTAGTCTGAAATTGAGGAACGTGGTACGCTGGGGACTTGATACACACATCTTCTACCAACCACCAAGAACACACAATAGTGATTACATCCCTCCACATAGGCTTGGGATCGGGAAGAACATCCAGATGTGGGATATTGTTCTTGCCCGCAATCCCACAGCGTTGTCTCGCCAGTTAGGGATACAACGGTTGTTTAACCTCTCCCTGAAGAGACATCGCTGTGTGGGGTATATCCCTTTTGTAATGGCGGAATGGTCAGTGTAATTACTTGCGATTCCGAGGACCTCCTGTTCGACTCCCGACCGGATCGGGGGCTAGTTAATTCCCCGGACCCGGGGACTGGATGTTTGTGTTTGCCCCAGTACATTCCTCTTCATCTACATAAAACACACTACCAACAAAGTCATCTCCGTACAGGCCATGAAGGCCCTTGGAGGGGTGGAACGTAAAAGCTTCCACTATCCGTAACCTCGGCTCTTAGTCGGGATAGAGTGGTTAGGTCCATGACCAGCCGCTTTTTCTGGCAGGAATTAACCTAGTACTCATGTTTTGGTCTGAGTGGCTCAGACTGTTGAGGCGCTGGCCTTCTGACCCCAACTTGGCAGGTTCGATCCTGGCTCAGTCCGGTGGTATTTGAAGGTGCTCAGATACGTTAGCCTCGTGTCGGTAGATTTACTGGCACGTAAAATAACTCCTGCGGGACAAAATTCCGGCACCTCGGCGTCTCCGAAAATCGAAAAAGTAGTTAGTGGTACGTAAATCCTATATTATTATTATTATTATTATTATTATTATTATTATTATTATTATTATTATTATTATTATTATTATTCATTTTTTTGTGTAGGTTGAGTGAACCTCAGGGCCATGTGTACCTCCGGAAGTGGAAATCTCGTTTCTTAAATTTTACTCTACACTACCAAACACAGAAAAAAGGGAGAAAAACATAAAATAGTGAATACATCCCACCATAAAATGTTGGCGTCAGGGCGTGCATCCGGCCGTAAAACGGAGCAAAATCTACACGTGCGACACAGTTTGCTCCCGCGACCCCAGCAAGGTGTAAGAACACACTAGGTAACCCTTTATAGGCCAAATATATCTTTAAAATTGTCTAGTATATGTTGGTTTCTAGTACATATTATATAACATTGGGAACATGCATCATTTTCAAAAATATTTTTTTTGAAAGGTACACCAATGAAATAGTATGTAAACGTATTACATTGTGGTATGTTGCCTTGTTTTCTACCATTAAAAAAATATTTAATAGTGCCTTTCCGCAAGGCGAGTGAAACGGCCTCTGACGTAAGCGGCGCGCTGTGACGTCACGATCCAGGACCGCATGGAGCTCTACCAGCCGTCGTGCATCAGCCGTTGCTAAAAGCCGATTGTTTATTATTCATGATCGCGAATAACTTCAAAATGACAGAAGAAAGGTTCAAAACAGCACAATCAGACAATCTATCATGTGTAGATGTCATCATTCTTGAAAAATAGTGACTTTTGTGGCCGCAGAAATTCGCGGATAAAAAGCAAGTTTGTAAGTGGCGTCTTTTATATACGTGCAATGTACTGTAACCCATAGTATAAGGATAACAACGAATCTGGATAGATATCACATCACTTTCAACATTTCCTTCTAGACTGATTCCCCTATTAAAGAATAACATTACATGTTCGGGCTTTCAGCATTAGTAAAGTAAGAAATCGGATTTCAGCACTAACATAAACATATAGGTAGCATTATAGTACTAGTCCGCTTCTGTGGTGTAGTGGTTAATGTGTGCCACTCCCGGAGGCCCGGTTTCGATTCCCGGCTCTGCCATGAAAGTTGAAAACAAATAGTACGAGGGCTGGAACGGGGTCTACTCAGCCTCGGGAGGTCAACTGAGTAGAAGGGTTTCGAATCCCACCTCAGCCATCCTCGAAGTGGTTTTTCGTATTTTCCTACTTCTCCTCCAGGCACCTAAGGCCACGGCCGTTTCCTTCCCTCTTCCTTGTCTATCCCTTCCGATCCTCCCATCCTCCAAAGGCCCCTGTTGAGCATAACAGGTGAGGCCTCCTGGGAGAGGCAATGGCCCTCCTCACCAGTTTCATCACCATACTCAAAGTCTCACGTTCCAGGACACTGCCCTGGAAGTGGTAGAGGTGAAATCCCTCGCTGAGTCCGAGAGAAAACCAACCCTGAAGGATAAGCTGATTAAGAAAGAAAGAAAGAAGGAAAGAAAGAAAGAAAGATCATAGTACTATAGGGCTGTAATCTATCATTCCCAAAAAATATATATATTTATGGTTGGGACAATTGGCCTACCCACTTCCGGGGCCCATGAAAGATAATTAAATATCTTTGTGGAGGGAAAAAGTTAAACATGATAAAGGTAAATATGACTTCATCTAGTTTTCACAAGTCGGGCTGAGTGGTTCAGACTGTTGAGGTGCTGGCCTTCTGACACCAACTTGGCAGGTTCGATCCTGGTTCAGTCCGGTGGTAGTTGAAGGTGCTCAAATACGTCAGCCTCGTGTCGGTAGATTTACTGGCACGTAAAATAACTCCTGCAGGACTAAATTCCTGCACATCGGCGTCTCCGAAAATCGTAGAAGTAGTTAGCGGGGCGTGAAGCCAGTAACATTAATTACATTTGGCTTTTAACAAGCTGAGCATATCAGGAAAGAAAAGTGTCCTGGTGACATTTTAGTCGCTCAATACAGGAATGTCTTTGGGTGCTGTGACTTTAATTTTTTTATTTTGTTGTTGTTTGCTTTACGTCACACCGTCACATATAGGTCTTATGGCGACGATGGGACAGGAAAGGCCTAGGAATGGGAACAAAGCGGCCGTGGCCTTAGGTACAGCCTCAGCATTTGCCTGGTGTGAAAATGGGAAACCACGGAAAACCATCTTCAGGGCTGCCGGCAGTGGGATTCAAAACCCACTATCTCCCGGATGCGAGCTCACAGCTTCGCGCTCCTAACCGCACGGCCAACTCGCGCGGTATTTTTACCCTTCGGTTTATTGACTTGGCTTGTATAACCTAAAACTTAGGCTAAGTTGGATTATATTTTAAACACCTACATCACTATTTTCACCTGTATGCAATTATGTTATTTATTTCATTAATATTATGATAATTATCATAATTGAGCATTGTTAACTTATAAGACTCCAACAGACAAGCATTGATTTTGTGTAGAGTTATACTTTTGTTAAATTCACGTCGTTTCGTTTCATGACGTACACGCCTATTCTTTGTTACATTATAGGGTATTTAGATATAGCCTTAAATTTCTTTACCAATTAAGCTCTTCAATAAAGACATACATAACTGTCCCATGCCAAGATATATTGGTAGAATTAGAGCTGTCAAAATGGTTCATAACCCCTTTGATTTATTATCTTGACATGGATCACCCAAAACATAGGTTAGGTTTGGAGAATACTTTAATAATCAGCATTATTTAATGCACCGTTTATTACTTTCATATTCCAAGATGTAATTGAAGCATTTAAATAAAGCATCATACATTAAAATTTAAAGTTTTACCACTAGAACAGCTGACATGGAAAAGTGATTTGAAAATTCAAACAAATTCATCTTACGTTAAAATCTTCAAAAAAATAAACTGTAGACTTTTCCGATATATCACCAGCATTTCTCCAGCTCGCCAAAATCCATTTCTCCCTAGTTTTAGCGTCTTTGGAACGTTTATAAACAATTTGTTTGGGATGTGCAATAGCACATCGGAACTCTACACCATTTATAAGTTTTCTGCCTCACTGTCTGCGCAGGATTCATTTTAAGTCTAAAATATACCACTGAGATTATTATCCAATGTATAGACCTCGAATTTAACCATACTAGACACTAACGTAAAGTAGAAATACGCGAAGTGTATCCTGCTTCTCACAGCACACTACGTGTTATTTCGTCTGCTAATTCAGTCAACCTGTACGATGACGTCAGGCCAATGAGATCGCGTACTTGCGTGACGTGACAGTTTCGTAGATTTTTATCATGTTTGGAGTTATTATTTGTACATTCTGATCACATTTTTGAATTCTGCATGCAATTTTGTATCAGATTATCATATTTTTAATTAAAACCCCGGATCATGCATGTTCCCTATTCTATCGTTTGGCTTTGCTGTGTAAACAACAACAGTACCAGTACGTAAAGTGTACGCCAGATGTCGCACAGCGATGCATAAGTGATTCATAGTTTGTTTCAGAGGTTGCCAATACGACTCTCGAAGGTGGCCGAGGTTGACCGATTCAGTACTACCGGTGTCCATCTATCACTAAAAAAAGTGTGAGAGTGATATTGATATTTTGCTTTCTCGTTTATATGGCATAATTGTAATGATATGCCATGCCATGGCCTCAGTAGAAAAACAGTCCACTTTTAACTAGCCGCTAGTGAAATAACACAGACAAGCTATCCTGCAAGTTTTAATTACTAACACATCGGAAATAGAGTACAGAGTTGTTATACATCTAAATTAACAATTTGTTTCTGCTTCTCCAAAAACTGTCCATAAAATATAAAACGAAACATTCAACATATAGCCTACACCTATATGGAATATAAACCACTAAAACACACAAAATCGTCTTCCATAAACGGAGAACGAAATGCCGTATGACTTTTATTGCCGGGAGTGTTCGAGGACACGTTCAGCTCTCCAGGTGCAGGCTTTCGATTTGACTCCCGTAGGCGACCTGCGCGTCATGATGAGGATGAAATAATGATGATGAAGACGACACATACACCCAGCCCCCGTGCCAGAAAAATTAACCAATGGCGGTTAAAATTTCCGACCCTACCGGGAATTGAACCCGCACGCTAACCATTTAGCCATGGAGCCTGACAAACGGAGAATAGTTCTTACTGATGTCAGAATGAGTCGCTGAACACTAGAACGTTCTGACATACGCCTTCTTTTGATTAAATGCGTTTATAATAATAATAATAATAATAATAATAATAATAATAATAATAATAATAATAATAATAATAATAATAATAATAATTGTTGCTTTTTCGCCCCACGAACTACATTTACGGTTCCCTTATGTGACTGTAAAATCTACCTACACGAGGCTGGCGTATTTGAACATCTTCAAACGCCATCGGACTGCCAACTTTGGGTCAGAAGGCCAGCACTCTACCATCCGAGATACTCAGCCCTGATTAAATTAATGTGCGTAATATTGGTATATAATTCGTAAATGATTAAATATTTAAAATAATTTACTCGGGCCGCAAATAGTATTATCAAAGACCTTGTCCTTTGGACTAAAGTACGGAATAGGGGCATAGTTCTGGACGTCCTTCTTTTCCGTCCGATTGTCTCCAGGCTTTTCATATTGGTATTGCTCCACCGACTGTGCCGCAATTTCCCTTTTTGTGACTTTTCCCCAGCTGGGATCGTAATAATTTCCTGCTTCGGCCATTTACATACTCAGAACTTCAACTGGCGTTAAGACATTAAAAACACAGCCCCTGGCAAGGACCACATACAGTACTCCACGTGTTAAAACAAAATCTTCCCCTATCAGTGTTTCAGCTATTATTGGACATTTTAACAAAATCTGGACACGTTAAGAATTGTCGTTGGACTGGATTACTCAAATTCTTATCCCTAATCTGAAGCCTGGAAAGGATCCTTCTTACAGAGACAGAGCAATTGTGCTTTCCTCGTGTCTTACTAAAGACTTCGGAAAAGATGGTGAAAACACGGCTCGAGTGTAGGCTGGAACACTTCCTCGGTCGCAGTACGGTTTCCGCCGTGGAAGAGGAACTTCGGACCATCTCAGCACATTCACTTCTGCAGTAGTTGCGATTAACGAATATCTTACGGCTCTCTCACTGAAAATCAGCTCTGCTTATGATAACGTCATATAGGCTACCACCGAGATCGATAGCTGCAGTCGCTTGCGACCAGTATCCAGTATTCAGGTGATAGTGGGTTCGAACCCCACTGTCGACAGCCCTGAAGATGGATTTCCGTGGTTTCTCATTTTCACACCAGGCAAATGCTGGGGCTGTACCTTAATTAAGGCCACGGCCGCTTCCTTCCCACTCCTAGCCCTTTACTGTCCCATCGTCGCCATAAGACCTATCTGTGTCGGTGGGACGTAAAGCAACTAACTAGTGTTTTTCCTACTCCTAGGGCTTTGTCCCATCGTCGCCATAAGAGCTGCCTATGTCTGTGCGACGTAAAGCAACCTGTTAAAAAGAGACATATACCAGTTCTCTTCTATTCAGTAATGTTCAAGCGTTACATATCCCTCCAGTTTTTATATATGGTCTTCAGACATTGTTACATGAACGACATAGGGCTTATATCTACTAGCTACAGTACCCGTTGTTGACGGTACAATTATATAGAACGTGCAGAGTTATCTAACTCCCCAGCTCCTTCCAGGCAATATTCAGGGTATATTCAGGCGTGCTGGTTTACTCGGGACGCAGCAGTAATCCCATCTATCGGAGATGAGTGGCAGCAGAAGAGGCACATCACATCACAACAATGGTCAATATAATTTTATTGTTGATCCGTTTTATGAGCACTCCCTGTGGGTGGGGGACGCAGACGAAGAATACACCCACGGTATCCCCTGCCTGTCGTAAGAGGCGACTAAAAGGGGCGACCAATGGATGATTGTCTTAGAACCATGCCACTACTTGTGATTAGTACCACCATGCGGGGAACACCATGGGTCGCTTTTACTTGCGCGTAGTACCACTATGTTAGGTACACAATAGGTTTGTGATTCGTAGCAATAGAGTGCGTTGCTGGCTTTTACAGTGCCTGTGATTCGTACCCCTATATGAGCAATACCATGGGATTAGCGACACCATGGTTCTACCTTGCCTATGCTTAGTACACACTCTGTGAGGAGCGCCATAGCCTGTAAATAGCGCCGCATTGTGCGAAACACCATAGGTCTGTGTTACATGTGCGAATTTTATTACCTGTGCATAGTACCATAATGTGTGCAATGTCGCGAGTCTACGCTACTTCTGATTAGTACCACAACATGGCACATAGCATAGTTCTACTTTCCTAGCGATAAGTACCATTATGAGGGGCCGATGACCTCGATTTTGGACCCGTTTCGACTACAAGCGTCATCGAGTCAGTATTGTGCTTTAGAAGCAGTCACTTGATCAGTATATAATTTATAATTTCGTGTGGCTATTTCTAGCCGAGTGCAGCCCTTGTAAGGCAGACCCTCCCATGAAGGTGGGCGGCATCTGCCAGGTGTACGCAACTGCGTGTTATTGTGGTGGAGGATAGTGTTGTGTGGTGTGTGAGTTGCAGGGATGTTGGGGACAGCACAAACACCCAGCCCCCGGGCAATTGGAATTAACCAAGGAAGGTTAAAATCCACGACCCGGCCGGGAATCGAACCCGGGACCCTCTGAATCGAAGGCCAGTACGCTGACCATTCCGCCAAGGTGTCGGACACTTGATCAGTAATACTATTGTTTAACGCTAGTTCTTGGGAATGTGGGGCATTGCGGGTCGGATCCACTGATTGCTTTAACTTCATATCCATCCTTTCATTCTTCGTCCTCACGTTTTAATCTGGTCAGTGGAGGATCAATGTCATACCATTTCGTCTCCCTTTAAACAAGCATCATCGTCATCAGTTTTGTGAACTTTTGATATTGTAGGCCTTCACATTTAGGTTTCTTCCCACTCTGGAGTATTAGAGAATATAATGTAAAGGCAGTCCTTCCTTCTTTCATGGCTCTCTCTACTCTTATTCTTCAAGCGATCGTCCCTTCACATTTTTTTCTCATTTTTTACAATCTTCACACTTTTCCTTGTGGATACGGACCGATGACCTCGCGGTTTTACACCTTAAGACAATCGTGACGAAAATCATGGCCAATTAACTCAATTAAACAATATCTCCATTCTCCATGTTAGCAAAGCTTGGCGTTGATATCGACTAAGCAACAGAAGTCTAAATTCATAAATTCTATTATCATAAATGATTGCAACTTTTATTCTCTGTAACGATTGTTACGGTATATAATACTTTCCGACTGGACCAGTAACATAGGTACTTAAAGAATTAAACTTTAGGCACCTTCCCCTAAACTACCACTCCATCCAGGGCGAATAAAAGTTATTTATAACCTAGGCTGAAACACGTTATTCCTAGACTTTACATACCAATTTTCATTAAATTCTGTTCACTCATTTTCTCGTGGTTCGGCGTTGATATGGACTTAGCAACAAAAATCGAAATTAATGAATACCGTATATCTGTTTTCATGGCCGGTACGATAAAATTGTATAACACATAAATGATCGGAAAATTCGTTCTATATAACTTTAGTTATGTATTATTTATCGATAGGACCATTAGTAACATAAATATTTCAGAATTAAATTTTAGACCTTCCCTTCACCTAGCATTTTTCTCAGCATAAATACAATTACTTATACACTAGATTGCAGTACCCCATTCCCCGTCTTTACATACCGACTTTCATTAAATTATCTTTAGCCATTTTCCCGTGTTGTCCGGACAGACAGACAGACAGACAGACAGACAGACAGACAGACAGACAGAACGGAAAATTTAAAAAAAGATGGCATTTTCTTGTTACTGTGGACACGACCGATACAAAAATACAATTATTTTTAAATTCTACGCAATGTAGCCTGCAGACAACTCTCATTTTATACTTGTAGATGAGATGGACATAGTCGTTCGCATGGCCCTCGCCTTGATACATCCTGATGAAACTTATCATACAATTTCGGGCGATCCTCATCTATTTGGATGACACGCGATCCACTCCAACAAATGCGCTATAACCCTAGGAATACCAGTTTCGTATCGACCACCCGCTATTTCTTCCTCCTATTTATTTTAACATTTGAAATAAAAGATTGTTAAATGTATTTATTGTTACTAACTAACAATGACGACGAATGATGCAGTTGGTTTGCTAATTTTTACCGCCTGAAGGCGGTACAGAGACATTCATGCACGAGTAGACATAAGCCGGATTTTGCATAACTCGGACAGATAGACCCCAGCTGGCTGTAGTACAACTTACCGAGAAGTTACTCTAGAATGTTAAAATCATCTGCAAGGTAGGAGCTGAAACCTGATAAGGGATGACCGACATATTCCATGTCCCCAAGTGTACACTGCTACCCTGACGAGGCGGAAACCAGGAAACACCCTATCGACAGGATTGTTAAAGTAAACTCGTGTCCTCATCCCGAGGTGGTGCAGCTCCAACGAGCACAGAGTGCTCGGTGTGCAGCTCTTTTCAGGCACACCCCCAATGGAGGTGAGCTGCATGTACCATTTCAACCATATACCAGCCCTCCTGCCATTCTTAAATTTCTGGCAGTACCGGGAATCGAACCCGGGCCCCCGAGGATAACACTAACCGTTACGCTACGGAGGCGGACGACAGGATTGTTGAGCGACCACATTTACAAATGTGGGAGGCTTGATAATGAGCTTCCCTGATTGGATGAATTCAATTTTATTATGCATCATGTCAATTCTTTCTTTCTTTCTTTCTTTCTTTCTTTCTTTCTTTCTTTCTTTCTTTCTTTCTTAATCCGTTTTACCGTTCAGAGTTGGTTTTTCCCTCGGACTCAGCGAGGTATCCCACCTCTACCGCCTCACGAGCAGTGTCCTGGAGCGTGATACTTTGGGTCGGGGGATACAACTGGGGAGGACCAGTACCTCACCCAGGTGGCCTCGCCTGGTATGCTGAACAGGGGCCTTGTGTTGGGGGGGATTGGAAGATTGGAGGTAATAGACAAGGAAGAGGGAAGGCAGCGGCCGTGGCCGTAAGTTAGGTACCACCCCGGCATTTGCTGGAGGAGAAATAGCAAACCACGGAAAACCACTTCGAGGACGGCTGAGGTGGGAATCAAACCCTCTCTACTTGACCTCCCGAGGCTGAGTTGACCCCGTTCTAGCCCTCGTATCACTTTTAAAATTTCGTGATAGAGCCGAGAATCGAACCCGGACCTCCGGGGGATGGCAGCTAATCACACTAGTATCATGGCAATCCGATATGAATACGTCTGCGACGCGTAGAGGAAAAGGTGGCACCTGATGAAATAATGCTGAGAATGTAAAAATTTTCTAGGTGGTCGTACACAATTTCTAAGTACAATAAAGTGAATTGGAAGAACGTTATTAATCGCAACGCTATGCGTCAAATCAAATGGATATTCTTCAGATTAATCGGATCGTCAGAGAAAATTATTAGAGGAATCTCTTCTTCACTGAATTAATTTCATTTAGCCCTCTTCAGCAAGATTGTTCAACATCTTACACTTAGAAACTAGACCGATGAACTTGCAAATGATGTGTACGACACGAAAACTAACGACTTTTCCTAATGGCTGTGTGTGTGTGTGTGGGTGGGGGGGGGGGGGGGTGTTTTTTCCCCACAGTTTTGCTGCTAGATGACATGTTTGTCACTAGTTTGTTGAAACTCTCTTTCTCTCCCCTGATATTAATTCCTACGCTAAGGATCATCCCTGTCAAAAGTGTGATCGAACTAATTAAGTGTTTGAGACTTCAGGAATAATTCAAATATTGCGCGTTATAGTTGGCCGCACAGAAGCGCACTGTTTTGCCACTAGCCTTCAACTGTAATGCGCGCTTCCTTTACAAGGTCAGTTGGGTTGTTAGTGTTCTGTTGATCAGTTGGTTGTCGACCGAGCAGAGTGGCTTCGTCTTAAAGATACACAGCTCTGCATTCGGGAAGCGGTGGGCTGGTTCCACTGTCGGCTGTCCCGGGAGTGCTTTCTGTCGTTTTTAATTCTGCTCACCAAGGCGAATGTCGGGCAATTCCTCTTATAGGCCACGGCCGCTCTGCTCAACATCGCCCTCCTCCGCCTTACCATTCTCCGGTCCTCAAATCACCACAACACATCTCCTGGCTTGAGGGAGGGTGTCACCATCTAGTAGGCCCGCCGTACCCCATCAGGGTTCGGAATAGTAGTAGTAGTAGTAGTAGTAGTAGTAGTAGTAGTACTTAACGATAACGTACAACGGGTGATTGTTTGGTCCGCCCTGTCAATATATTTTGAATAATTTATACGTACATGTTTCGGGAGCCTTAACTCCCTTCGTCAGCGTATTTACATCAAAAGCTACCTTACCTAAGTTTCAAGATATAACATCTTATCACATTAACATTCAGCATTGTCCTTTCTAACCTCAACTCTAGATACTATATGTACACTTTGCATTTTTGTATAATAATGCCTGTTGTACCCGACACGTAAGGCATGGAACATTTTAATAACACTCTTGAATCGTTCATTCATTCCTCCTGCCCTTTGCACTCATACAACGTGTATCATCATCCTGGATGGATCCACTAGCTGTGTCGACCACTCATGAAATGTTACTTGTCACTGCTTGCATTGTGTTGACACTATGAAGCTACTATCTTACGTCCAATTTGATATCCTTGGACGTTATAACCCTTTGTTGCCCTGAATATGGTCATCGTTGTAATAATTGCTGAATCAAACAAGACATGAAATTAATACATTCAGCAAACAAAGGGAAATATATGGACGTCCTGGAGAAATTAGAAATTGACATAGATCAGAAACAAAATATTGACAACAATTTAAATGAACACATTAAAGAAGAAAATCCGTTATTTAAGTTAGCTACCCAATATGTGAAGAGAAAGAAAAAGGATAATAGATAGCATTAATTATAACGTCAGGCCCACTCCCCACCGCTTAAATTGTTAGGTCTTATGGGTAATATTCTTTCTGTTTATGGCTGGCCGGCAAGCGGATAGTTTTTCCCCCGCTTTATTATTTTATGTAAGTCCAAGTATTTTATATCACATAGAATCTGATTATGTATTTTAACTAGGTAATATAGCTTTTCTTTATTCTTTTTCTTTTTATAGTACTAGAGGAGCATATGCAGAAACATAACGGGAGGTTTGTTCCGCTCCGATTCAAAAACTCCGGTCCTGCAACAATCTAGCAAACGTCATCTGCCCTGACGGCACATGCATGGCTAAATTTAAAAAATATATATATATTACAACGATGACCATATTCAGGGCAACAAAGGGTTATAACGTCCAAGGATATCAAATTGGACGTAAGATAGTAGCTTCATAGTGTCAACACAATGCAAGCAGTGACAAGCAACATTTCATGAGTGGTCGACACAGCTAGTAGATCCATCCAGGATGATGATACACGTTGTATGAGTGCAAAGGGCAGGAGGAATGAATGAACGATTCAAGAGTGTTATTAAAATGTTCCATGCCTTACGTGTCGGGTACAACAGGCATTATTATACAAAAATGCAAAGTGTACATATAGTATCTAGAGTTGAGGTTAGAAAGGACAATGCTGAATGTTAATGTGATAAGATGTTATATCTTGAAACTTAGGTAAGGTAGCTTTTGATGTAAATACGCTGACGAAGGGAGTTAAGGCTCCCGAAACATGTACGTATAAATTATTCAAAATATATTGACAGGGTGGACCAAACAATCACCCGTTGTACGTTATTATTATTACGAGTCAATACGGACCAATTAAGGACCGATATGGTCAAGTTTGTCGAGTTTAGTACTTGGTTGCCTAGTGCAGTGAGTATCATTACGGACAGATACACATGGGTAGGCCGGCTCCGCTGTGTAGGGGTAGCGTGGCCGCCTCTTATCCGGAGGCCCCGGGTTCGATTCCGACCAGGTCAGGGACTTTTACCTGGTTCTGAGAGCTGGTTCGAGGTCCACTCAGTCAACGTGATTACAATTGAGGAGCCATCTGACGGCGAGATGGTGGCCCCGGTCTAGGAAGCCAAGAATAACGGCCGAGAGGATTCGTCGTGCTGACAACATTACACCACATAATCTGGAGGCCTTCGTACTGAGCAGCGGTTGCTTCGTAGACCATGGCCCTTCAGGGCTGTTGCGCCATGGGATTTGTTTGTTTTACACGTGAGTAGAGCAGACTGACATGGTTTGTACGTATGCGAATTTCATTGGAAGATCAGCGCAGAGACTGTATCAAAAATGATACCCCAATCACAGTTTGCCGCATCATACGACGATTGCTTTTGTGTATCAACGTTTATGTGAAACAGGATTTTTTTGAAGGCACAAGCACAAGGGCGGGTACAAACAGTGAGAACTGTGCATGTACAATCGCGCACAACTTGGGACAAACCACATGAATGTAGGGTATGTTCACCATGAACAGTGTCCGGCTCCATGGCTAAATGGTTAGCGTGCTGGCCTTTGCCCACAGGGTTCCCGGGTACTATTCCCGGCGGGGTCGGGAATTTTAACCTTAAGTGGTTAATTTCGCTGGCACTGGGGCTGGGTGTATGTGTCGTCTTCATCATCATTTCATCCTCATCACGACGCGCAGGTCACCTACGGGTGTCAAATCAAAAGACCTGCATCTGGCGAGCCGAACTTGTCCTCGGACACTCCCGGCACTAAAAGCCATACGCCATTTCCTTTCACCATGAACAGTTCTTGTACCCATTTCATTTGCAGTTTGTGCAAGTTCATTGCCCCGAGAACTATTTTCAGAGTAGTACTTACATCACTGCCAAACACAGCCTGCATTCCATTCCTTAATGCTGCTGAATGATGAGGCATACTTTACACGAGAAGGAATCTTCAATTCTCATCATCTTCACGTTTGGAGTTAGATCAGTCCTCGTGCAGCATTTACCCTGCCTTAACAATAACGATTCCAAGTCAATGTATGGGCAGGTATAGTCAACAACTTTTCAGTCGGCCCCTGCCTCTTTTTGTCATTGCGATTAAATGTCATAACCTACCACACAATTCTTAAGAAAGTAAAGTATTACCGGAGTTTTTGCAAGACGTGCAAATGGCTATCAGGCAACAAATGTGGTTCCAGATGGTAGACCACCGGCACACTTTGTAATGTCAATGCGCGACCATTTAAATGAAGTATTTGTTGTTGTTGCTTGTTGTTTACAGGGTCCTAACGTCAAAGGTCATCGGCCCAAATGAAATATTAAAAAAAGCGCTGGATTGGAAGAGGAGGTCCTGTTTAACGGCCTTCCCGATCACTGAATTTATCCGCTTAAACTCTTTTCTTCGGGTTCACATGCGGACTCTTGTTTGAGACTCCTGTTTACACTGAAGAGAGACTGGTTGCAAGAATAGTTTCAGCAGCTGGGAATATTCAGGAAAATCCTGAAAATTTGTTATTGCTCGACAGTCTATGATTCGGAGTATGGAACTTTGGTGGCACTGGACTTAAAGGAAAATTACATGTATGGTATGTATTGAAGTAAAGTTCAGGGGCTTCATTCATTCCTGATTCTGTTGAAACTGGAAACAGGCTGTTGATTTTCATTTTCGTTGTAATAAAGTTGTTACTCTTATTCTGTTTTGCCGAGATGAGTGGTTGAGGCGGTTAAGGCGCTGGCTCTCAGAGCCTAAGTTTTTGCTATTTGTTTTGCGTCGCATCGACACAGATAGGTCTTATGGCGACGATGGGATATGAAAGGCCTAGGAGTGGGAAGGGAGCGTCCGTGGCCTTAATGAAGATACAGCCCCAGCATTTTCCTGGTGTGAAAATGGAAAACCACGGAAAACCATCTTCAGGGCTGCCGACAGTGGGATTCGAACCCACTATCTCCCGGATGCAAGCTCACAGCTGCGCGCCCCTAACCGCACAGCCAACTCGCCCGGTGAGCGCAAGTTGGCAGGTTCGATCCTGGTTCAGTCCGGTGGTATGTCAAGGTGCTCAGATACGCCAGCCTCGTGTCTGTAGATTTACCGGCACGTAAAAACTTCCGCTGGACAAAATTCTGGCACCTCGGCGTCTCCAAAAACCGTAAAAGTAGGTAGTGGGACGTAAAACCAAAAATATTATTCTTATCACCCTCTCGCAGCAATTCTCGGGGGGAAAATGACACTTGACAAAAGTTCTCTGTTTTCGGATCCTATACAACCTCTGTAAGTTTGTAGGTCTAATTTTTATACACCTTGAATAATGTTTCTGAAGCGCCGTCCTCAACCCAGTCAAGAAGAAAGGGCTTTGTATAAGGTAGATGCCCAATTTTGCACAACAACGTACATTTTGTGAAAATAATGAAAATAACCTTCGTATAATGGTAGAGCCTGTGAAAAGACCTGTGAACGTAGTCGAACTAAATAAGTAGTCATAGTACTTAATTTCCCATTGAAATGTACTTAACGGTTGTATCCATCACTGTACGGGTAATGGAATGGGTTAAGTGAGCTCAGGTAGAATCTCTCACAAGAATATGAAGTAAATTATTGACGGGGAGTAGTCGCAGCAAACTATATGGTCCTTCAAGAAAGTGATGTACAATCACCTTACATCAAGATTCACTTGATGATGGCCCCTCGCGAACGTGGCTGAAACATACGAGTTATGAGAATTAAACTGAGTATCTGTACCTTTAATGTTTTTTTCTCTCCCTCTTTATTAATCTACTCACCCTTTTCATATATTGGCCTTCCGAGCCCAACGTGGCTGGTTCGATCCTGGCTCAATTCGGTGGTACTTGAAGGTGCTCAAATACGTCAGCCTCGTATCTGTAGGTTTACTGGCACGTAAAAGAACTCCTGCGAGACAAAATTTTGGCACCTCGGTGTCTCCGAAAAACCGTCAAAGTAGTTAGTAGGACGTAAAAATAACTTTATCTTTTAATGTAGCGGATTACTTTAATACCTTCCGGTAGACTATGTTAATCTCCTTAATGACAAGACGTATTGTTGCGTTGAAACAACATATCGCCGCTCATAGACTCCATAACAAATAAAGTCCAAGAGAAGGTACCTAATTTCAAAGTTTCACGACCTAATTTAGAAACACCTCACCCAAAACATGTGGAATTTTTGAAACGAAGGGCATATTCCTATCATTCGGATTCTACATCAAACTGGAGGTCCCATAGCTATATGACCATACCAGCAGTCATGTAAGACTACAAGCTAGCTAACATGCTTTTTCCATTTCTTCATGCGAGTTCAAGATACTCTTGTGAAGGTAAACCTTGTCGTGGCGGAACAACAGAATCTGTTATTGCATAGAACCTAAAAATAAGTGTAGTCTATGCTATACAGAGCAGGTTGTGAGGGCAAAGTGCAAGCTTTCAACTTCCTTCCTAATCTAATTGAACTCTATTTTTGGCGGTTCTCCTTCTGAAGCTATTCAAAGCGCTAACCATCTTATACTTCCGATAATATGAAACCAGCCCCAACTTTATCAAACCAAGCCTTTTGTGACTTAGACTGAATAAAGAACGGTGAAATCCTACCGAATGTACACTCACAATTAAGCGGTTTTCTCTTTCCTCTAATTCAGCTGATGCCGATTTTCTGACGTATTCTCCACTTTGATGACTCTTGAAATTAGTCCATATAGGAATCAAATCCTGGAGGTTCAAATAAGACTCTAAAGTTTCTCGTCAGTGTCGAGATAATGGTACGTGCACTCCACATAGTGTCTATTATTACAAAGTACGAACTCGTCGACAGTCACGCTATTACATTCGCTAAAGGTTATCGTTCAGAACAACGCCTAGGAGGCAAAATATCGACGTCTGGCGCGTTTTAAAATCGATGATAGATTATATGACCTTAATAATACATTTAACGCACTTTATTTATTTATTTATTTATTTATTTATTTATTTATTTATTTATTTATTTATTTATTTTTACCACGTGGAGTAATTAATCTTCGTCAAAGTGAATTTTGGACTTTGCCTGCTAATAATAATAATAATAATAATAATAATAATAATAATAATAATAATAATAATAATAATAATACATAGTGACTTTAAAGGGAGTCTCCACCCTAAAACTTCAGTCTTTTTCAAAATGATTAATAATAGGCTATTTCAGATCTTTGGAGTGCTTACTCTTAGATCCCAAAACGATTTGGCTGTATTCGAATTACAAATGTGTCTAAAATATATTTGAAATATGGACAGAAAGAGTGGGGAGCGGGGGGAGGGGGCGTGGCACATTGACATCTGCCAAAGATAGTTTTTAATTTATATCGCCATCTAACACGACCGTCTTCATATTTTTGTGTTAACAATATTCGCTCATTGTATTTCGTAGACATCTAGCGATTCAGAGCGGGGGGAGTCGGGGTGAGGGCTGCACTAGTTATGTAAACACGAATTTTGTTGAGTTTGAAATTCGTGAACGTGTGCCCTTTTTTCCCTTTACAGCAATTGTGTTATAAATATATAAATGACTGCCAGTTGGTTATAGCTGTGAATATTGTGTTAGATTGCAACATACGCCAAGTGAAGGTATCAACTACATAAAAGCTTTGGAGCAGCACCACATTTTACGTGACCAAACAACAACGAAATATCAAGCAGAGGCAGATATTGGTCTCAGTACAATCAACTTCCTACATGAAGTCAGAGTTCACTGTATACAGCATCTTTGTCATACTTTGGTGAGTGCCGACATTTTCCTCTATAAAATCAATCATCCAAGATTCAAGGAAGATTTCAAGAAAAATCCAGATTAGTCAATTCTCTGGAAAATTTACGCCTGAATGGGTGATTCAATAGATAAAAGAAATTAAAGGTGCTCCTATCTCAGTTTCTACTAACAAGACGGAAGACGAAAGAGACAGGCGTATTGGAAACGCACCCATTGCTTTATTAATTTGGCGTTTTTCTGAAGCATTCCCACCGAAGTAGGCCCTATTAAAATGCAATGAAGCAATAGCAAAACTGTTTAACGATGCCATGAGAATCCTGAGGTCGGGTTGCTTGTTTGTCAGTAGTGCCATTCCGTACGCGAGAGTACTAAAACCAAGAGAAGATTGGTTTAGCCTGAAATGATTTATGTAACATGAGTGGTCATGGATTGAATCGCATCGCAGACGTAGTGGGAGTGAATTTCTCCTTATTCACTGTAAACTGTTCCTACAGGTACGTAGCAAAGTATTACTTCTGAGAGAAATGCTCCCTCAAGAGCCATTGCCCACTACATATATTCTAAAGATTGGTGAACGTTTGTCTTTGCTGGCAAGACCTAGTGTTTACAGTGCTCTGTCTTCTGGTTTGGGCTAGAAGAAATTTGTTACTTTCATTTATCTCTCTGTCTCTTCCTTGGCTTTGACGACATGAAAGTGACCGAGGTATGAGTGATGCTAGTAATGCCATTCCTTATGCACCAGTCACCGAGTTCGATAGCTGCAGTCGCTTAAGTGCGGCCAGTATCCAGTATTCGGGAGATATTAGGTTCGAACCCCACTGTCGGTATCCCTGAAAATGGTTCGGTGCGACGTAAAGCAACTAGCAACAAAAAAATGCAACAGTCCCTGTTATGAAGGGTATGAAAATGTTGCTCATAGGGACGGTTGGTGTGGGCATTTCAGTGGCCTTGGCAGACTGATATGTAATAGCACCCTCTGGCTCAGTGAGGAAAGCAATGGGAAACTACTTCACTCCTAATTTCCCTAATACGCCTCTTCAGTGACTCATGAGCCACCTAACGGCTGATGGTGGAAATGTTGAGGTCCAAACCAGCCTCCGGGCTGAGCACTCGACATACATACATACATACATACATGGGGAACGTGGTTGCAGACCGCGGACGTGAAGTGTAAACATTTGTACACTATTAAGGATGTTCTGATGCAACTGACACTGTGAAGACGGTTGTAAACTATATGAACGCACATAAAAGGTATTCTTTTCATCAAAATCATCAAAACAAGCAAGAGTTATTGTGAGAATCTGTAGAAACTGTGAATGGGCCTGTTAGAGGACTACCATACAGTCATGGTATGTGTAAAGTCATGAAATTGTACTCTACTCTCAAAGGATATTGTTTTCGGAGAGATGTGCAAGCTCAAAGCAGTACAAAGGCGACTCAAATGTGAAATTAAAACTGAATAAAATCCAGAAAATATTGTAGAAATGAAAGATGTTTCCTTTATATCCCCGTTATACTTTAGTCAGTCTGAATCCATTGTGAGAAACAATAGGAAGAGGTGCGAGTTTCAACATTTAAAAGAAGTAACTCATTACTTCAGAAACAAAACCTAACATTCTTTTATTAAATTTTATTTTTATATTTTTAAATGAGTACAATGAAAGACCACCACCTCTGCCACTTTATCCCGCATCCTGGTGTAGTTGGGGGTGCGAACTCTCTCGCCCATGTATACTTCGCTCAGTTAAACGACCGGGTGCTCTTCTTGACGCCAACATTATGTGGAGGAATATGTTCACTATTGCGTGTCTTCTGTGGTCTGTAGTGTAACATTTTGTCTGTATGAAGGGGAGAGTATTGGGACAAACACACACTCGGTTCCTGAGTCAGAGATATTAACCAAACGCGATTAAAATCCCCGACTTGGCCGGGAATCGAAATCGGGGCCCTTTGAACTGAAGGCCTCGACGCTGACCATTCACCCAAGGAGCTGAACTAAATGAAACATCAGTAGATGTCATTAAACCATATATTTTGAATGTATATTTAAATAAGAAACTTGGCATCATTAGACAGTATTATCATTAGCCTACTTCTTGCTTCGGATTAAAAATTAACTTAATTACCGAAATGTTTAACTTAGTTTGAAATAAGTGAAATAACTTACAGTGTAGAGCTTATGTATTTTGTCGTATATGTAGTAATAAATTAAGAATCTTAGAGCTATATTTCATACCATACGTTATAATAACCCCAGTGGCACTACAGTCCTGAAGGACCTTGGCGTACCATGCGACCGCTGCTCAATCCGAAAGCCTGCAGATTGCGAGGTGATGCATGGTCAGTGGGACGAATCCTCTCGGCCGTTATTCTTGGTTTTCTTAACCGGAGTCTCTATTTCACTGTTAGATAACTCCTCAATTGTAATCACGTAAGCTGAGTAGACCTCGAACCAACCCTCACGTCCAAGTGAAAATCCCTGTCCTGGCCAGGAATCGAACCCGGGGTCTCCGGGTGAGAGGCAGGCACACTACCCCTAGACTGCGAGGCCGCTACGTTATTATAATATTATTATTATTATTATTATTATTATTATTATTAATTTATGCTTTTGCATTAAAGAATACAAATTCTCCAATCATTCGCGAATTTATGGCCTTCACAATATCGAATGGAATGTAGAGAACTATTTCCTCGCATTCCATACCTGCCCGTCCCATCGCATAGCGCCGAGCGCCGTTCACCCGATCAATGCCGGGCTCCCCCTGCCTATGTAGGCCTACTAGCGTCATAGCCCAAACGAGAGCTAGGTTGATCTGTCGGTAAAAAGGAATTATATAGTCTTGAAAGTACTGGTGTCATCTTGACGTTATTGCCACTTGTAGGCATCCTTAAGTAATATCTCCCTCATAATCTATCTCATAACCTACGTTTTTAATTTTATTTTTTTTTACAATTGGCTTTACGTCGCACAGAGACAGGTCTTAAAGGCGATGATGGTATAGGAAAGGGCTAGGAGTGAGAAGGAAGCGGTCATGGCCTTAAGTTACAGCCCCAGCATTTGCCTGGTGTGAAACTGGGTAACCACGGAAAACTATCTTCAGGGCTGCTGACATTGTGCTTCGAGCCCACTATCTCCCGAATGCATGCTCACAGCTGCGCACCCCTAACCGCATGGCCAACTCGTTCGGTTCTACGTTATTGTGATGCCTCTGGAAGTGTATTTCTGACTTGCACTTGATATTGTCTGCCGCCTTAGTCTACATAAATTTAGGGCTGGATTGAGGGTCCAGAATATAATATAATGTAATAGACCAGAGAAGGAGAAAATATAGTACTTGGTGTACTTATGTGTGTACACTAGTATAGACACCACAGGAATATAGCTGTTCTCTCTCTCTCTCTCTCTCTCTCTCTCTCATATTGTTTTCACATACTTTTACCTAGACTGTAAAGGCAAAGGTATAAAAGTCAAAAAAGTAGGATTTTCAGGAGATACATTTTTTTATTCATGACGTTAGTCTTTACTTATAAAAATGTTTCTTCTTGAAACATCTTGTGGCATTCAATTTCTATTTTAACAGAAATAATGCGTGGCATATTGAGTACATTTTGAAGGTAACATTATTGTGGCTTCAAGAGATGACCTTTTGTTTATTTATGATGTTCCTCCATGCTTCTATTAGGTAATTGTTCACAAAGGGTTCTTAAGACAGGTGAGTTGAAACACACAGAAATTAACAGGGTACCAATTAGAAATGGGACAGTAGTCCTACTACATCCTAGTTTTCAAACACGACACTGATGAAAGGAAATACAATACAGTTTAAAAAATGAAGAATTTAAGCTTTTCGTACGTGATATTTGATATTGTGGTCAATTATATGTGGAACCCGAACCAAAAGGCCGTGACTTCTCATTTGAAAAATCCTGCAAGCATTGGCTGGAATTTGAACAGCGGCCGAATTGGTGAGAAGCCAGGGGATTTGACAATCGGCTATCAGGATCCCTAAATAAAGCATATTGGGATTAGATAGCCAAGTAACATCTCGCACAGAAAGGCCTGTAATGAGATGTACCCGATTAATCGTTACCAATTTGCCATTCTATGTTAGGGTGAACGTCTTTAACCTCGGGAGCACTCCTTACGCCATGATAGACCGATGAAGCACGTTTGGAACTACTGGTAGAAGATTCACGATGTTGTTATTTTTCTCTACAGTAATGCTATTCTCATTTTTCCAGACAAGCATTATACTTATTTGACCATAAGGGGCCCGCTTTTCTACATTCTACAAGCGATATCATATTTCCGCCATATTTTGTCTCATACTCTTTTGCCTTAACAGTCTAAGTATGATTTGCAAAGCCCGTGAAATATTTAATTTTATAGGTTTTTTCTGTAATCGCCGGCCCCATGGTGTAGGGGTAGCGTGCTTGCCTCTTACCCGGAGGCCCCGGGTTCGATTCCCGGCCAGGTCAGGGATTTTTACCTGGACCTGAGGGCTGGTTCGAGGTCCACTCAGCCTACGTGATTAGAATTGAGGAGTTATCTGATGGTGAGATGGCGGCCCCGGTCTGGAAAGCCAAGAATAACGGCCGAGGGGATTCGTCGTGCTGACCACACGACACCTCGTAATCTGCAGGCGTTTAGGCTGAGCAATGGTCGCTTGGTAGGCCAAGGCCTTTCAAGGGCTGTAGGCCATGGGGTTTGGTTTGGTTTTCTGAAATCAGGATAATAAAAGTATCCCCTAAAAGAGTCACATTTTCTCCTTCCTTTACTAGTTACTTTCGAAGATATTAATGGCTGTAGTAATGCAACATAATTAGGTTGTAAATACGAACGCATGGCTGTCAAAAGAATGAAAACTTTGTACAACAATACGTAGCATGTGTATACTTGGCGGTCAACAGAGCGGTGCACAACTGATAACTGCACTACAACCACAGTGAATTTCATTCTCTCGTAAAGTACTCCTCTGAATTTTCAGTATGAACAGTTGTTTTACTAGGTACAGAAAGCAGTATAATGTAGTTCCATTTGAAAACCATATTAGTCTCAGCAGTTTTTTATACCCTATAACATACCTGTAAAAATACACACTATTAAACAAAGAACATGTTGGTAGTGTAGTGTCCTGTGTTGTCTGGATATGAAGAGGAAGGTTTTGGAACAAACACGAACACCCAGTCTCCGAGCCGGAAGTTTGTCAGACATAATTAAAATCCCCAACCCGGCCGGGAATCGAGCTCGGAACTCCATGAACCGAAGGCCTCAAATCTAACCATTCAGCCAAGGAGTCGGACTAAACAAAGAACATCTTTTATCTTTATTAAGTAATATGTATTTTTACACGTATGCTATGGTGTATTATATTTTGAACTTGTATGTTCGACAGACTGAAAAGCTTATAACATACATACATACATCATCCCGCCATTGTTCCCATCTGTTTGTACGTGTAATCAATCTCCCTACTTTCTTGTCATTTACTTCCTACCTTTTAATAAGATATCCTGAGTCCACCCAGCTGTCATTCCCATACAGCGAAGTCGTCTGAAAACAGACCCGTGTAAAGACAGTTTCGTCCGGAAACAGACTTCTTTCTTAAAGAACACAGTTTATCCAAATTGAGAGTTCACTGCATTAGCTTTGCTGCATTTTGAATCAATTTCGCTTAGTATACTACCGTCTTGGGAGAGTACACATCTATATCTATATATATAAAATAGCTTGTCCTGACTGACTGACTGACTGACTGACTGACTGACTGACTGACTGACTGACTGACTGACTGACTGACTGACTGACTGACTGACTGACTGACTGACTGATTCATCATCGCCGAGCCAAAACTACTGGACATAATGAAATGAAATTTTGGGGATACATTCATATTAAGATTTAGGTGCTCGCTAAGAGAGGATTTTTGGATATTCCGTCGCAAAGGGGGTGAAAAGGGGGGTGAAATTTTAAAAGAGTGTATCTATATCTCAAAACTTTAAAAGTTTACAAATGTAAAAATTGGTATTTAGAATCTTCTTTAAAAATAAGGAAACACGTATTTTTTTGTTTTCAGAAAATCCCGATAAGACGGGTGAAAAAGGGTGAAAAAGTGGTTGAATGCCTTTAATCAGGATACCGGTACTTATATCTCAGAAACTGAAGGTATTACAGACCTGAAAATTGGTACTTTTGATCTCTTTTAAAAATAAAGAAACACGTATTTCTTTGTTTTTGGAAAATCCAATTAATGGGAGGGTTAAAAGGGGGGGGGGTGAATTTTTAAAAACAGTGTATCTATATCTCAAAACTTTGAAAGTTTACAGATGTAAAAATTGGTATTTAGAATCTTCATTAAAAATAAAGAAACATGTATTTTTTTGTTTTCGGAAAATCCCAATAGGAAAGGTGGAAAGGGGTGAAAAATTGGTTGAATGCATTTAATGAGGATACTTATATCTCAGAAACTGAAGATATTACAGACCTGAAAATTGGTGTTTTGGATCTCCTTTAAAAATAAAGAAACGCGTATTTTTTGTTTTTGGAAAATCCAATTAATGGAGGGGGGTGAGAAGGGGGTGAATTTTTAAAATGAGTGTATCTATATCACAAAACCTTTAAAGTTTATAGGTGTAAAAATTAGTATTTAGAATCTCCTTTAAAAATAAAGAAACACGTATATTTTTGTTTTCGGAAAATCCCAATAGGAAGGGTGGAAAAGGGTGAAAATGCGTTGAATGCCTTTAATGACGCTAAATATGTTTCAGAACCGGAAGATATTAGAGACCTGCAAATTGGTATTTGGGATCTACTTTAAAATAATAAAGAAACAGGTATTTTTCGTTTTAGGAAAATCCAAATAATGGGGAGTGAAAAGGGGGGTTTATTTTTAAAATTAGTGTATCTAAATCTTAAAATTTTAAAAGTTTACAGATGTGAAAATTGGTATTTTTAATCTCCTTTAAAAATAAAGAAACATGTATTTTTTGTTTTCGGAAAATCCCGATAGGAGGGGTGTAAAAGGGTGAATAATGGGTTGAATGCCTTTAATGAGGATACATATATCTCAGAAACTGAAGATATTACAGAACTGAACATTTGTATATGGGATCTCCTTTAAAAATAAAGAAACACGTATTTTTTGTTTTCGGAAAATCCAATTAATGGCGGTTAAACAGGAGTGACATATATGGGTGAATTTTTTGAAAGACAATATCTACAGAATATCTGAGAAACCTAGAATGTTACAGACGTAAAAAGTGATATTTGGAATCTCCTGTAAATGTAAAGAAACATAGGCGATTTGTTTTTGGAAACTCCTCTTACGGGGAACTAAAAAGGGGGTGAAATTTAAAAATGAGAATTTATACAGTATACCTCAAGGAACTTAACATGTTGCAGAAGTGAAAAATGGTATTTTTATCTATGTAAAAATAAGGAAACGTGTATTTTTAGTTTTCGGAAATAACACTTGAGTGGAGGGGGGGGGGGGGTAAAGGTGACTGAATATGGTGTTGAATTCTTTTAATGAGGCTACTGTTATCTCAAAAATGAAGATGTTACAGACGTGAAATTTGATATTTGGTATCTGCTTTAAAAGTAAAGAAGCACTAATTCTCGGAAAATCCAATGAATGGGGGCGGGAGGGGGGGGGTGAGGTGAAAGAATTGAAAGATTAATTGACTTAATTGTATGAGAATACTTACATCTAATAAAAACTAAAGTTGTTAGGGCCTACAGAAGTGAAAATTGGTATTTGGATCTCCTTTAAAAACAAAGAAAAGCCCGTTTGGGAGGGCAATCATCTTGGGGGGCGGGAATGAAAAGGACTTGAATTCCTTTCATGAGGACACATAAATCAAAAACTGAAAAAGTTACAGTCGTGATAATTGGTATTTAGAAGATCCTTTACTATTAAAGAAACAAGTATTTTTTGCCAGAAAATTCACTTGAGAGGGAGGGGGGAGTAGTGTGAAAGTGAAAAAAGTGAATTATTTTAATCTCAAAACTGAAGGTAATAGACGTAAACAATGTTGTTTGGAATCACCTTTAAACATAAAGGAACACGCCTTCTTTTAGTTTTTTTGGGGGGGCGGGGTAAAAAACTTAACGGCGGTGGGGTGTAAAAGGAGTTGAGACCAATTGATTTTACTGTTCATAATGTATTTATAAGGAGCCTCCGTTGCTCAGGCGGCAGCGCGCCAGCCTCTCACAGCTGGGTTCCGTGGTTCAAATCCCGGTCTCTCCATGCGACATTCGTGCTGGACAAAAAGGAGGTGGGACAGGTGATTCTCCGGATACTCCGGTTTTCCCTGTCATCATTCATTCCAGCAACACTGACCAATATAATTTCATTTCATTTCATTTGTCATCCATGAATCATTGCCAGAGTGGAGTGCGACAGGTTTGGGCTGCCGGCACAATTCCTACTGTCGCTGCTAGATGGGGGCTTTATTCATTCCATTCCTGACCCTGTCGAATGATTGGAAACAGGCTGTAGATTTTCGATGTACTTATTCTGATCATAAACCGATCATTTTTAATCTTTCCTGGGTTCGTTTTCAAGAGCCATGTTTTCCTTCGGAGAACTTTCTTAGATTACAGTAGATTCTCCTGGCATATAAATAAAAATTTAAACACATTTGAAATAAACGATAGGAATGAGATTGACCGTCCAATTTTTCACCTCTACAATAAGGTCAATAACGCACCGAAGTATGTCATTCGTATGGCCAGAAATCCCCCACACTTGCCTACGCGCGACAATGGTGCTGGTCACATTCTCAACAATGACAATGGCAGCAGATGTAATTTACCGCCAAGTAGCGGTCTTGCATCTTGCTGTTGGGTCCAGAACATCTATAATAATAATAATAATAATAATAATAATAATGATGTCAAATGTGCGGACCGCGCTGGAAACGAGTCCTGGACGGGTAATGACTAAGAATGCAGTCCGGTCGCGGTTACAGTACCGCCAAGGCACCCAAGACGACACCACGCCTGATCTCCTGAAGGATTTGTTCCATATTAAAAATGCTTATAGGAAAAGATGGCAAAGATTTAGGGACCCAAGTGACCGGGTAGAATATTTGGACCTAGCCCGGGAAAGAAAGATTGAAAAATGGGAGGAAACTTGCCGTAATCTATTAGAAAACGAGTCAGATCGCGAATTTTGGCGGATTCTCTCAGAAAAAGTCAGATTGCGAATTTCGGCGGATTATATAAAAAACAATAAGCATTCAAATATAAATTTCAGTATAATACCGTAGCAAAGCACGGGTATCTTGCTAGTATATTATAAAATAACTTGTACTGACTGACTGACTGACTGACAGATTCATCATCGCCGAGACAAAACTACTGGGCATAAGGAAATGAAATTTTGGGGATGCGTTCATATTACAATGTAGGTGCTCACTAAGGGAGGATTTTTAGATATTACGTCGCTAAGGGGTGAAAAGGGGGATGAATGTTTAAAATGTGTATCTATATCTCGAAAACTGAACAGTTTAAAGACGAGAAAATTGGTATTTGGAATCTCCTGTAAAAGTAAAGGAACATGCATAGTTTGGTTTCTGAAAATCCACTTAAGAGGAAATTTTTAAAATGAGCATATATACATTATGTATCAGAAACTTAACATGTTACACACGTGACAACTGATATTTTTAATCTCTTAAAAATAAAAATAACACGTATTTATTTGTTTTCGGAAAAAAACACTTCAGTGGGGGGTTGTAAAAGAGACTGAAAAACGGGTTGAATTCCTTTTATGTGGATAGTTATATTTAAAAAACTGCAGGTGTTACAGACATGAATGTTTGTATTTGGAATACTTTTACAAAATAAAGAAACGCGTATTTTTTGTTTATGGAAAATCCACTTCAGGGGGTGGGGTGGGTAAAGAGAGATGAAGAAAGAGTTGAATTCTTTTTATGGGGATACTAATACATCAAATACTGAAGAGGTTACAGACGTGAAAACTGGTGTTTGGAATCTCCTTTAAAAATAAGGAAACATGTATTTTTGTTTTCTAAAAAATCCTTTTAAGGGCGTGAAAGTGGTGAGAAAGTGGTAGAATACCTTTCTTTGAGGATACTTGTATCTCAAAAACTGAAGATGTTACAGTCATGAAAAGTGGTATTTGGGATCACCTTTAAAAATAAACACGTATTTTGTTTTTGTTTTTGGTAAACCTATTTAGGGGGGGGGGGGAATGAATTTTAAAAATTGTATCTACAGTATATCTGAAAAACGTAACATGTTACAGACGCGAACATTGCTATTTTAATCTTTTAAAAATAAGGAAACTCCTACTTTTTAGGGGTATAAAGGACTGAAAGAGAGGGGTTGAATTATTTTTATTAGGATACAGGTATTTCAAAATCTGAAGATATTACGGACGTGAAAATTGGTATAAGGAATCTCCTTTAAAAATAAAGAAACACGTATTAGTTGTTTTCGTAAAATCCACTTAAGGGGGGAGGGATGTAAAAACGACCGAAAAGTGGTTGAATTCTTTTTTATGAGGATACCTATATTATATCTCAAAAACGAAGGATGTTTCGGATGTGAAAATTGGTACATGGAAGCTCCTTAAAAATGAAGAAACACATTTTTGGGGGGGGGGGGCAGGGAATCAACTTAAGAGGGGTGTAAAATGAGTTGAATTCTTTTTGTGAGGATACAAATAAGAAGTGGACTTAAAACAATACGCCCTTAAAGGGTTTTGACTGGGAGATGAGGAATGATGAAAAAATATACGTTTATATGAAACAGTTTATATGGAAGTTAGAATGTCAAATGATATCCTAGGTGTTAAATGACAGAAGGTTTGACACAAATTTAACCCCTCAGAGTTAAATGGGGATTAAGGTACGAAAACAAATATATTAATTCCTTCCTCCGAAACGGTTTAACGCACGAAGACAAAATTCCAAATAGCGGTATATATTTTACACACGGCCCTGAGGTTCACTCAGCCTACACCAAAAATGAGTACCAGGTTAATTCCTGGGGGCAAAGGTGGCCAGGCGTAGAGCTAACCGCTCTACCCCATCAAGTGCCGAGGTTACGAATAGTGGAAGGCTTTACCTTCCACCACTCCAAGGGCCTTCATGGCCTGTACGGAGACGACTTTACTTTGCTTTACTTTGCTTTGGTTTATATTTTAAATCCCAAGTGTGAAATAGGAAAATTTTTTAAACGTCCCACAGCTGACGTGTTAAATGAGATTAGCTCCGCAAACTAAATTATTCATCCCTCGAAAACCGTTTGGCGTACAAAGTTGTAATTTTACGAGAAGGGTCGTTTATGTCCTAGGTGTAAAATACCGTATACTTCAAAATATTTCTCCTATAAGGGGTTTAGATGGTAGTCGACTCTCGAACACACAATATCCATTCTTCTGAAACCCTTTCAGGCACGAACATAACATTTTTTATGAAGGGTGGTCTCTATACCCTAGATGTTAATAAATATTTCAAGACATTCACCCCTTAAAAAGTATTCATTAATGCATTATTGTTCGACGTACAAAATCAAAATTTCACAGGTTGGTCGCTTTTACGTCCTAGATGTTTAATAAGACATGGTTTAAAACATTTAAATTCTTCCGTACGGGGTTCAAGTAAGTGGTAGAATATAAAATAAATAATCATTGCCTCAAAACCGTTTGACGTACGAACTGAGGACGTATTTTACAGGCTCAGCTGACAGTGGAGTCTCGAAAATGTAAAACTTCGAATAATAACTTTCATTTTAAAACCGTAGTGAAGCACGGTTATCTTGCTACTCCTATATATTTGAAATAACCGACCGGTTCTAGTTTCGTATTTTCTACCTGGTATTCAGTCCTCTTAGGTTTCGTCCCAACTGACATCACTTTCATCTTGGAAACTCTAACTTTCGTATCATACTCTCTACACTTTTCAAGCTGTGTGTCTGTTTGCAAAATTAAAATTGAAAACGAAATGTGTCTTTAATCTTCAGCTAACGTGTTTTTATCTTCTATCTGGAACGAGTCGTTAAAAATCTCCCATTATCTCCCACAACAAACTTAAAACTTTCAGCGTTGAGTGCTCTTCGAGTGACGTTGCTCTATTCTCTCCCAAGCATCTGGAAATGACGTATGGACGTGATATTACCATTTACTTATGTTTTAACCTGCCTCCGTGGTTTCAAAATCTAATCCTTACCGAATGTATTTTTCATGCCACTGAATTCTAGTCAAGATCGAGCTTGATTTGCATCTCACTTTCAGCTGTTAGGTCGTGTCCAGTGCATGTAGCCTTGTGCATACCAAAAGGATGTAAGGAAATGGCCAGCCGAAAACCTGTGGGACTCAAACCCACAACGTTCGCCTTTCGTGACCGATGCTGTACCGACTGAGCTATAGGGGCTTTGCCATTTCTGCCCGGTTGACTAGGATCCAGCAAAACTGTCTGATAGACCATGTTTGCTCTCGACTTAACTCTCCTTTCGCACGCAGGCCTACTATAAATTCCATTTATTAACATTCTCCCAAATATTTGGGGTCTACACTTCATGTTTTTTCAGCCCAGTGTTGCAGCCGGATACGTTTACTGACGCCAACCCTGTGTGAATGAATATTTTCACTATTACATGTTTTTGTGGTGATTGGAAATGTGATGAGTTTTATGTAAATGAGAACGTGTATTAACGTGCATTAACACAAAAATAATCCTGTCCCCGAGCCAGAGGAATTAACCAGACGCAACTAAAATCTCTGATTCGGTCGGGAATCGAACTTGGGCCCTCTGAACCGAAGGCCAACGTAGAAATCAGCCAAGGAATATCATGTACGACATGGACTCGACACGACCATCTGAAGTATAATGCTGTCATGAAAACTGAGTGTTCAATGTGATTTTCTTTTTATACAAGTACAAACACTAACAGACGTCAGCATAACTATATTTATGAGATTCACTCCCACATCCTGTATAATTTACAGTTAGCTCTTCACAAGCTGAAGTCTTCGACGAGCTTTCGTTAATGTACCTAGGTGTTAATATAAGGAAAGATCTTCATTGGGGTAATCACATGAATGGGATTGTAAATAAAGGGTACACATCTTTGCACATGGTTATGAGGGTATTTATGGGTTATAGAAGGAATGTTAAGGAGAGAGCATACAAGTCTCTGGTGAGACCCCAACTAGAGTACGGTTCTAGTGTATGGGACCCGCACCAAGATTACTTGATTCAAGAACTGGAAAAAAATCCAAAGGAAAGCAGCTCGATTTGTTCTGGGTGATTTCCGACGAAAGAGTAGTGTCACAAAAATGTTGCAAAATTTGGGCTGGGAAGACTTGGGAGAAAGGAGAGGAGCTGCTCGACTAAGCGGTGTGTTCCGAGCTGTCAGCGGAGAGATGGCGTGGAATGACATTAGTGGACGAGAATAAGTTTGAGTGGTGTCTTTAAAAGTAGGAAAAATCACAATATGAAGATAAAGTTGGAATTCGAGAGGACAAATTGGGACAAATATTCGTTTATAGGAAGGATAGTTAGGGATTGGAATAACTTACCGAGGGAGATGTTCAATAAATTTCAAAATTCCTTCAAATCGTTTAAGGAAAGGCTAGGAAAGCAACAGATAGAGAATTTGCCGCCTCGGCGACTGCCCTAAATGCAGATCAGTAGTGATTGATGGATTGATTCACACCCATTGAGGAAGGGTTTCGTAGTCGGATCCGTGTTAAGCACAGGAATATGAATACTGGCAAGGAGCTACCAAATCCGTGCATTGTATCATGTGCGGGAATTTATGAAACGGAGACATCCATTTTAAATAATAATAATAATAATAATAATAATAATAATAATAATAATAATAATAATAATAATAATAATAATAGCATAAATTTCTCTTCTTAGATTGTGTACATTAGCTAGAAATGTGGTAACGGGTGAGTTGGCCGTTTTCCACGTTCCGCCATTTTTAAAGGCACAGCGAGACATTTAAATGCCTGCTGCACAGCCATCTAAACGCCCTTTCCTCTTCGCTCCTCACAGAACATTACCTTGCACACGCATTTACGCATTTTTATCGCATAATTTTGCAACGTGGTGTACGGCACCAGCACAGTACGGAAGAAGGGGGAGTGTGCAAAGCACATTGCTAAGAGAACGGGAACAGGTTTGAGATGGTACCGACTTGGAAAGTGAAGGGTGTGCTGTTAGGTGGCTGTCCAGGTGGGCTTACTAATGCTACAAATACCAAGCTATTGTACAAAACATAACTAATGTTGCAAACATGAAGAATGCTATGTGTGCCACACTCTGGCGTTGCATTTCCATTGAAAGTAAGCCCAACATAAGAAATGCCTTCGAGGCTTAGGAGTCATGATAAAATGTTGGTGAAGCTTTCTGAACCATTAGTGTGTAAGATTATGCCTGTGTGTCAGAGGCTGGTCTCGGATGAAGTACTATCCCGATGTGTCCGTGGTGGCGCGCAGAACCGGAACGAAAGTCTACATTCTAGCATCTGGAGAAAGTGTCCAAAATAAACTTTTGTATCAAGAAAGAGACTTGAATTTGGTGTATGCAATGCTGTGACAGAGTTCAATATGACCGAGCTCGATAGCTGCAGTCGCTTAATTGCGGCCAGTATCCAGTATTCGGGAGATAGCAGGTTCGAACCCCACTATCGGCAACCCTGAAAATGGTTTTCCGTGGTTTCCCATTTTCACACCAGGCAAATGCTGGGGCTGTACCTTAATTAAGGCCACGGCCGATTCCTTCCCACTCCTAGCCCTATCCTGTCCCATCGTCGCCATAAGACCTATCTGAGTCGGTGCGACGTAAAGCAACTAGCAAAAAAAAAAAAAAAAAAAAAAAAAAAAGAGTTCAATATGGGGTGCAGTGCAACAATAGACTCGAAGTCGGATATCAAAAGAACTTCAGTTCCTCATGTGACAAAACAGTCAGTCCTTAGGCTTGATGCTCGCAGGAAGTATGAAAGTCCGCGATCGTCTTCTGAGAAGAAAAAAAGCAACTCGACGGAAGGCGAAGGTCACAAACATGAAGAAAGAGGCTGCAAAACAGAAGGCGGAGGGTGTGACTTATACTGCAAGACAGTTCTAATGAGTAAGTCAAGTGACAATATTAAAAAATACGCATGTTTTTAGAAAAATGCTTTGTTCTCAGTTTTACATTTTCAGATGTATAAAATGTACTACACATTACAGATATGATGCTATTATCTTGAAAATTCACATGAATGCTCCTTAGTACATTATCCATAAATGTGTGCAATACTTTGATGATTGCAGTTGTGGTTTACCTGTAAAAAAAATTAAAATATTAAAATTCCAATAATTTTACAAGAGATAAACTTCGACAGGACAAACCATCCTATCCCTATTGTAAATAATACAATCTCAAAACTGATGAACAGTTTCATTTATGAAAGAATAAGGTACTACATCATTATTTTTTAAATGTGCTATCTGAATCGATTTGATGCGTTTGACATTTAGAATATTTCAATAATTTGCATATAAATAATAAATTATAATTAATATCTATGAAACTAGTAAAGCTATATTGATCAAATTTGGTACAGATATTAATACTAATACGTACTTTGAGCCAACCAAATATTAAGGTGATATATTAAGTTTTACAGGAATTAGAAATTTCAGTCCCAGTGTCCCTTAAGACGGCATGCCTCATGCACCGCCTTCTTGAGATCTCATTCCACCACGATGTTCAGATGCACCTCTCTGATGAAGGTGCCTCCACGGGTACTTAGTCCTTTATGGCCAGCTCCATTGCCGCTGCAACCTTGATGATGTCTCCTACTCTTATGCTCTTAAACACAAGATAGAGTTCTATCCGTCTGATGACATTTGCTGCAAGCTATTCGTACAGGTCGGAGATGGCTTTGCTTTGTTTACTATAGGTAGGCCTACTACAGGGTTCTTCAAAGTATTTGATTCTTTCCTGTGCTTAGAAGAAAATGACAACATCCCTCCATATAGAGTTGGCGTCAGAAAGGGTAGCGGACGTAAAACTTCGCCAAACCGACATCAAGCGCCGACCACAATAAACTGGGAAAAGTCACGAAGAGGAGGAAGGAGAAGAAGAAGCAAGCAGTTTCGTAACGGTTAATTCAAGCGCCTGTCCAAAGGAGAGCAAACGGAACTGACCACTTGAACTAATGTATCAACCATCCAGTTGCTTTGTCATTGTTAAATTGTTTAGATATTGTAAGCACTGACTGTTTGTTAGGTCATCAGAATAGCCGTAACGATGAGCGGGTAGCGCTGTCTGCTTTTACGAAAGTTTGGTAAGATCTGATTAAATAGGACATTCATTAGCAATTTGTCGGACAAGAATATCCATGAAAACACTTTCATCACTTCGACATAGTGCCCAGTACGGGAACCAGTGGAGCGTGGCGCCGCTGGTAAGACAGCAGCGTGGACAGTAATACTTGCAATCACAGCCCATTATCCTGTTATCACTTCCGTATCTAGGATAGAAGGGGTCGGTTCATTGTTACTCGTTGTGAGCCACAGCTGGCGATACTGCATCCCGAAAGCTGTCGTAAAGGGTACGTCCAAGATGCACGCTGGTTTTCTGAGCTGTCTGACTCCGAGCGGCAGGTGGGATGTGGCCATTATGAAAGTTGGTTGTCAGCGCAGACAGAACTGCCACAAAAGAAAAGATATGAGATACAACTGATCAGTGTAGCATGTCCGACTCGTTGGCTGAACGGTCAGCGTACTGGCCTTCGGTTCAGAGGGTCCCGGGTTCGATTCCCGGTCGGGTCGGCGATTTTAACCTTAATTGGTTAATTCCTACGGCACGGGGGCTGGGTGTATGTGTTGTCTTCATCATCATTTCATCCTCATCACGACGCCTACGGGTGTCAAATAGAAAGACCTGCACCTGGCGAGCCGAACCCGTCCTGGGATATCCCGGCACTAAAAGCCATACGACATTTCATTTCAGTGTAGCATGGAACTAACAAGAGAACAGGCTGCAGCTGTATTGCTGCTAAATGACAATGTTACAACCAAGTTAAAACGAATGAGACCGGGCGAGTTGGCCGTGCGCGTAGAGGCGCGCGGCTGTGAGCTTGCATCCGGGAGATAGTAGGTTCGAATCCCACTATCGGCAGCCCTGAAAATGGTTTTCCGTGGTTTCCCATTTTCACACCAAGCAAATGCTGGGGCTGTACCTTAATTAAGGCCACGGCCGCTTCCTTCCAACTCCTAGGCCTTTCCTATCCCATCGTCGCCATAAGATCTATCTGTGTCGGCGCGACGTAAAGCCCCTAGCAAAAAAAAAAACGAATGAGAAGTGATATACATCCAATTAATGAATTAAGATCTATTTACGGGGAGAACAAACACCTTTTTCCACAGTTACTTGCCGATGAAAAGATATTTTTCAAATATTACAGAATGATTTCGGATACGTTTTATTTTATTTTGTTAAAAATTGAACACAGGCTTACGTAGAACTGGGCGAATTACCACAAAACCCCTATTCTTCCTCGATATCCATCGTTAACAAAATGTCAGACACACTCAACACGAAAATCAACAGCCTGCGCGGCAGGTTGTCTGAAACTAGAATGAACTAATCATTCCGGTAAACATCTGAGTCAGACTAACCAGTGCGCAGGTTTCCAGCGCGCAGGTGCATTATGGCCAGTCCCTCTTAGCAACAAAGGATATACTTATGCCGAATCGGGGCCGACTGTCTGACTCAGAAAACCAGCATGCATCTTGGACGTACCCTTAAGAACTGCTTTCCAGTGCGCCACATTGCCGGTGTCCTTCGTTGACCACATTTATGGCGTATAGATACCAACTGGAGAGGGGATATTATTTATTTATTTATTTATTTATTTATTTATTTATTTATTTATTTTACGTAGCACCGACACAGACATGTCTTAATGGCGACGATAGGATAGGAAAGGGCTAGGAGTTTGAAGGAAGCGACTGTGGCGTTCGTTGAGGTGTGAAAATGGAAAACCGCGGGAAACCATCTTCAGAGCTGCGGACAGTAGGGTTCGAACCCACTATCTCCCGAATGCAAGCTAACAGCCACAGGGTGTCCTCGACACAAACAAATAAGGGACGGTGACGAAAAATTACTTCCAAATAAAATGCTGCACTTACGACACACAGTATTTCAGAAAAGATGACTCTCATCCCAACGTTCAAACATGATCTCAAAATCATGGACCCTACTGTGATACTATCACTCCTCGAGAAGAATCTCCAATATCAAACAAAAAAACGCTCAAAATCTCTTAACTCCATGCATTAAGTTAATTTTCATTATTTAGGACAATTATTCATAACTTCGGGTTGACAAAAGAAACATAAAATTTCGCACCCGAACCTACTATACATTTCTACGTAAGAGGATTTACCACAAATTAAACAATTAAGAACGCTCTAGATTCCAGGATAGCAAAATATCGCCAATTTTATCGCTGAAAGTCACTCTACATATAAGATATCAAGATATCGAAAATTTAACACTGCAAACCAACAAACAGGGTCTCTCATATAAACCCAGACTGAACGCACAGTGTTTGTACTCTGCGCTACGGCAGCTGTAGTATAGGAGGCTAGCGCAGCCTGCACGTGTTCGACCTGATAAGCATGAGTCACCAGTCTAAATCTCAGCTGTTAACATGGTGAGACAGTTACCATTGTGTTACGTGCCAGCCCCGTGGTAGCCCATTTCGGTACTTCCAGGGAGGGGCTAGTGACTCACACGACCTGGGATCTCCCAGCCGGCTTGTGGCGTAGGGCCGGTCTTGCCGTGTATTGTCCTCGTCGGCCGGCTTACCCGAGTTTCTTGGTCATTCAACGAAAATGCTCTGCCTCTAGTCACCTCGCAAAATTTCTGGTCCAAATCACCCGAGCTATAAAAAGGGAAGCTAGCCGCGGACAGTCAGTGTTGGACTCGGAGTGACAGTTGGGCTCCGCTGTGGAGTCACGGTCAGCGTTGGACTCCGTGGTGAAGTCGGTGAGGGACTCATTTTGTTAGGTTTCGGTGGCTGGGCTGAGGGAAACAGAGGTGTTGGCTGTCGCTAGTGTCTCCCACCGAGGTCTGAACGAGGAACGGTTGTTGTTGTGTCGGAGAATCCAGTGAGTAGATGGGCTGGAGACGACGGAACGGAAGACGTGTACTACCTGAGAGTACTGTGCGCTTGTGTATTTATGTGGACTGAGGATTGCTGTGGGTTAGTGAGGAAACCCGCCACCGTGAGTACGAGGATAAATGGACCTGTGTTAATGTTCGCTGTTGTGAGTATCGTCCTGCTGTTGAATACTCTTGAGCTGTTTAGTTTTCACTGTATGTGACTGTGTGAATTACTGGATTGTCGGTGGAGTCTAACCAACGAACAGTCGTCGTGTATCGAGCGTTAGTAAAATACCTTCTTCATTTCCGGAAGTTTTAGGCTTCCAATATACTGTAAGGTTTTTATATAAGTGAAAATAGTCCGGCCCAAACCCCGCGTAAATGTGAAAACTTGGCACGAGGTGAGGTCACCTCAATGAGATCGGTAAAGATGGATTGAAACATCGACCGGGCCGCTAGCATCGTCACCACCCAATAACAACCAAAATGGCGCGCTCCCTCTCCTACGTTAAGTTATGGGTTCAATGCATTAAAGGTTATGGGCTCAGTATGTCCGATCTCACATTTCTGGATGTTTGGACAATGGCAGAAATAGGCCAGTAAATGGTTACGAGTCCTACAAAGTATAAAATAACTGATAAACTTTCAATTAAATATAAATTCAAAATTAAATTAAATTAGTGACAACTCAGGTCTTGCTGATGATTCGGAAATGTAGTTCTGACTGAATGCCTTACCTCACCCACACCTTAAAACCTCGTTTTGAAGATAGGTAAACTAGTAACTGAACAAATCAAAACAGCGTAAATAGCGAATCTGCACTTTATACAAACATTAGAATTAAATAAAAATACACTATTCACTAGATGAAATAAACTATTATTGAACTCGTACAACCTGAAAATGGACGAACTTGTGTACTCTAATGCAGCGCTCATTAAGTTTGTATATACTAATTCGTGGCTTTAAAATTATCTGCGTACTTCAGATAAGCACACAACTGGTCATTCTCGCTACATAAAAATGGATGACCCACTAATATAGTTTTTTCACTTAAAACTACACGACTCTAATCTAATCATGTGAAGTAAGAGTAAACTCGTGTCCTCGGCCCGAGGTGGTGCAGCTCTTTTTCAGGCACACCCCCAACGAAGGTGAGCTGTACGTACCATGTCAACCACATACCAGCTCTCCTGTCATTCGTAAATCTCTAGCAGTATCAGGAAACGGCAGCTAATAGCTAGCCGTTACGCCCCTGGGGCGGACTCAAGTCAAGTAACTGTGACGAAATTTCTCAGGTCACTCTCCATTAAAGAAGAGCGATAAACGATACTCTTGCACGAGCACATGTCGACGTGTCTGGGGACAAGCATCCTCACTTTGACAATTTATGAAGCATGAATCCATTCAGAATCAGGCTACAAATTAACGATTTTGACGCGCCTCGCAAGTTTCAAACACACAGTTCCATGAAATAACGATGTAGTCTACTTCCTCAAAAGATGGGAAAATTGCACATCCTAACTAGCCTTCACTTGTTATTTCTAACACTAGCAGGCTATTAATAGTACGGATTATTCTTATTCATCTCTTCATGTCTTTGTACTTTGCAAGACACCTTGCTACAGATTATCATTACGTTATAAGGTACGATATGTAGATACTAATGAATGCTTTGAAATACGTCTACATATTCAAACATATTATACATGCTAATGACAGAAATGAAATATTGCCTCATTGCTGTTCGTATTTACTAAGAAAAAGCTCATAGTAGTTCTCTCTCTTCGTTCTGTTACCGGAAATTAATACATTTCCACAGATTCACTCCCCGTAAATTCCTCCTTACTGTCCTCATGAAATCGATCATAATCGTTCCCTAAAACATCTAAGATTATCTCCCATCATACGTTCTTTATACGTAGTCATGTTGAATGAAGGGAGGTACTGTAGCTGTCGAGGCAAAAGAGAGACGGGCACAGAATTATAATTTTAAAAAATACAGTACAGCCACATATCGAATTAACTGTCGTCTTCGCAGGTCACCTACCACCTCGAGTTGAACGACAGAACCTTCTAGTTGGTCACGACACAGCTACAGTATTCTCTGTAATAAGAAAGAAATTTAAGGCAGTGTTACAATCAGATAGTAATAGGGTTAACGTGTGCCGGGCTACACTGGTTGGTAGAAATCCTTGAAATTTACGTTAAACTCACCTATTCAGAACTTTTGTTTTGAAGCCTCTTCTACTTCCAGCTGAAATTCATGAAGATGAACTGTCCTCTAATGTGCTATATATTCAAAATATTGAGTTTTTAATCATATTTCTTCGCCGTTATTCAGCTTTCTTAGAGTGTCATTTCATCTCGTTTTATCTCTCGCCATCCTCTGAATCCTTACTCGCAGCAAACGTGTCAGCGATCACCATAAAAATAGCAACGCGTACGGTATGTGTTAAGAACTCAGATGTTCGGAGAGCGCTTTCAAAATATATTTTATAGAAACGGAAGGAAAAATCCACAATGATGTTTGATAGAGAAGAATAAAATGCACCTTCCTTTGAATTATTGAACACCGTGTGTTTTCGAGGCTCGAATGCAGCTAGTACATGGATTAGCATTGACAGCGAGACCAGAACGTAAGGTGTAGAGTTTCTAGGGCACTAGCCCCGGCTTGGCAACTGTGTGATGACGGGTGACTCCAATTCCGCATGCGGACAATTTTTATTCCAGATTCTTTCCAGAACAAAAATTTAGCTACTCACCAGCGTAACACTCTCTCTCCTTCCCATGAGAGACATCACCATTAGGGTAGGGCGGGGCTATCCCACCCAAAGTTGTAGTGAGCAGTCACCTTGCGCGGGTGACATCTCCATGTGATCATCCGTCTTTGTGCTGCTAGATCTATCGTTTGTTTCAGACTTACAGTTTGAATGTTGGGAAACAAAGTATGAATACTGTAAGGTAATCAGTTTGTTTTGCACAACTTGTCTTCATAAATAAATATTGTGCTTGCTACTTAAGCCAAAGCATCCACAGTAGTGGCTATATTTTCCCGGAAGCGAGGCACCTGGTAGTCTGAAAATTACGTTACATCTCGAAATAGCAGATAGCGCATTTTCTTTGCCACATATCTTACAAGACGCGCGTTTCTAAATTTCAGTATTTCGGGCTACTCCACCTAGAAATATGGGGGCTATTCCGCCCTGTGAAAAAATTATTATTATTATTATTATTATTATTATTATTATTATTATTATTATTATTATTATTATTATTATTATTATTATTATTATCTAGGACATAGAATAAATGAGCAGCAGTCGGACACGCTCTCAAAGGTACGTTTTCGTTCAACACGTTGGCCATTCCCGAACACACAATTTCAGCTTCACAGTACATTCAACCAGTCATTTCTGAGCAGGCTACTATTTCAATAAGCGATACTCTACCTCGTATAACCTCTGAAGTCACCTGATTTATCAACAACAGAATAATAGAAGTCTCCCTTATACTAAGTAATTCCAACTCCAGTAGTCGAACAGTCTGTAGGTCCCCATGGTTTGCCTTGCTAATCTCTCGGAAATGTTTCTTAGCAACTTTTCCTTTATTTCCCTTATCGAATTATAAACACCGTTTTGTCCTTGCCTCTTCGAAAGTTCGCGTCTGATGTCAGATGCTTGGTTTCTTGAGTTGTTCTGCGCTTCTTTGAAAGATTGACTTTTTCTGGAGAAGACGGTGGCGAGGAAAGCACACCATGAGGACTTTGTGGCGGAACTTTCTATTCCGCTCGGTCATATCAAAGGGTGGCTGGGGTCAATGCCAATACGGTGGAACATAGTTTCATGATGTGGGTGCTGGTGCTACAGGAATGAAAAACTTATTTGTGGCAAATGCTTGTGGGAAAGAGACATATTCTGTGTATGTGCTGTCATTTCTTATCTTACCTTCGATTCGTATTTTAATTTGACCAGCCTGTACAGTGAAATATCATTACTCTTTCAATAAATATAGGTGATAAGGGGTATATAGTGTGTGTTGTTGAGGAGCCTATCTTAGAATTACGAATGTTCTTTTTGATTCATAATGTTTACAATTTGAAATGAGCGGAATAGCTCCGCCCTACCCTATGTGTGGTTTCCATCTCGGCAAAGCATGGCATTTAAACCTGTGTCCACTAAAGGATTTTTAAAGTATGTGTTCTGCGTATCTGTACTCGTCTTACAGGTTCATTCGAGGTACCCATAATGAATTAATCGTGGCGCTCACCATTCCTGCTGTCTTCTAGCCCGTAAACACATATCTCGTTATATTACCCCGGTTTAGGGAGAGGGAACGATGTCTTTCAGAACTGCGAAGAGATGCATAAAATTGGATCGCAAAGGGCCGGAGGACCAACCTGTATATTACTTTCTGCTGAACGAATAACAGAAATTTTACTTTTTAAGAAATGGAAATACCGTAATCCCCATTCAAGGAATTGTAAATCGTAGCGTGTACGCTGAACCATCTACCTTTGCACATTGTAACACGAACATTATAAATTAATAGTTTTCTTTGAATGTATAAATATTATTTCTTTCTTTTTTCCTTCTTTCTTTCTTTCTTTCTTTATTTATTTATTTATTTATTTATTTATTTATTTATTTATTTATTTATTTCTTTCTTTCTTTCTTTCTTTCTTTCTTAATTCGTTTACCCTCCAGGGTTGGTTTTTCTCACGGACTCAGCGAGGGATCCCACCTCTACCGCCTCAAGGGCAGTGTCCTGGAGCGCGAGTCTTTGGGTCGGGGATAAAACTGGGGAGGAGGACCAGTACTTCGCCCAGGCTGCCTCACTTGTTATGCTGAACAGGGGTCTTGTGGGGGCATGGGAAGATTGGAAGGGATAGACAAGGAAGAGGGAAGGAAGCGGCCGTGGTCATAAGTTAGGTATCATTCCGGCATTTGACTGGAGGAGAAGTGGGAAACCACGGAAAAGCACTTCGAGGATGGCTGAGGTGTGAATCGAATTGCCCTCTACTCAGTTGACCTGCCACTGAGTGGACCCGGTTCCAGTCCTCGCATTTCGTGGCCTCCGGGGTTGGCAGCTAATCACACTAACCACTACACCTCAGAGGCGAACATGTATAAATATAAGAAAATAAGAAAGTTTTTTACGTCGCACCGACACAGATAGGTTTTATGGCGACGATGGGACAGGAAAGGCCTAGGAGTTGGAAGGAAGCGGCCGTGGCCTTAATTAAGGTACAGTCCCAGCATTTGCCTGGTGTGAAAATGGGAAACCACGGAAAACCATCTTTAGGGCTGCCGACAGTGGGGTTCGAACCTACTATCTCCCGAATACTGGATACTGGCCGCACTTAAGCGACTGCAGCTATCGAGCTTGGTATAAGAAAATAAAACTGGCTGTTTATATCGAGCGCAGTATAAATCAAACTGGAATGTTTCGAAAAGTTCTGTTTTCTTGCGATTGTAGCGGTTTTCCCATTCAGCATTTATCTGAGTAGTGGAGGAGAGCTTCGGAATGACTATCGAACGTCACTGTTCCTTTCCCTATAAAGTGCGCTCGCTCTCCCGCTGCACTGTGATTTGTGTTGCCCGCATTTTCGTCGTATCAGCCCGGCCGCGCTGGGCTAGTATGAACGGGCGCCCAGCTGAGCACCTCTGGCATAGAGCTTCACTTGCCAGGCATGTCCCTCGCCATTATGACGGTTTCTCGTCCTTTTCGTTGTATTCTGTGTTGCTATTCTGATATGCTGACAGATGCATTGTGCACTGACAGCCGCATTTTGTCAGGAACGTGTCTTTTAACAATAGGCTTGTTGCATCGCTTCTAGTTGTAGGTGTACCGCCTCATCGAAGGACGACGATACCCGATACAGAACTTTAAAATTTTTCATGCGTCAATTTTTCATCGCTCAACTGTACATTTACAATCCTTACTTACACACTCGTATGTACAGTCGCCAAAGAGAAGAATGAGCACATGCTATTTTAAAAGTTCCTCTCAGGCACACATTCCCAGAAACTATTGCACCTATAGATATGTTTGTTGTTCTGTGGTGTAACCATACATTCTATTGCTTAATATAATCATACGAATTAATCCTGTTGTTTGTCCGGCTCGTTGGCTGAACGGTCAGCGTAGTGGCCTTCGGTTCAGAGGGTCCCGGGTTCTATTCCCGGCCGGGTCGGGTATTTTAACTTTAATTGGTTAATTCCAATCCCATGGGGGCTGGGTGTATGTGTTGTCTTCATCATCATTTAATCCTCATCACGACGCGCAGGTCGCCTACCGGAGTCAAATAGAAAGACCTGCACCTGGCGAGCCGAACCCGTCCTGGGATATCCCGGCACTAAAAGCCATACGACATTTCATTTCATCTCGTTGTTCCAGGCTAAAATATCATTTTTTATTGTATTTATATTTGTCACTAGTCCGACTCAATTTCATATCTTAAGTTGATATAGGAGCCAGGCGGCTTGCCTTGCTGATGGTTCACCAAGGAATGGTTTGTCGCAAGACTCTTCTAATAATAAGTGTTATCGTATTTATAATTGTCTCTAGTAAATACGAGTCGATTAGTAAAGATCATATTAGCATCAAAGCTTCCATTCTCGCTTTGCTAGAGACTTCATTCCAAGAATTATAGCCTCTGTGTAATCATGCAATTAATGCTGACTTTAATCCAGTATTCTAATCTAAGATATAAATTGAATTGTAAAATTATTATCATGGACAGTGTACCATAATATCTGCTACTTGTAGCTTGTACGCTGGAAAACTTAACTTAAAACGCTAAATGCAATTGTTTTTCTTTTAACTCTAGGAGTTCTTATTTAACGCATTCTTTGGACTCGTGAGAAGCTTAACCGAAGTAACCATATTCGGAACTTAATTAAAACTGAGAACGTGGGATTCGAAACCACCATCTCTCAAATGCGAACTTACAGCTACGCGGCCTACACGGCGCAGCCAATTCACTTGGTGAGGTGAAAGTGATAGTGGGTTGAGGGATTGATCTATGACAATGCTGACGTATATCCAGGATAGCAGCAGTTCTACTGCTCATAAACAATCTCCTCCAACGAAGCATGAAACATTTTTCGAAGGATATTTGGCTGACGTATACATCTGTACAAAGCAGCCAGTAAGAAAGGACATGAATTTATATATCTGTACTCGCCCAATTAATTATTTACGTCGAGGACCATCACTTCTGCAACAGATATTGTGGTCTGATATATGAGGGGAGGGGGAGGAGAGAGAGAGAGAGAGAGAGAGAGAGAGAGAGAGAGAGAGAGAGAGAGAGAGAGAGAGAGAGACTTATTCAATTTATTAGACTACTGGAAAATGAATAAAGATGAACTTTATAATGCTACAGTTCCTGAAGTCGTAGACTTAATCAAATCGGTGATTTTGGGGAAATGTGCCGCCATTATTATCTTTCCTTCTTTCGCCCTTTCAAAAGGACATTTTACGACAGATGCACTCATGGTATCTTCTAAACTTAACTCGTAATGCTGGGGCTGTACCTTAATTAAGCCCACGGCCGCTTCCTTCCCACTCCAAACCCTTTCCTATTCCATTGTCGCCATAAGACCTATCTGTGTCGGCGCGACGTAAGTCAAATTGAAAAATTTTAACCCGTGACATTGATATTTTATTTCTTCAGTCCTTTATACATTTCCAGTTCCCGGTTGCAAGATTCGTAAATCTAATCAAACATCATCCAGGCTTATTTCAAACATCCTTGGAGTATTGCTTCGAAAGCTGATTAATCGAAGCATACTCCGAAACTAAATTCTTACCAACTTGCATTCAAATATGTACAGTATAAGAAATGCGGACCGCGCTTTGTTCACCTGTAGGTTGGAACAAACCATCCAGTCTGAAGAGAAGATCGTAATAATGGTTCGACACTGCCTGCTACGAGAAACGAAAACAGGTCCTTACACTTCTCCGCAGGTCAATATCATCTAGGACACACGAGCATCTTCAAGATTATAAGTCTTAAGACGGGAATACAAGACACTCATAAAGGAAAAAAAGTGCTGCCTGGCTGGAAGGGGAAGGAAGAAAATTCTTTAGAAGCCGCCAATAAAAACCACTTTGACGCAATGAAGCCAAGAACCCTTAAATTCTGTCAATCTGTTGCCATGGATACATGGGTAAACCACTTCTGGCATATTCTCAACGACGGAACAGCACTGAAAACAATTAGCATAAATTAAAGCTGCAGTTTTCCTACCATTACGGAGGATAAGGTGGGAACAATAATATTGGGACTGAAGAACCAGAAAGCCGCCGGCCCAGACAATGTCTAAAACGAAGACCTGAAAAGCGCCTTCCCATTGTTCGGAAAAATATGGACTGCAAGTGTACAGAGATGAGCGAAATTCCATCTAGCTGGAAAAATACGTACTGAAGATACTACATAGAAGGTACAGGAAACCCAGTCTCTCCCGATTCGTATAGAGGTATCGCATTAGAAAATCCGATCTTCAAAGCCTTCTTCAAAATCGTAACAGACAAGCTCACCTCGCTAACTACGGAAATCATTCCCGATCAACAATACGAATTCAAGAAAGGCGGGCCAACTTTACTCGCGATACAGAAACGATTGGAAGACATCGGATAAACTGAGACATACGAGGCAAATGCCATGCCATCTTTATAGACGCAAAAAGGCTTTCGAGCTGCTGGATAATCAGATTCTTATTGATAAACTTTGACAAATGTTAGTAGAAGGAAATTATCTGACAAACATACTGGCAAACATCGTACGGGATAATGCAGTCATTGTAAGAGTCAATATTCAATCTTCACGACGTATCAACCATACGACGGGGTGTTCTACTGGGTGATCTGATTACAGCAGTCCGCTCTTATTTAACCTGATTACTGCAGACGTCGTAGAAATACTGACGGGATTTGAAGGGCAAATATCTCTACATGCCTATGCAGATGACATGGCCCTTGGCTCTTCGAATTTAGAAGGCTTACAGAAATGCATAGATCTCTTGGTATCCTGGGCAGAAAGAAACAAATTCCAGCTAAACATGGACAAAACGGGATGGCTGAGTTGCTGCTACAGACCAGCTGACCTATGAACAAGACGATCAACACATTGTTAATCATTTAAACTATCTTGGTGTAACCTTGCAGATCTCCCGAAGTATCTTCACAAAACATGTAATAAGCAGAGCAACAGCAGCATTAATAGCAATAAGCGACATCAAACTGCTACGAAGGCTATCAATTGACACGGCCATGAAGATCTTCAGCAAAATAAGCCCCATTGCTACGTATGGGTACAACTCCATTTGGCCCTCCCTCACCAAGGACAACCTAAAAGTATTTGAAAAAACAAAGGCAACTTTTCTGAAGAAGATTTTGTGTTTGTCGCAATACGCCCCGTTCAGACTAACTTGTGAATTAGCCAGGAATCCTTTTATATAGAGGATATAAGACTACAGATGTTCCTACGATCCACAGCCTCCTACTATACGCGAACCTTTTCTTGATACCTGAGCACCCTAGTGCTGAATCAGTAGACCTCGGTTATCTTCGAGATTCGTATCGGCAACATTTGAAACACAAATCATGACTCGGTTATGCATCGCCGTGAGACATCTAGCGTACACTTTACGTACTAGTACTGTTGTTGTTTACACAGCAAAGCCAAACTATAGGATTCATGCTAGGAACATGATTCGCACCGAGAAATGTTATATAATGTGTGTGTGACACAGTTGTTGGCTTAAGATAATAACAGTTTAGAAAATTCATATCGATCGATCATATTATCGATTCAATTCAGATTTCATTTCCGTTCAGTTGGCAGTATAACCGGAACCGGGAGAGCTCCCTCCTTACTCCTCACCCCCGTAAAACATGGAATCGAGAAAATGTTCGCGTGTAGTACCAAGACCTGCCAACAGAGCTACAAGCTAAGAAGAAAGAAAAATGGTCCGAATTCTATGCAACAGAAGCCATGACATCTTCAGACTGGAAAGCGGCCCAACTATGATCTGCGACATACGGTAACTCGTTTCTCAGCACACGGCTCCCACTTTCGAGAGTATAAAACCAAAGCCTTCCATGAGCCAGACTTGGAGTGAATCTGTGAACTATGTGGACAGAAATGTGAACGATATCACGCGGAGTGGTGTAATAGGACACAGGGGTCTCGTAAGGCCTTATGTAGTGAATGACATATTCATTTTCACTGTAATTTTTTTATCAATGGCTATTAGCTGCATTACATTTATTATTATTATTATTATTATTATTATTATTATTATTATTATTATTATTATTATTATTATTAGAGTTCTGTTTGATTCGCGATCCTGCACAGTTACGACACGCTCTCGTTGACTGCTCAGTTTGAGGTTTGGCGGGTTGTAGTTCCCGAAATGTATGAGGTGCGTTGTGTGAACGTCGGCTTTAAACTGTTTAACATTCAAGTTTAGTATCATTTGTTTACTCTCTTCGTGTCTTGTCTACGAACATTACGATTATGTTGACTCATCCTTGGTGTGCACAGTGTCCTGTGCGGTTGAGGTTGTAAACACGCCGCGCCAGCCTACTCGCGCGCCCCTCAGCACGGAGGGGAAACTGCGCACTACAGAATTACGCAACAGTGGCGCCTGGACGTCCTTTCCTTTACCATAACAACAACTTGACACTAATTGCTGTGGCTTCTTGCGGTGCGGTGGATACACAATAATCAGAGGACGTCCTATTTAAAGTAGAAACGTTAATTACAACAACATCTCTTCCTTTAATGGAATATAGACATGGGGGAGACCTAGGATTTCAAACCCGTGGGGAAATGGGTGAGAGGAGTAACGTCCTGCTAACTACTTCTACAGTTCAGAACGTGAGAGGAGTGTCACAATCTCATCGTAATTCAGGAGGACGATTTTTTATTTTTTTAATTTTGCTTTTTTTTTTTTTTTTGCTAGGGGCTTTACGTCGCACCGACACAGATAGGTCTTATGGCGACGATGGGATAGGAAAGGCCTAGGAGTTGGAAGGAAACGGCCGTGGCCTTAATTAAGGTACAGCCCCAGCATTTGCCTGGTGTGAAAATGGGAAACCACGGAAAACCATCTTCAGGGCTGCCGACAGTGGGGATCGAACCCACTATCTCCCGATTACTGGATACTGGCCGCACTTAAGCGACTGCAGCTATCGAGCTCGGTAGAGGACGATATTAGAACACACTACATTTCAAATATAGTTTTATTAATCTGCCTGTTCAGTGTTGATATTTTGTAATAGCTACAGCGTGACATTCTCAGGAAGTTATCGTTTGCGAAGGTAATAAAGTATGTTTAACGTCCCTTTAACTAACTACTGTCTACCCGTCCTGGGATATCCCGGCACTAAAAGCCATACGACATTTCATTTACTACTGTCTATTTTAGGAGACTCAAGGGTGCTGGAATTTTGCGCTGAAAAGGGGTTTTCTAGCTTGGTAGCAAATTACTGACACAAATTCGCATACATTTAAGATCTCTTGAATGTCAACGGACTGCGCCGGGATTAGATCCTGAAACTGTGAGCCTAGAATGTAAGCACCTGTACAATACGCTATGCTGTCGGTCCTTGTTTGAAAGTGTTTTTAAAAACATTACGTGGTGATTTACTTGACAGGATAACTTGCATTTTGGCTTTAAATATCTTTAAACCCAGCTTAGATGTACTGTATTTTAATAAGAAAGATGTTAAGTTGTCCTTGCCAACCTAACCAAAAAAAAAAAAAACCAACCGAACCCCATGGCCCAACACCCCCGAAGCGCCGTGGCCTACCAAGCGACCACTGCTCAGCCCGAAGGATTGCAGATTATGAGGTCTCGTGTGGTCAGCAAGACGAATCCTCTCGGCCGTTATTCTTGGCTTCCTAGACCGGAGCCGCTATCTGACCGTCAGATAGCTCCTCAATTGTAATCACGTAGGCTGAGTGGACCTCGAACTAGTCCTCAGATCCAGGCAAATATCGCTGATCTGGTCGGGAATCGAGCCCGGGCCTCCGAGTATGAGGCAGGCACGCTACCCCTACACCGCGAGGCCGGTCTTGCCAAGCTAAAGTCTTGTGTTTACAAAAGGCTCGCGAACCGTGGCTGAGTGGTTCAGATTTTGTTGGAGAATGGTTGCAGTTACTGTCGCAGGCGTGGCTTAATTTGCACGTACAGTACTTCAGAGAACTTTTTTTAATGACGGTTTGTTTCGAAGTACCTAAATTAGTCCTAAACAATTACATAATTATTTTGTAATAAATATGATGTAATAACTCCCTATACATTCAGAATAATATATCTGAAAATATATTACTTCGGCATACTCAGCTCCATGTTTGAGTGTTCGGTACCTTACTGCATGCCAAAGAAGACAGTCTTGAAGAATGTCTTCCACCTCCAGTGCAATATTTTTATAGATAGTATCATGACGAAAAGAAGAGAAAGTGTGTTAACGGCCTGGAGCGGCGATATGAAATTAGAGGGGAGGAGAGGGATTTTCGGACAACAAAATGTACCCGGGTTTGCGGTGGGGAGGGGGAATTGGTATATACATCAAAACTTAAAAAAAAATCTGCTACAAAGTTTGTAAGTTTTCTGATGCTCTATGAGCGACTTTCGACAGAGGTAAAGATTGACAGTTTACCTACTTTGGTGCGGTAATAAGTTTCTTGAGATTTTGATTCGCTACCATACTGTACAACTTTCAACAAAGGTACAGTATTACACATGTATTACAATTAAATAGGCTTACGGCGTGATTATACAATTAAAAATCACTTAGTATTTGACTACACACTAAAAACTAACAGGTACTAAAGAGACTGCTAGACTGACGAATTCGCGCGGCAAGCGGGTGAATTACACCTCAGTGTCCATGACATTGGCAAAAAATGTACCCCTACTACCCTTGCTCACAGCACACGCAAAGTCTTCACTACTTGCTGTGGTGCTATGCAGATCGATTGTCCGCGACGAACGATATTTTGTGCGTATTTCCGCTAATAATTTTATTAATAATAATAATAATAATAATAATAATAATAATAATAAGTGGTGGTTGGGAAGTACAATTAGACATTAAACGAAAGAATTGCCCGATAAGACAACAGGGCTTGTACAAATTGCTTTTTTCACTTTTTCTTTCTTTCTTTCTTTCTTTCTTTCTTTCTTTCTTTCTTTCTTTCTTTATCAGTTTACCATAGTCGGTTTTTCCTTCGGACTCAGCGAGGGATCCCACCTATACCACCTTAAGGGCAGTGTTCTGGAGCGTGAGACTTTGGATCGGGAGGATACAATTGGAGAGGACCAGTACCACGCCCAGGCGGCCTCACCTGCTATGCAGAACAGGGGCCTTGTGAGGGGGGGGTGGGAAGATTGGAAGGGATAGACAAGGAAGATGGAAGGAAGCGGCCGTGGCCTTAAGTTGGGTACCATCCCGGCATTTGCCTAGAGCAGAAGTGGGAAACCACGGAAAACCATTTCGAGGATGGCTGAGGTGTGAATCGAACCACCCTCTACTCAGTTGATCTCCCGAGACTGAGTGGACCCCGTTCCAGCCCTCGCACCACTTTCCAAATTTCGTGGCAGAGCCGCTTATCAAATCCGGACCTCCGGGGTGGCAGCTAATCGCACTAACCACTAAATCACAGATGCGGCGCTTTTTAGTAATTCGTATAATTCCTAGCTTCAGCTGACTAAAATGGAATAAAAATGTAAGATTTTCTCCACAGTGTGGGGGAGGGGGGAGCGACTGCCTTTCCCCTCAACCAATCGCTACTGATCTGCATTTGGGGCAGTCACCCAGGTCGCAGATTTCCTGTCTGTTGTTTTCCTAGCCTTTTCTTAAATTATTTCAAATAAATTGGAAATTTATTGAACATCTCCCTGGATAAGTTATTTCAATCCCTAACTTCCCTTCCTATAAACGAATATTTGCCCCAATTTGTCCTCTTGAATTCCAGCTTTATCTTCATACTGTGATTTCTCCTACTTTTAAAGACACCACTCAAACTTATACGTCTACCGATGTCATTTTATGCCATCTCTTCACTGACAGCTCCTCTAATCACCGCTACTGTTTCTTTTTTCGCTAGCGGCTTTACGTCGCACAAACACAGATAGGTCTTATGGCGACGGTGGGATAGGAAAGGGCAAGGAGTTGAAGGAAGGGGCCGTGGCCTTAATTAAGGTACAGCCTCAATATTTGCCTGGTGTGAAAATGGGAAACCACGGAAAACCATTTTCAGGGCTGCCGACAGTGGGATTCGAGCCCATTATCTCCCGGATGCAAGCTCACAGCTACGCACCCCCAACCGCACGGCCAACTCGCCCGGTCCCGCTACTGTTAATGGCGGCGATAACTCTGTTACAGCAGATAGCAAATACGAGAAATAAGTGAATGTTAAGTTTTCAGTTAGTGTTTTAATCGTTAATAAATGCATTAAAATAGTCTTGTTTCCTTGGTCATGGTGTGTCTGTCACAGTTTATCCACTTATCAACTCACGATTGAGTTTTCTTGTCAGCTATGTATGAAAAAAATCAAAATAAACCTTTTGTGGTTCCCAGTGAGAGCAAATTAACTTTATTTATTTAACTGTATATTGTTATTTTACTGTAATATTATATTTGTTTGTATTTTTAGCAACATTTAACAGACAGTCAGGAATATACTGCAGTGGTGGAAATTAGTATAAAGACAGTATAAATGCACGTGGTTTTGTCTGGAGAAAACAGGATATTTACTTATTTAGTATTACACGTATTTTTTCCCGAACATTTTACTTCAAAACATACAAAATACATTCTAGTTTTACGTTTAGCATTTGTACTTGAAAAAAAAAAAATACATATTGAACCCTTTCGTCCATATTGAGGGATACCTACCTTTCTTACCTATCAGCAAAGTTCATGAGATCTGTCTCTTGGGTCGTATCGGGTTCTTCGTCACTTGCTGAGGTAAAGGTAGGGTTCAGTAATTTTAATCTATCTACTGGAATGAAAGGTCTGTTTAAAAGATTCCTATTTATTCAGGAAAATTCTGAAGCAATCTGATATGTCAACGGTATCATAGAAGTCAATTGTGTCCACTGGACACCACAATCATTTTTACATAAACGTCAGAACACTGGTGTGAGACTTTAACGTAACTGCCTGACGGGCATTCTTACTAGAAACCATTGTCTCAATTATTAATCATTTAAGAAAGGAAAGTCTGGAAATCCTTAAATTCGGCTTCCATGTGAGACCACATGTACCATCATAGTGATTCGTTATGGTCCAGCCCTAGTAACACGAACTCTGGACTCTGGGTATAATTAAGGCCGTCCAATCGGTGTGTGCCACACAGTGGTTCTACGGCATGGACCCTTAATTGAATCGATGTGACCTGCGTCTATGTCATGGACCGACATCTAATCTTCTAAGTTACTTTAAAGTCATTGTGGATGATGACCGCAAGGAAATGATGCTACAATGGCATATGGCCCTGATCTAAGTCACTGAGGTTGATGACCCCCTGACCATCCAAGTTTCTAGGCTGAAGGCTAAACACAATTAAGGTACATCGGTTGATGACCAAAGTTTCCACTTTACTATCCCCAGCACAGTCACTGCTCAATCAATCAAAGTTCAATGATTACAACAATAGCAATGCTCACAAACTTTGTGGCAGTAAAATCCATTTCCTTCGGATATGTCCCTTTAATCGTTACTTTATATTTAAATATTCCCCCAGAAAAAACAAACTAAAATTTCCAGAATGCATCTCCAAGTTATTCGCTTGATTAAAGTTATTTCAAATGCGGTTTCACTGAATTTAATAATTTAATAAATTTAAATGATTTGACGAAATGTTAAAGAACAGTAAATTTTATCTCCGCGGACTCTGGTTTCTTCACAAATTCCTACGCAGCTGTGATGTGAATTCAATCTAGTGATATTTATCTGGCTGGAAAAGAATTGTTACATAATTCATGTCCAGTTATATATCTTGTCTCATGATTTCACACTTTAAAATCTAATCTAGTCCTAACCGTTCTTAACACTTGGATATCCTAAGAATCTACGTACAAACCAAACACTCGCCATATAATTACGATGTCATATGTCGTCATACCATTTATGAATTTTGCACACCCCTCACAGACAAACCGATCATCACAACCATCGCTCTATATTTTGGACAACCCTGAATTTGGTTACTCTGTTCCTTATACTCAAAGTTCGTGATTTCAAATGTTCATTACGTCCCCAATTAAACAAATTTTACAGTATTTCACAATACTCAGATTATTACCGGCTATGAACAACTAAATCCAGCATTTTAACGTTCTCCCTGGCCGAGAAATACAATCTCAATTCCACGCGTGTCCCGTTATATCCCCGCTGTTTTCCCCCTATCAGCTGAGGCCTCTCACCCCCAAGTTCGCTTGTCAGTGATGTGAAACACCCGGTTCGTTCTACCTGACTGACTTCTCAAAATGCTCCCTTTAAACTCTGCCGACAAAATTAAACAAATACGATATTCTAACCAACAAAATGCACAGATTAAGCTTCAAGATGCCCACACTAATTATACGCGTCGCCAATTAATACCGCTATGGATTTCTATGAATTTCTTTCCATTCCCAACATTATAAAATATACCTCAGGCTATCGTGTCCCGGCTTCAATGACAGGACTCTAACCTGATTCGCACATCTCATCTCAACTCATATAAAACATTCCTCGGGCTTCCATGTCCCGGCTTCAATGACAGGTCCAACCTGATTCACAAATCTCATATCAACAAAACTAACCTCTGTTTCCCAGCTCCACAATTATCATCGACAAAGAACTGGAATAAAATCCTCACTAGAAATCTCGACGTCTAATATCGCACAATGCATTAATCATGAATAACTTCGCATAAATGATATCGTATTTAATAACTTGATTTTTTACGAGAAAATGACTGAAACATTCTACTAGATCTTTTATTGTCAGTCAGACACAGTTTAAAATGGGCCTAGAAAAACGTTTCTCTCCGTGACCAAATTCATCACCCTAGATTCTCACCCGACAGCGCGCTTCCACTCGATTGAAAATGAGTAACCACGGATTCCTAAATTATTAACGTCAAATTGCAGACAGAAAAATTTTACATCGACTGAACATCTTAATTTGGCATCACAAAATATAGGCAGTACACTCACACGGATGACGATCTACATTGAACGTGATATCACTTCGGAACCCCATTCAATAACTTTTTACAACATTATACGGCACTCGCAAGACTTCAAAAATTTATCCAAGTGGAAAATGAAACAAATGACTCTTTTAGTCGTACTCTCACATTTACAAAACTTAGTAGGGGTGACCACTGCGTCGTATATCCCCATTCAAATAGACTTTTAGAGATCATGAGACAAGATATAAGAGGTAGTAAGATGGAAAGTCACCTACCTCATGTAGTCACACCATTGTTCGTCATAGGGCTCACCTGCGACCCTGGCATTTTATTTAGCCATTTTTACATTCATGGCTGTACATATCATTATGTTTCTTCAGGTTTCTGGAATAAAGCATAAAAAAAAGAAAATACCCTTCACTTGTTTGCTGAGCGCACACGATGGACTATAATTATTTCCGCACACGAATTACTTAATCACATTAGAATTTATTCAGTACTTTGACCGTCCTATCTGGTACAATTATTTCACTCAAGAAAACTATCTCCTCATGGAGACAAGACCTAGCCACAATGGCTGAAATCTGCAGTTGAACTCAGTCTACTTTCGTTGGTTGGATTTCGCAGAGCAGCTCAACAATTTTTCGTCCGCTTTGTATCACAAATGCCGGAGAAGGAGACTTCGTCATGGCGTCCCTTCATATTTATAGCAGTTACCCCCTCTCTTCGGATATCTCCCTTTGCCGCCAAGAAAATTTCTATAAATTTTCTGACTTAACTAAACTGTAATTTCAAGAGTTTTGAAAGTGACTACATGCTTGCTACATTTCTGGCGGTAGTGTTCATGGACATTTAAAATTTTTACGGGTTCGATTTGTGAGATGATTGACCCCCTTTGATAGGCACTATATTTTTTTGACTTGGCTTGGGTCACGCCATGTACACGCGCTTTGAAATAGTTCATAAAAGTGACTTGAGATTCTTCCGCCGTCTACACGTGTGGCTGACGTCACGTACCCCAGAGCGTGGGACCGAAGGTAATCACCCCCTCGTCACGTGTCAAATCCATGCTATCAAGAATCCAACTTTTAAATGATTGTCGATTTATGCATAATGTTCTTAGGGCACAAAGGTCATGGGTTCAATATACAGTATCATACCTGTGTGGAAAATTATATAAAGGCACTTACGTATTTTTGTTCGAATAAACTATGGTAAACAGTAAACATATCACAACAATGGCCTAGTAGTTAGCTAAACCTCCATTTTTCTTAACTGCGAAAATCCTCTTGGGCATTGATTGTGTAAGAATGGTGATCACTTCTTCTGAGATTGAGGTCCGCTCCATTCAGCTCAGTCACAGTCGCAAACTGCCGTCCATTGTGATAAGCACATCTTGCTAGGATCCCCCATAAATTCTCTATTGGATTTAAATCTTAGACTTCTCGATGGCCAGTTCATAAGTGTAATTCCTTCATCTTGAAACCACTTCTTTGCCTTGGCAGACCCGTGAATCGCAGCGTTACCTTGTTGGAATCTTAAATTATGATATTCAAATTCCAGCATTTCTGTATACCGGTAATCATCAGATTTCATTTTGGGGTGCAGCCATGCTATTTTAGAAGTGCCTTTAGCACAGAATGCTGCCAAGATCATAACGCCGCCACCGCCAAAATTTCTACTCATCAGAACTTGATCTTCTTTACGGAGTCATGCCAGTAATACTGAAAACCATCTGCCCCGTCCAAATTAAATTTCTCATCACTGAATATTACTTTGTTGCATTCTAAGGTCCCTGACATGTGTTCTTCAGCAAACTTAAACCTAGCCTCCTTATGGGCATTGTTTAAAGGTGGCTTATGGAGCCGTTTCTTGAATGCAAGATTCACATCTTCAGCCAGGATTTGCCTAACGCGTCTGGAAGCGACTGATAACTGCAAATCAGCCACAATTTGAGAGGAACATAAGCTGTTGACTTTTCATTACGGAGAATCAAACGCTTATCCGATGCTGACAATTTTCTTGTCCGACCATATTTACCATTTTGTCCATACTGTACACCAAATTTGACAAAATTATCAATAACACAACCTGAACGTCCTAAATTCGTAGCAATTTAGCGATTAGACAGGCCCACTTCTTTGTAAGCTGAATACTTGCTTGCTCTTCATCTGAGAGAGGCTTTCCACGTGGCCTTATTACAGCTGCTGTATGTGTGAACTGTGCGACGTTTGCAGACACACCTCAAGCTGTAACTGTTTCAGTGATGTAAGTCAAACAGTGGACCTGTCTTTATACCAACTTCCACCCCTACGACCGTCCTTATTCTTTTATTTATTTATTTATTTATTTATTTATTTATTTATTTATTTAAGTACGAATGCTAAAGGCGAAATGAGAATGTATTTTGTATGCTTTGATTGTAAACTGCACGGGAAAAAATGCGTGCTATACTAAATAAGTAAATATACTTTTTCCTCACACAAAACCGCATGCCTTTATACTACTTTCCACCATCGTAGTGCTAATGAACTGAAACTACCGGGCAGTGGTGTTTGTTGCCAAAACCTGAAAGCGTCATGCCTATTATTTTTTTAATGCTATTTGTTCGAGGCGTCGACCTATGAAGATCTTTTGCTCTTACTTGCACCATATGTGAGGAACCTGCGTGTATTGTGTAAATGGCAGAAGTGTAAAGTGTTGAATGTGAGGAAAGGAACGTTAAGGACGACACAAATACCCAGTCCCCAGGCCAGGGCCGGACAGCGTCATGCCTAAGTAGGCTATATGCAATCTATCAGCAGGAATACACTAAATGCATAACACCGTTATAAATGAACCAATATACAGGGTGAGGAACCTATTATTACCATCGGCAATATGTCTTAAACAATAAGGAATTTTGAAAAACAACTTTCACATACAGGACGTTAGGAGAGTGGCTCATTAAATTAGCAGATACAGTTAATTAAAAAAATTATGGAAATATAATTATCAACATAAACTTACGTGTTGTTTAAATGTAAGTACCCTGTTATCTGTCGCATAATTAAAAGCAGGAAAAATATATTAATACGGGTGTTTGTTTCAATATATTATAACAATTTCGTGTGGCTATTCCTAGCCGAGTGTAGCCCTCGTAAGGCAGACCCTCCGGTGAGGGTGGGCGGCATCTGCCATATGTAGGTAACTGCGTGTTATTGTGGTGGAGGATAGTGTTATGTGTGGTGTGTGAGTTGCAGGGATGTTGGGGACAGGACGACTACCCAGCCCTCGAGTCATTGGAATTAACTAATGAACGTTAAAATCCCCGACCGGGCCGGGAATCGAACCCGGGACCCTCTGAACCGAAGGCCAGTACGCTGACCATTCAGCCAACGAATCGGACTACTTCAATGTAATAGGTTAATTCACTCCCGAGTAATTGTAATGTTAAGTTGACGCTTGAAAATAACTCAGTTCATTCGCGTATTGTAACAAACATTATCCATGACCAGAGCAGTTCACGGCTATGTGTAAGACTACTACAGTGTTTCCGTATTAAGACTAACTAACACAAACATACACAACATTACGGAAGAAATCTGTTTAATTTGTAGCACATATACAGTTTTTAATAATCATTTGAATGTGTATTTATTTTAGAAAGTTACGTTAGTCAAATGGAACAATGCCTATTGTAATTAACAAAATAAAACTAGGGTAAATTAGAGTTGCAATGGTGTTTCCTTTGGGATTCTAGTGCTAGTGGTTTACGAGCTATCGTAGTTTGAAAATTGTAAATACAGACAGTTGTCTGCTCCATTCAACTGTTTAATTACGAGGCTATGATATTCTTATGTTTGTTTATTTTACAGTTCACTAATTGCATTGTTACTCCCTTGTCAATTACTCTGTAATAGTTCAGGAAGTAGGACTTGGTGGAAGATGGTATTTACCAATGCTGAAAGAGCAGACATGCTCGTCCACCAAATGCTGTTCTTTCTTGTGCTCTGTACGCGGAACAATATCCCAGCAGACGTCACTTATGAAAATCCACAGCCTGTTTCCAGTCATTTGACCTGGTCAGGGATAGAATGAATGAAGCCCCATCTAGTGGCAAGGATAGGAATTGTGCCGGCTGCCTTAGCCTGCGGCAATGATTAATGACTGACAGATTAAATGATATTGGAGAGTGTTGCTGGAATGAATGGTGACAGGGAAAATCGGAGGACCCAGAAGAAAACCTGTCCCGCCTCCGCTTTTTCCAGAACAAATCTCACATGGAGTGACCGGGATTTGAACCACGGAACCGAGCGGTGAGAGGCCGGCACGCTGCCCTCTGAGCCACGGACACTCTACATGTCTCTTACCTCGACAATTATTTGTGAACCTATCAACCAGTTACGTCAGACTGGAAGTGTAGCACCTAGAAAACGTAAAAGAAACGAGTAACTGGAGTAGACGTTGAAATTACGGTGATGTTCTAATAATGTCATTTGCTTTACGTCCCACTAACTACGTTTACTGTGGACTTTCTCATAATCGTAGAGGAATATAATGTAACAAATGTAATACTGGTTTACACGTCCATTGATTGTACGAAATCACGCAGGAAATCGAGACTGAAATACTTCGTAATTGTTGATCCATATTCATGCCATCTTCACTGATTCTTTTTTTCTTCGACTTACTGAAAGTCTGATACTTTTTATATTATTAAACTCTTGAACATCGAATGAACTTGTTCTTATTGCCAGTGCCACCCGTAGGTGATAGCCCTCAAACGGGCGTAAATGATAAATATTCAGATTCTTATTTGTGTACAAATTCTGAAGATACCTCAGGGAGCACACGCATCTCTAATGAAAAGTAGAATTCTACCTAACCAATTCACGGAAACTGAAAAGTTGAGAGAAAGTGAAAATGTGTGAGTAATAATTATTTTGAATAATAATAGGTAATAGACTAGTTTATTGTGTGCCTTCCACGGGAAGTTGTTGTTGTTGTTGTTGTTGTTGTTGTTGTTGTTGTTTGTGGAATATCATGGTGAATAGCCCCGTGTACGTTGTGTGTATGTGATGGTTTTCGTCTTTTTTAAGAATGCTGCTGGTATAACGGCACACATACTCAGGTAGGTTTCCGGGACGATGGGGTAGGAATAAGCTAGGACTGGGAAGGAAGTAGTCGTAGCCGTAATTAAAATACAAAGGGAAACCACGGAAAACCATCTTCAGGGCTGGTGATGGTGGGATTCGAACCCATCGTCTCCCGAATGCAAGCTTACATCAATTTGGCCGGTACCGCGCTCCTAATTCGCTTGGTGTGTGATGGTTTGTCCTATATCTCTTGGCGGTGTGGTGTCAGTTGCTTGCTGATGAATGTATTTCTGACTGGGGCTAAGAATCGGAGAGGAAGAACAGGCGAACTACATATTTTAGGCACAATCTCAGGATTTGCCCGTAGTTCAAATGGAGCAATCACAAAAAATACTTCAAGGCTGGTGAAGAGTGGGATTTCAAACCCCCGTCTCTATTCGATTATGTTACCTGAGGCTATGTGTATCCCGTAAGAGTTCCTCAGGGAAATACGTGCAACGCCTCGGGGATACGAATTTCCTTTACCACTACTACTATTTTTCGTTTTTGTTGTAAAACGTAAACCAAACCAAGCCAAACCCCATGGTACAACAACCCTGAAGGGCCATGGCCTACCAAGCGACTGCTGCTCATCCCGAAGGCCTGCAGATTGAGGTGTCGTGTGGTCAGTACGACGAATCCTCTCGGCCGTTATTCTTGGCCTTCTAGTCCGGGGCCGCTATCTCACCGTCAGATAGCTCTTCAGTTGTAATAACTTAGGTTGAGTGGACCTCGAACCAGCCCTCGGATCCAGGTAAAAATTTCTGTCCTCACCAGGAATCGAACCCGGGGCCTCGGAGTAAGAGACAGGCACGCTCCTCATATACTGCGGAGCCGACAGTAATTCTAACAGTTTCTCATAATATTTAGTACGGTATTAGTATGAAATGTTCATTGCAAATTAAATTTATCGGAAGACAATTACGCTACAAAACAAGTTGTGTACTTATTACAAATGTGGCTTAATTCCACAGACTTTATACATTTATACTAGCGATATTTGAAAACCACATTATAAGCAGAATATAGTATAAGCATAAATAACAAACGTTGATTGCTACACCCAGTGTCGAAATGTGAAATGTTGTTTCCAGACGACCAGGTTAAATTTTTATTTCATTGTTATGTGGCATAATTCATTCATAACAACCAATTGAAATGGGTGTTATATCATACTATCTGCCTGCTGTCATTTCTTGATGGATACAGTACTTTTGCATCCATCTCTTGGCACAGGCCAGAGTAAAGTGTAGCTTCCACCGAAGTCCCTGTCAACAGCCATGGCTGTGACAATATGGAAGCTGCTGGGGTATGGATAGTGCTGAGTACTGACATTCAGAGCATGACGAGTGCATCTGAGTGTTATGAAAGGTGTTGCTCATAGGATCAGTCTTGCTGCAATAGTACTTTCTGACGCAGTGGGGAAAGCAATGGCAAACTACCTCATTCCTTGTCTTGCCTAGTACGCCTCATTTTGGTGCTACCATTGGTTTTTGGGGTTTCCTTATAACCGCATAACCCTTGATGGTGCTATTTGAGGATCCAACCAGCCTTTGGGCTGATGACCTAACAGACAGATCATACTATACTGTGTATACACATGCAAGTAAACATTGCACCCTCGAATTTGCCGCAGTTGTACACGGACGACTCACTCTACTCAAGGTCTATGTACACAGGTCAGGACATGAATTTTTACTTATCGAGCCGCCATTATGAGACTTAATGTTGGCAATCCCTACAGAATTTCCATGTTGCATATAGGCGAGTTTCGGATTTAAAAATGTATTTAAGAACACAAAAGCTGTTAAAACTAATTTAATTTCCCTTGGACTATATGTAATTAATAGCTTTCCTATAACATGCGAATTGTAATTGTAATGTAACAGTAATAAGATAACTATTTTGCCATCTATAAGAATTCGCCTTTCATAAACTGTGAACAGTTGAAATGGAATTAAAACCAGACTATGACAAAATTATTATAATATTTTTTGAGCTAATAGACCTAATTTAGGGTACCTGAGCACGAACAAAGTAATATACTGATCAAAAAAGTGTGGACGGTTAAAATTATATAACATATAGGCACGCGGGAGGAACCGAAATCAAAGGGTATGAAATCTGGCCGTAAATTGCTGATAGGAAATTACCTCAGTTGATAGCCCGTTTGATGTCATAAAACATTATTACAATAAATATTACAGCCAGCAATTTAGTTACCGAGCTCGATAGCTGCAGTCGCTTAAGTGCGGCCAGTATCCAGTATTCGGGAGATAGTAGGTTCGAACCCCACTGTCGGCAGCCCTGAAAATGGTTTTCCGTGGTTTCCCATTTTCACACCAGGCAAATGCTGGGGCTGTACCTTCATCAAGGCCACGGCCGCTTCCTTCCCACTCCTAGCCCTTCCTTGTCCCATCGTCGCCATAAGACCTATCTGTGTCGGTGCGACGTAAAGCAACTAGAAAAAAAAAAGCAATTTAGTTTACATTCCTAGTAACAGCAAAACATGCAAATATTAGAAAACTGCGATACATTGCAACAGTTTATCCGCCTCTGTAGCGTAACGGTTGGTGTTATTAGATGCCGTCCTCGGGGCCCGGGTTGGATTCCCGGTACTGCCAGAAATTTAAGAATGGCAGGAGGGCTGGTATGTGGTTGAAATGGTATAAACAGCTTACCTCAATTGGTGGCCTGCAGAAAAAGGAGCTGCACCACCTCGGGATGAGGACTTGAGTTTATAATAATAATAATAATAATAATAATAATAATAATAATAATAATAATAATAACTGAATAAGTTATGCCAATTTTATATTACTAATATCAAGAAAACCGTGTCTAAATGTTAAAGAATCTGAGAGGTAATTGATTTACATTAATTTACAAAATTATTAAAATCTTTACAATAATTATTACAATAGTCCACCTCTGTGGTGTAGTGGTTAGTGTGATTAGCTGCCACCCCCAGAGGTCCGGGTTCGATTCACAGCTCTGCCACGAAATTTGAAAAGCTGTACGAAGGCTTGGTACGAGGTCCACTCATCCTCGGTGGGGTCAACTGAGTAGAGGGGGGGGGGGTTCGATTCTCGCCTCAGCCTTCCTTGAAGTAGTTGTCCGTGGTTTCCCACTTCTCCTCCAGACAAATACCGAGATGGTACCTAACTTAAGGCCACGGCGACTTCCTTTCCTCTTCTTTGTCTACCCCTTCCAATCTTCCCATCCTCCACAAAGCCCCCATTGTTCAGCATAGCAGGTGAGGCCACCTGGGCGAGGTCCTGGTCCTCTTTCCCAGTTTCATCTCTCAGATTCAAAGGACACTGCCCTTGAGGCGGTAAAGGTGGGATCCCTCGCAATCCCTGGACGGGTAGACGATAAAAACAGAAAGAAAGAAAGAAAGAAAGAAAGAAAGAAAGAAAGAAAGAAAGATTATTACAATAAATTACCATCTCAATAAATTGACAAGCACAATTTTTATTCAAGCACTGAACTCAGCACTTTTTCGTTCGGGGCATTCTTGACACACGAGAAAGATTTCGGAGGATTAGGGAAGTCGAAGAGTGTAGCGATGGCATTCCCTTTTAGTAACTTCCTTCCATCTGCTCTCTCTACTTCGAATTGACATTCCTCAAAACGACGCTGCAGGTAAAGATTATCAAGACATGGTCATCAGTAAAAAATATTTTGATAGACGAGCTTTTTACAAAAGCAAATAGAATAAACTTGGTGATTATTACTTCATTTATCACTAGCAAAATTTGTATAGGTACTAACCTTACGCAGCTGTGAATGTTCTGTTGTCTGCCCTTTATGACGTCGGCAATTCTGCTCCCATTTTCCTCTCGTATTCTTTCTGTTCTTATCTAGTCCCTTTAGATGAGTGACTTTTACAATCTGGAGCGACACAATAGCTCATTATAACTTAATCTCATTGCACTGGATAACATGCAGGCGACAGCAAGTAGAGTTTCGGTCCCAAAATTGCCGCTGCCGCAAAGAATTCTGGGAGCGCGTCCAGATCTGTGTATAATAGACCTTGACTCTAATAAGTGAGCCCAGCACACTCTGGTGACGTCATCGCGGAACCGATTCCTCGCATGCGACATTGAGTGTGGCCTCGGATTCGCAGGAACCGATTCTCGCGATTCCAGGCGTCATTTGCGCACATCACTAGTTGACACTCCTTAGCAAAAAGAAACAAACAACAGAACGGACTCGAGTGCCGAAGAATCAGTGTCAAACGTTGTATACCTCTTCGCGCGCTATAGCCTGTTTTTTACTCTTTAAGTTACATGTGTCCATTTACATTGCTGGTAAATTGTTTGGTTCCATTATAATGAGAAAGAGACTAGGATATGAGATCTAGTATAGAATAGCAGAAGATTTACGGATGGGAGACAATATTCCATCTAAAGTATGGGTCAGTTGTCGTTCATTTAGGTTAGAGAAAATACTTCTGCGCTCGTCACGAAGACAATAAGACTACTCGTCGTTTGTGGAAAAGTGCCAGAAGTCAAGTTTCCAACACTTTCATTAGGACCACAACATTCGCACTTCCTCCATCCGCGCCCATTACTACCTCTTGGATTCAGTCCAACTGAGAGCAAACTGCAGTTTTATAACAAAGCTCTCGTAATTTCGCAGGTTTCTCTGGAAGTAGGAACAATAGTACATAAGTGGCAGGTCTTAATGCAACGTCCTGAAGACAACCAAGGTCTCGCGGGTTGTGAACCATCTGTTTGTACAATACATTTCAACTCGTCGTCACCACACCATCTACTTGCTCCCCTTCCCAGCCGCCTCACCATCACTATCCCTTCCTTTCCTTCCTGTTAAGTTTTTCTACTTGGATTACAAACTAAAGTTATTTTCGGAAGTAGTTCTGTCTTAAATAACAGTTGGACGGCAACTAGCAAGGAATCATATTCTCGATACTAAAACTCAAACTTTATATTGCTTGTGATTACCAAGCTGTTCTTAATACATTACACTCAGGTATGAAGGCACGAGTTTACTGTTGTAATAAAATGGGGCTATGATTGGGAATAAAGCGGATATTATTAAAAAGATAATAAAGTATTGGTTGAGACTGAAGCTGCGAGAAGGTGGCGAAGTAATACAGATAGCATACATATCAACACCAAATGAAACATCAGAACCAAGGGTACTGGGTGGATGGGGTACGGAACATTTTGGAAACGATAGGAATGGGATATTACCGGAAAAGAGACGGTATAGAGAAGATGAGAATATGTAAAAAATAGTCCTAAGAGTTAAGGATATTGAAAAGCAACGTATTGCTGCACAGTGTAGAAGTAAGAGGTCATTAGAAGAATTTTGTAATGTAAGTGGGAGAATGAGGATAAATGTAGAGATTACAACAAAAAAAAGGGAATGAGGGGTATAATATGGTGGTCAATGGGGATACATAAAAATAAAGCAAAAAGCAAAGCAAAACCAAAGTCACCTCCGCACAGGCCATGAAGGCCCTTGGAGGAGTGGAAGGTAAAGGCTTCCACCATTTTTAACCTCGGCACGTGATGGGGTAGAGTGGTTAGCCATACGCCCGGCCGCCTTTGCCCCCAGGAATTAACCTGGTACTCATTTTTGGTGTAGGCTGAGTGAACCTCAGGGCCATATGCACCTCCGGAAGTAGAAATCTCGTTTCTTAAATGTTACGACTTCCTGACGGGGATTCGAACCCACGTCCTTCCGGGCGAACCGAGCACGCCTTTACCGCCTCGGCCAGGCAGCCCCTACATAAAAATAAAGCACACAGACAAAACAGAGATGAAAATAAATGTTTGCTATGTTCTGAAGAAATGGGATGGGCACACCTTATAAAAGATTGCTCAGCGATAAAGCACATACGAGAGAAATTTATAGATGAGGAGGATGTAAGAAAAATTGATAACGAAAAGCAGCTGTATGCAATTGTAAAGTTATTGAACAGAGAATGGATGCACCTGGGAAGAATCGCAAAATTATTTAACGTTATTAGGGGAATGTGGAGTAGGAAACTGAGGGAAGGAAATGATGTGATATATGTCAGCCAGGAACTGAATTGTGCTTAAGGTAATCTAGACAGTATAACTCCGTTGAAGTCTAGAGCTATTAGGTACGTAGATATAAGGTACAGTACGGAACTACTTTGTTGTAGTAGTTCTATTAGTCTGCCGTATTGCCAGTAGTGTGAAAAGACAATACTAATTTTCATTTTTTTAAATCAATAGTCTGAAAAGACAATATTGAGATTCTTTGAGGTTTGCTTTCTATATTAATATTCATTGATGTTTCGGTTTATCTTTTAAAGTTCCATCTATCAACACAATTCCAACATTCATTTCTGGTTATTCTTTCTCTGTTCAATTTCTAATTATCTGTGTTTACATTAATATTCATTGAAAGCTCCATTTATTAACACAATTTCAATAGTCATTTCAGGTTACTCCTTCTAATTTTGTATACTGCTTGTATCACAAATTATGAAACGATTACAATAAACAATACCCTCTCCCTAATCTAGGGTTTTCGAGAATAGGGGAGACGGGTATCTTTGACTATGACTTTGATTGGGAATAAAGCAGACATATAAGTATCGTACAGTATCAGTCATGTAGAAACAACTAAGATGTCTGAAAATGGAAGCCGAACTCGTTCTTTACAGATTCACTCACGAGACTAATAAGGGAACACATACATGTGTTACACTCGGATCCCGTTGAAATTGGGTAGGAATATTCGTGGGTCTCTGTCGAATGCTAAGGTGAAACCTGCACGTGCCCAGCGCAAGTTTGAATGCCAACAATGAGCAAAAAATAGTCGTAAATTTGAAAGTGCCGCGGGAGTATCGGGGTGTGGCGGAGAGGTAGGGAGGAGCGAAGCAGTGGTCGTGAGCCAGCCAGCCGGGCTGCGTCGAGAAGCGCCAGCAGCCAGCAAGCGTATAGTCGGGCTGCTCACTCGAATCGATGAATGCCCCCCCCCCCCCACCTTCCCGGCCACTCTTCTTTACTGCACCGCAGTTCGCACATACCTCGTATCTTCCCGATTAGAAACGTCAAAGCAGATCAAGAGGCGCACATTGATTAGTCGTCCAATGAGACAACGTTCTTACAATGACAGGTAAAATCTGACGTTCTTATAGCAATTTTTATGAATGGTGATTGTATATTTACTTTAACCTTGTATGGTAATAATTAATTTTTTACACCTAAATACAACAGAACGCCCACTAGAGAAGTCATTCAATCCCTGGAATGTAGTAGTGTGACAAAAAGGACACCCCATTTTCTGAAGATGAAAGGAATTTGGGATTGGAATTATATCGTAAGTAGATCACTACATATACTTTTAAGAGAAAAACTAGCGTTCACAGGAATTGCGTTCTTGTATCCGTTTTAGAGGTCTAATTACCGACAGGGTTTTGGACACCGATGTGACAGTCGAACTTAATGGCACATTGGATATGTCAGATGATGACTTTGTTTTCGAGGAAGACAATATTAAAACACCGATATTTGAACTCGTCCCCGAAAATGTTGCTCCTAAACCTGCATCCACAACAACGGCTGAACGATGCGTAATCCCAATAACTTATAAGAAGGAGGTCGAATATTGGCGATACAAAGGTGGGAAACGGAGGAGCTTCGCGTCAGTGAAACACAGGTTTCGTAAATGTAAGTGTCGGGAAGAGCTTTACAGGTGGAGCAACAATTGGAAAACGGTGGCACAATGCGAGAAAAAAAAAATTGTTACGAAGAAGACTTATCAAAAGTTCAAAGAAAGTAGGCAACGAAACAAAATTGTTGACGATATAAATATAAAAAATGGGTCTGAAAGTACGCTCACCTAATTAGCTACGACACGTTTCGAGCGTCTCATTCCTCGCTAATGCGTTTTAAAAAGAAATTTAAAATTGGATCAAGAAAGATTTGCAAATTCGTATCTAAAATTACCACTTTGAACAAGAAGATACTAATTGTAACGTGACACTCTTTACGGCCCAGAGTGCGTGTTTAATACTGATCAGTCTGGTTTTCAAGAAGAGTTCCATTCTGGCAGGACCCATAATGAACAAGCAGGAAAAGTCGTATTAGCGGAAGCACTATCTATGAACACCCTAACTCATAGCTACACAATACAGCCAATAATTTCGGCAGATGGACAACTCCTGCCGAAGTTGCTAGTGGTGTTGAAAGAAAAAATGGCAAATTTGGACCTAATTTATGAAAGAAATATTTACCTCACCAAATGTGTACACTTTGCCTTCAAAGTCTGCAAAACTGACCAAAGAACTAGTACAGAAATGGTTACGGGATGTTTATTGTGAGTTGGTACCAGAGTACAGTGTTTTCGTTCTCGATTCGTGGACCGGACAGAAAGAAGAAAATATTTTAAATGCTAAAATTGGGAGTTTTTTTGCTAGTGGCTTTACGTCGCACCGACGCAGATAAGTCTTATTGCGACGATGGGATAGGAAAGGCCTAGGAGTTGGAAGGAAGCGGCCGTGGCCTTAATTAAGGTACAGCCCCAGCATTTGCCTGGTGTGAAAATGGGAAACCACGGAAAACCATCTTCAGGGCTGCCGACAGTGGGGCTCGAACCCACGATCTCCCGGATGCAAGCTCACAGCCGCGCGCCTCTACGCTCACGGCCAACTCGCCCGGTTAAATTTGGGAGTAAGAACATCATTAATGTTCAAACAATTCCGAAAGGATCCACTGGACTTATCCAGCCGTTAGATGTTTTGGGATTCCGCATTTGGAAGCAATTTATTCGTATGTTGTACGATTTAATTCTGTTAAACTCATTAGACATCAACTTATATTTAAGGAACAATCTTTTAAAAGTGCAATCTTTGATGCACAACCAATTCTCCTCTCCGCGCTTTCGTAGCATATGGCAGTTGAGTTGGTACAAATGTGGCTATGTTAAAAAGAAACCTTCACAATTTGTTAATCCAGTCGATTATTGTTTCAAAGAAGAGCCTTCCTGTAATCAATGTAATACTTGTGAAAGCGACAGCGCTGTAAGATGTGCATGGTGCACACAGTATCTGTGCCTTGTTCCCTTTTTTTTGTAAACAATCACTATTGCACTAATTACAACGAGTAAGAAGAATTCGGGCGTGAAATTTTCAAACCTTATTGACATCGTTGTTTAAACATCGTCCTTTCCACACTTGTTTCATGGGCTGTTTTCATATTTACGTTTTGCACATCTGATCGGGAAATTAAGGGGAACGCGCTAACTATACGCTGCCTGGCTGCCGGCGCGGCTCGACGCAGTCCGGTTGGCTTACGTCCGCTGCTTCGCTCCTCCCTACCTCTCCGCCACACCCTGATACTCCCGCGGCACTTTTAATTTTACGACTTTTTATTTGTTCAATTTTGGCGTTTAAACTTGCGCTGGGCACATGCAGTTTTCACCTTAGCATTCTACTGCCTCCCACGAATATTCCTAACAAATTTCAACCGGATCCGAGTGTAACACATGTATGTGTTCCCTTGTAAGTGCATCCTGTTCTACTTTCCATAGCTCAGCTGCCACTCTAATCAGGAGCAGTCAGGAAGGAAGCTAATATGCTAACCCGATGATGATGATGATGATGATGTGTAGATCATGGTGGTGGCCGCAGTGGCTGTCATTATCCTTAAAATATGGCAAATCATTGTGAGTTTCTATTTCAGACTTCCGCGGTTCCCCATTTCTCCACCAAATAAATTCTGAGGCTGTACCTTAATTAAGGCCAAGGTCTAGCCCTTTCCTAACCTATTGTCGCCATAAGATAGGTCTTATGGCGACGATGGGGTAGGAAATTCCTAGGACTGGGAAGGAAGCGGCCGTGGCCTTAATTAATGTACAGGGGTGAGAATGGGAAACAACGGAAAACTATCTTCAGGGCTGCCGACAGTGGGGTTCGAACCCATTATCTCCCGAATACTGGATACTTGCCGCACTTAAGAGACTGCAGCTATCGAGCTCGGTGACGTACGAGTTCACAACGTTTGTATTGTAAGGCTATTGAACTTCATGTGGTATCCATGTGTTCCTGTATGATAAAACTTTATGCACTGATTATTTTCAGAGTAAGGATGTCTCCAATAAGTGACAGATAACCTCCAAATCACTCTAGTTTTGTTGTATTATTAGTTACTACTCGAGAAGAAATTCTTGAGTAGTGAGTTTACATTCGGCAGATGATGGAATCGGACCCCACTGTCGGCGGCCCAGAAAATAGTTTTCTGTGGTTTCCCGTTTTCATCTTAATTAAGGCCACGAACGCTTCCTTCACAGTAGTAGCCCTTTCCTATCCCGTTGTCGCCAAAATGCCTGAGTCGGTGCGACGTTAAAACACCAGCAATAAATAGAGAGTTCAGAAGGTGTATTTGAAGATCACTATCGCATTTCTTGTATGTTTGAGGGGTCCACCATAACTGTCCAGGAACATGGGCCAATGTATTTTTTTTTATTTTAATAATGCTGTTTGTTCGGGGCGTTGACCTATGAAGATCTTTTGCCCCTACTTGCACCTGCGTGTATTATGTAAATGGTGGAAGTTTAAAGTGTCGAATGTGAGGAAAGGAACGTTCACGGCGACACAAACACCCAGTCCCCAGGCCAGGGATATAAATAATTTACAATTAAAAGCCCCTGACTCGGCCGGGAATCGAACCCGGTGCCGCCGGGTGACAGGCGGACAAGTTGCCCCCTACACCGCGAGGCCGGATATTGGCCAATGTAAGTAAGATTGTTAAAATATATAATTTCACCGCACTACAGTCAGCAAGTTGGCCAAAACAGCGCAGTTGATTAGTCATTGGTATAACTGCCCATTAGCGGCTTGGCATCCTAGACGACTGCTGCATAGTCAGTTGCTGCAGATATAAAAAATACTTAAAAGCCATGTGTCAGGGAGGCGGGCTGTATATTAAACAGACGCAGGAACTGTTCTCGGTAGCAACTGATGAATATTCTTAAGACCGAGTGGAATACCTCAGATGATAGAGAGCTGGCTTTCTGAGCTGAAGTTGGCATGTTCGATCCAAGCTTTGTCCGGCGGTATTTGGCGATGTCTCATGTCGGTGCTTAAAAGAACTGTGGGACAAAATCCCTGCAACTCGGCTTCTTCAAAACCGTAAGTGGAATGTAAAATTATTATTATTATTATTATTATTATTATTATTATTATTATTATTATTATTAGGCTATTATTATTATACTTTATGGCTAACTCAATAGTTAAAAAATACGTTGCAGAAAATCAACCTACGTATAGTGTCAGTATATTCTAGCCCATCCAATGTACCAGCACAATATCATCACATCTGTATGTAATCATTATCCAAAGTTTGTTCATGTTTTTAAATTATGGTTTAGTCTGTTGGGAACGAGGAGTTGTCAATTAGTTGAAATGAACTTGGTTTGTGTTGAACTATTTTTTATGGATATTGTGAACTAAATTACTTCAGGTTGTTTCAACATCACTGGGGTCATGAGAGTAGTGTATCACTACGGCACCGGTACATGTGAGAAAGTTTGTAATTGAAAGCGATAAAAGTGTTTGCATATGAGCGTGATCATCGCCTTGGAAGCCATGATAGGCATTGAAAAATGACTACCGTTTAGCCATTCTTTCAGATACAAAGATAAACTACAGCATTTATGGGCCGTCAAATTTTCCACTTTATCCTTTTTATGCTTTCTTAATTACGGAAGTTCCTTTCTAAAATTTGTTCATAAATTAACCCCGCACATAACAAAGATTACACGAATTCCATATTCACGCTATTGCGATTCTTCTTTTACCGCTTTAGCTACACCCTGGTGGGATTGAGTGCGAATTGTACAGCAATGTTTACTTGCCTTAGTTTGACGGCTGGATGACCTTCTTGACGCCAGCCCTGTATTCGCTATGGCATGTTTCTGTAGTGGTTTGAAGTATTTATAAATAATGAAAAAAGATTGTAGATTATACAGGGTGTATCATAACTATACCGACAAAAAAATCAGGGATGATCTTCGTGTTATGTTAAGAACGATGGTGCAATCGGATTGGCCGGAGAAAAGTTTTCTTTTTGAGAAAATAAGGTTACATAGTTACTTCCGGGCGTGCAATTCAAACTGACGAACTTCCCGTATTTGCTATGCCGGAGAACCAGCTGCTGCCTGTTGCTCTGCGTCAGAGAAGGAAAGGAAAGGAAAGGGAAGGAAAGTGGGAAGTGGAAGACACAAGTTTCTCGTTCGTTTCGCATAGTCACTTCCCAGCCCCAGGAGGCAGTGTACAGTTTCTTTTGCACAAATTGACTACTATGCGAACTCCGTAGAAGGAGATGAACTTGTACCAAGAATACAGGCAACTTTCCTGGTCGTTCGCGACACACCACACATCCTGAACAGAGTCCAAAGGTCACTACTAACCGTTGTGAACTGTGCATCGAAGTAGGAGGGGGGGGGGGGATATTGAATATGTACTGAAATCAAAGAATTGGGCGTATTATTTCCTTCGTTCAGTATTTCATTCCAATTACAATGTTGGAGTGAAGGAATACACAATCGTGATGCGGCGTTTTTTGAAACAATTCTATTTGTTCGGGGCGTCGACCTAGAAAGATCTTTTGCCCCTCACTTGCACCATATGTTAGGAACGTGCGTGTAATTGGAAATTGCGGAAGTGTAAAGTGTTGAATGTGACTAGAGGAACGTTAAGGACGACACAAACATCCAGTCCCCAGACCAGGGATATTAATCATAAACGCTTGAAATAAACAACAGAAAGCCCTTGGCGATATTCACAACTGCTAATATACGACGGATACTTCCCGGAAGAGGAATCGAGTTTTCAGAACTTTATGGCGCCATAGAAAACGTGAAAATAGTTTGAATACGAGTCTGTTTCTTATTCTTTAGTATTACCAATAACAATGTTGATCACCGAGCTCGATAGCTGCAGACGCTTAAGTGCGGCTAGTATCCAGTATTCGGGAGATAGTGGGTTCGAACCCCACTGTCGGCAGTCTTGAAGATGGTTTTCCGTCGTTTCCCATTTTCACACCAAGCAAACGCTGGGGCTGTACCTTAATTAAGGCCACGGCCGCTTCCTTCCCATTCCTAGCCCTTTCCTGTCTCGTCGTCGCCATAAGGCCATCTGTGTCGGTGCGACGTAAAGCAACTTGCAAACAATGTTGATCGGGTGTTTAGCGTAATTGATTAGGCTCTCGCCTGCTATGTTTAAGGTTGTGGGATTGAATCCAGTGGCGGGTGGTGGTATCTGAAACCGGGTGTTTCACCAAAATTTTCAGTGTCACGTTTTTATAGCTTACAGAAATAACAAGAAACCCTGTTATCGTTAAGTAATGAACTACATTCCTACTAAAACTGAAATACATCTGGCAGTTACAACCCAGGAAATAAGAAGCTAATTATACATTGTAACTACAGTTACTCTTAATAATAATGATATTGGCTTTACGTCCCACTAATAACTTTTTACGATTTAAGGAGACGCCGAGGTGCCAGAATTTAGTCCCGCAGGAGTTCTTTTACATGTCAGTAAATCTACCGACACGAGACTGACGTATTTGAGCACGTTCAAATACCAACGGAATGAGCCAGGATCGAACCTGCCACGTTGGGGTTGCCTCTGCCTGGCACAGTTACTTTTGCCTCACTTGAATTGAAAATTTGCCGTCCTGTTTTTCATTGAAACAAGATATTGGTAATATTGAGGGTGGTGTGGTATGGCATGGAAACTGGGTTTGAACACTACTGTCGGAAGCCCTTAAGATGGTTTTACACGGTTTTCCATTTTCACACCAGGCAAATGCTGTGGCTGTGCCTTAATTTAAGCCACGGTCGCTTCCTTCCTACTCATAGCCCTTTCCTATCCCATCGTCGCCGTAAAACCTATCTGCGTCGGTGAAACGTAAAGCAAAAATTGTAAATTTAAGAAATGGAAATAAAATTACCTTTGGGAGAGGAGAGAAAGTAGGAATGAAGAAATCTCCGCAGAGTGGCGAAATCTAACGGAGTCATTTGAAACTGTTTCTCGACAGGGGACTTGATAGTCTCGTGCAACGCCCTGAAACCGATGCTGGCGAGCATACTACCTATAATAATGCTATACAGGCTTAGGCTCGTCCCTGCTAAGGTGCACGGTGCCGCGCTGTCCGCTAGGGAGTTGCCGCAGGAAAGCAAACCCCCTGAGTTTGACTCGAAGCCAGCGGCGTTTGTTGGTCCGTTGCGAAGCAATAGTACAGCGAACGACCAAAATTGGTTGATTTTAACATGTTTTCGAATATATGTTAGGTTTATTAAACTAAAACATTAAAATAAATGACTACAAATGAAGTGTAAAATTATTGGGAGTTGTGTCCGGCTCCATGGCTACATGGTTAGCGTGCTGGCCTTTGGTCACAGGGGTCCCGGGTTCGATTCCCGGCAGGGTCGGGAATTTTAACCATCATTGGTTAATTTCCCTGGCATGGGGGCTGTGTGTGTGTGTTGTCTTCATCATTTCATCCTCATCACGACGCGCAAGGTCGCCTACGGGAGTCAAATCAAAAGACCTGCACCTGGCGAGCCGAACCCGCCCTGGGATCTCCCGGCACTAAAAGCCATACGCCATTTCATTTCATTGGGAGCTGTGAAACGCTGCAACAATACAACACACCGCCCCTGATGGAATCAATGGCACAGTTGAATGGAAAAAAAGAGTACTTGAATGCACGAGACTTGTGTCGATATATTTACTCTTTCGCGGACAAAATTTAGACATTTATTAGAAATTTAGAAAATTTAGACACACAACACTATTTTCAAATTTACATTTTGTTACCTATTTAACGTCGCACTATTGCGGATATATTTTCGGCAACATTGGTGTACGAATAAGATGGAAAGGAAGCGGCTGTCGGCTTAATTCAAGTTTAGTCCTGATATTTTGTTAAGAAGGAAGCCATTATTTTTCAATGTCTGCTCAGTTTATGTAACTTAGTTCTTGTGTCTGTCGAAAGACGAATTGTAACACTGTAAAATTCCTATGGCCCGTACGACATAGGCAACACTCTCGGTTGTATATTGTATACTAGCAAGATACCCGTGCTTCGCTATGGTATGATACTGAAATGTATAATTGAATCCTTATTGTTTTATATATAATCCGCCGAAATTCGCGATCTGACTCGTTTTCTAATGGATTACGGCAAGTTTCCTCCCATTTTTCAATCTTTCTTTCCAGCAATCGATTTCGTACTTCCCGGGCTAGGTCCAGGTATTCCACCCGGTCAGTTGGGTCACTAAATCTTTGCCATCTTTTCCTATAAGCATTTTTAATATGGATCAAATCCTTCAGAAGATCCGGAGTGATGTCGTCTTGGGTGCCTTGGCGATACTGAACCCGCGGCCGGACTGCATTCTTAGTCATTACCCGTCCAGGACCCGTTTCCAGCACGGTCCGCACATTTGACGACGGTCCAGAACATTATTATTATTATTATTATTATTATTATTATTATTATTATTATTATAGATGTTCTGGACCCAACAGCAAGATGCAAGACCGCTACTTGGCGGTAAATTACATCTGCTGCCATTGTCATTGTTGAGAATGTGACCAGCACCATTGTCGCGCGTAGGCAAGTGTGCGGGATTTCTGGCGATACGAATGACGTACTTCCGTGCATTATTGACCTTATTATAGAGGTGAACAATTGGACGGTCAATCTCATTCCTATCGTTTATTTCAAATGTGTTTAAATTTTTATTTATATGCCAGGAGAATCTACTGTAATCTAAGAACGTTCTCCGAAGGAAAAATGGCTCTTGAAAACGAACCCAGGAAAGATTAAAAATGATCGGTTTATGATCAGAATAAGTACATCGAAAATCTACAGCCTGTTTTCAGTCATTCCGACAGGGTCAGGAATGGAATGAATAAAGCCCCCATCTAGCGGCGACAATAGAATTGTGCCGGCTGCCGAAGCCTGTCGCACTACTCTGGGGCAATGATTAATGAATGACGAAATGAAATGATATTGGACAGTGTTGCTGGAATGAATGATGACAGGGAAAATCGGAGTATCCGAAGAAAAACCTGTCCAGCCTCCGTATTGTCCAGCACGAATGTCACCTGGAGTGACCGGGATTTGAACCACGGAACGCAGGTGTGAGAGACGGCGCGCTGCCGAATGAGCAACGGAGGCTCCTTATAAGTATGTTATGAACAGAAAAATCAATTGGTCTTACCTCCTTTTACACCCCACGCCGTTAAGTTTATTAACCCCCTCCCCCCAAAAAAAAGAAAATTAAAAGAAGGCGTGTTTCTTGATGTTTAAAGGAGATTCCAAACACCAATGTTCACGTCTATTACCTTCAGTTTTGAGATATAAGTATCCCCATAAAAATAATTCACTTTTTTGCACTTCCTTTCACACTACCCCCCCCCCTTAAGTGAATTTTCCGGAAAAAAAACTTGTTTCTTTAATAGTAAAGGACCTTTTAAATACCAATGATCACGACTCTAACTTGTTCAGTTTATGATTTATGTGTCCTCATGAAAGGAATTCAACTCCTTTTCACTCCCGCCCCACCACGATGATTTCCCCCCCAAACGCGTTTTTCTTTATTTTTAAAGGAGATCCAAATACCAATTTTCACGTCTGTAACAACTTTCGTTTTTATTGGATGTACGTACTCTCATACAATTAAAACAATTTTTTAATACTTTCACCTACCCCCCCCCCCACTTCATTGGATTTCCCGAGAATACGTGTTTCTTTACTTTTAAAGCAGATTCCAAATAACAAATTTAACGTCTGTAACATCTTCATTTTTGAGATATCAGTAGCCTAATTAAAAGAATTCAACGCCATTTTCAGTCACTTTTACCCCCCCCCTCCACCCAAGTGGTATTTCCAATAACTAAAAATACACGTTTTTTTACTTTTAATAGAGAAAAAAATACCATTTTTCACTTCTGTAACATGTTAAGTTTTTTGAGATACAGTGTAGAAATTCTATTTTAAAATTTCACCCCCTTTTTAGTTCCCCTTAAGTGGAGTTTCCAAAAACAAATCACCTATGTTTCTTTACATTGACAGGAGATTCTAAATATCACCTTTTACGTCTGTAACTTTTGACGTTTCTCAGATATTCTGTAGATATAGTCTTTCAAAAAATTCACCCCAATTTGTCACTCCTTTTTAACAGCCATCAATTGGATTTTCCAAAAGAAAATTTTCTTTATTTTTAAAGGAGATCTCGTATACAAATTTTCAGTTGTGTAATATCTTAAGTTTCTGAGATATATGTACCCTCATTAAAGGCATTACACCCATTTTTCACCCTTTTCCACCCTTCCTATTGGGATTTTCAGAAATCAAAAAATACGTGTTTCTTTATTTTTAAAGGAGATTCTAAATACCAATTTTTACTTGTGTAAACTTTCAAAGTTTTGAGATATACATACACTCATTTTAAAATTTCACCCCCCGTTTCACCCCCTTAGCGACGGAATATCCAAAAAATCCTCTCTTAGCCAGCACCTACATCTTAATATGAATGTATCACCAAAATTTCATTCCTTTATGTCCAGTAGTTTTGGCTCGGCGATGATGAATCAGTCAGTCAGTCAGTCAGTCAGTCAGTCAGGACAAGTTCTTTTATATATATAGACTAGCAAGATACCCGTGCTTCGCTACGGTATTATACTGAAATTTATAACTGAATGCTTATTGTTTTATAAATAATCCGCCAACATTCGCGATCTGATTGGTTTCTTGACAGAATCCGCCAAAATTCACGATTTGACTCGTTTTCTAATACATTACGGCAAGTTTCCTCCCATTTTTAAATCTTTCTTTCCAGCAATCGATGTCGTACTTACCAGGCTGGGTCCAGGTATTCCATCCGGTCAGTTGGGTCCCTAAATCATTGCCATTTTTCCTATAAGCATTTTTAATATGGATCAAATCCTTCAGCAGATCCGGCGTGGTGTCGTCTTACGTGCCTTGGCGGTACTGAACCCGCGGCCGGACTGCATTCTTAGTCATTACCCGTCCAGGACCCGTTTCCAGCGCGGTCCGCACATTTGACGACGGTCCAGAACATTATTATTATTATTATTATTATTATTATTATTATTATTATTATTATTATAGATGTTCTGGACCCAACAGCAAGATGCAAGACCGCTACTTGGCGGTAAATTACATCTGCTGCATTTGTCATTGTTGACAATGTGACCAGCACCATTGTCGCGCGTAGGCAAGTGTGCGGGATTTCTGGCGATACGAATAACATACTTACGTGCATTATTTACCTTAGTTTATTGCAAAGGTGTTTAAATTTTTATTTATATGCCAGGAAATCTACTGTAATCTAAGAACGTTCTCAGAAGAAAAAGATGGCTCTTGAAAACGAACCCAGGAAAGAACAAAAATGATCGGTTTATGATCAGAATAAGTACATCGAAAATCTACAGCCTGTTTCCAGTCATTCGACAAGGTCAGGAATGGAATGAATAAAGCCCCCCATCTAGCGGCGACAATAGGAATTGCGTCGGCAGCCGAAGCCTGTCGCACTCCTCTGGGCCAATGGATAATGAATGACAAATGAAATGAAATGATATTGGACAGTGTTGCTGGAATGAATGATGACAGGGAGAACCGGAGTATCCGGAGAAAAACCTGTCCCGCCTCCGTTTTGTCCAGCACGAATGTCACATGGTGTGACCGGGATTTGAACCACGGAACCCAGCTGTGAGAGGCCGGCGAGCTGCTGCCTGAGCAACAGAGGCTCCTTATAAGTACATTATGAACAGTAAAATCAATTGGTCTCACCTCGTTTTACACCCCACCGTTTATTTCCCCCCCCCCCCCCCAAATTAAAAGAAGGCGTATTTCTTTATGTTTAAAGTAGATTCCAAACACCAATGTTCACATCTATTACCTTCAGTTTTGAGATATAAGTATTACCTTAAAAGGAATTCACTTTTTTCACTTCCTTTCACACTAATCCCCCCCCCCCCCCAAGTGCATTTTCCGGCAAAAATACTTGTTTCTTTAATAGTAAAGGATCTTCTAAATACCAATTATCACGACTCTAACTTCTTCATTTTTTGGTTTAAAAGAGATCAAAATACCAATTTTCACGTCTGTAACAACTTTAGTTTTTATTAGATGTAAGTATTCTCATACAATGAAGTCAATTAATTTTTCAATTCTTTCACCTCCTCCCCCGCCCCCTTCATTGGATTTTCCGAGAATACGTGTTTCTTTACTTTTAAAGCAGATTCCAAATATCAAATTTCACGTCTGTAACATCTTCATTTTTGAGATATCAGTAGCCTAATTAAAAGGATTCAACACCATTTTCAGTCACATTTACCCCCCCCCCTCCACCCAAGTGGTATTTTCGAAAACTAAAAATACACGTATCTTTATTTTTAATAGAGATAAAAAATGCCATTTTTCAATTCTGTAACATGTTAAGTTTTTTGAGATATACTGTAGGATTCTGATTTTAAAATTTCACCCCCTTTTTAGTTCCCCTTAAGTAGAGCTTCCAAAAACAATTCACCTATGTTTCTTTACATTTACAGGAGATTCCAATACCACTTTCTACGTCTGTAACATTTTACGTTTCTCAGGTATTCTGTAGATATAGTCTTTCAACAAATTCACCCCAATTTGTCACTCCTGTTTAACCGCCATTAATAGGATTTTCCAGAAACAAAAAATGCGTGTTTCTTTATTTTTAAAGGAGATCCCATATACAAATTTTCAGTTCTGTAATATCTTCAGTTTCTGAGATACATGTATCCTCACTTAAGGCATTCAACCCATTATTCACCCTTTTACACCCCTCCTATTGGGATTTACAGAAAACAAGAAAATACGTGTTCCTTTATTTTTAAAAGAGATCCTAAATACCAGTTTTTACATCTGTAAACTTTTCAAGTTTTAAGTTGTAGATACACTCATTTTGAAAATTCACCCCCCTTTTTCACCCCCCATTATTTGGATTTTCCAAAAACGAAAAAATACCTGTTCCTTTATTAAAGTAGATCGCAAATACCAATTTTCAGGTCTGTAATATCTTCAGTTTCTGAGATATAAGTATCCTCATTAAATGCATTCAAACAATTTTTCACCCATTTTCACCCTTCCTATTGGGATTTTCCGAAAACCAAATAATACGTGTTTTTTTTTTAAATGAAGGAGTTCATTCACACACAACACAACACAGTTGAATATCTCTCCATGTTAGGTTGACGTCAGGAAGAGCATTCTGATGTAAAATATAGGACCCGTCGGGCTGAGTATCTCAGGCGGCAAAGAGCCGGGCTTCTGAGCTCAAGTTGGTAGGTTCGATCCCGGCTCAGTCCAATGGCATTTGAAGCTGCTCAAATACATCAGCCTAGTGTCGGTAGATTTACCGGCACGCAAAAGAATTCCTGTGGGACAAACTTCCGGCACCTCGGCGTCTCCGAAACAGCTGTGAGCTTGCGTACGGGAGACAGTGGGTTCCAGACCCACTGTCGGCAGCCTTTAAAATGGTTTTCCGTTTCCCATTTTCACACAACGCAAACGCTGGGGCTGCACCAGGCCTTTCCTATTCCTTCCAACTCCTAGGCCTTTCCTATCCCATCGTCGCAATAAGACCTATCTGAGTCAGTGCGACGTAAAGCGAATTGTAAACAAATTAAATAAAAGTTATTGTTACTGTTATTAAAAGAAAAATGTGTCTAAGTCGAGGCGTTATAAGCTGGTCTGAAACTATCTGTAATATGGTATCTACAGGAAGAGCATTTGAAGTATTTGAAATAAGACTATTTTTCCGCATCCATATCCAGTAGATATTATCTATTTTATCATTTGTTACACAGGGTTATTCAGCTGGGATGTCTACCTCAAGTAACTCGGGAATCGTTAAGGACAGGGCTTTTATTCAGGTGGAACGCAGGGGTACGCGTACCCCTTAAACATTTGAAGACTCTTCAAGAAAAAATATTTGTACATTTCTGTGTAGTCTGGCAAATATAACTGCCGACTTGTAATTTCATCGATCAGCTGGCGTCAACGCGCTGTTCACAACGGCTGGAGAAGATTTCGAGTAATCTTAGATTTAAATCGACCTATCGAATCAGTTTCTTTTGGTCGGCAACTCCGCACTAAGCAGCAGAATCGAAACATTAGGCCATATTATCTGCTCGACTAAAGCTTTGTAATTACTGCCTTATTGAAAGGACCTAATGTTTACAGTGCACTATGTCTTCTGGTATGGACTAGAGCAACTTTCTTACTTTCATTGATCTGTCTCAGTCTTATCCTTGGCTTTGACAATATGAAAGTGACTGAGGTATGAGCGATGCTAGTAACGCCATTCCTTCTGCAGCCAGTCCCTGCTATGAATGGTGTGAAAGTGTTGCTCATAGGGTTAGTTGGTGCATGCATTTCAGTGGGATTGGCAGACGGATACGTAATAGCAACTTCTGGCTCGGTGAGGAAAGCAACGGGAATCTACCTCGCTCCTCATTTCCCTAGTACGCCTCTTCAGTGATGCCTAGGCCATCTATGACAGCTGATGGCGGAGCTGTTGAGGATCCAACCAGCCTTAGGGCTGAAGACTGAACGCACATATAGGCAAAAATAAGTATTTTAGTGCCGTATGTTGGCTGTACAATTAATGTAGGTTCTTACGATCAGTGACTTTTGTCTGATGTGATACCGGCACCTTTCAATACTTTTGAGTATGTGATTTATTGTGTGGTTTTCATTCAAAAGCCGCGTGTCCTTCGTGATTAGATTTTGAATTTTTTAACAGCGCTTGAAACTTTAAAGAAGGCAAAGAATGTATTAGACTGCGTTGGTAATCTGAACGCCTGAATAGGAACGATTTGACGGTTCATACTCTAATAATCGTGAAAAAGGAAGTTTCGTTCTTATAAGTACGTAAGTTAGTGACTGGTGGCAAATTAGGTTGTTATTGTGTGTGTGGTTATTTTTGAAAGGTGAAAAAAAAAATAACGAACTATTTTACATCCACTCAGGCATCGAAAAAGCTAAGAGTGAATGCCTCGAACGTAAACAACGATGGGGAAACGCCAACTGTATAGTGTCATGATGCAAAAGATCACAACAAAGAGCTTTCAGCCGCGTGGAACAGTGGGACGGAAGACATTCCCGAATGCTGGTATTTTGAGGAAAATCTGGAATTTTACAGTAAGTAGGAATGGTTAGTGGTAAAAAATAATAAATTTGGCTGCAAAGTTTGTAAAGAAGTTGGCGACTTGCGAACTGAAAGCAAATCGCGAGGGATGAACATGTCACAGCAGTGGGTTTCAGTTTCTGTTGGTGCAAATGGTGAAACAGAAAATAAATTTCAGCAAATGCTTTCTCTCCGCAAGAAAATGCTTAAACATAGAGAGAGTTCAGCTCATCAGGCTGCAGTTAAAATACTAAAAACAGCAAAGCTGAAAACTTTGGAAACTGCATGTACTAAAGCTTTCAAAAAGTGAAAACTAAATAACTACCAATGTATTTCGAACAGCATATAAAGCAGTTAAGAAAAATTAAGCCTTCCACGATTTCGAAACTGAAATTGACGTGCAGGAGTTGAATGACATTAATATGGGCCGCTTTCTTCATTCAACTAACGCATGCATGAATATTGTTCCTCATATCGCAACAGAAATGAGAAATAAGGTAGCAGACATGATAGTGCATGGGAATAGTAAAATTGCCCTCCTTGTAGATGAAAGTACTACACTCAGTCTGCTGTCATTACTTATAGTGTACCTGAGGACAACACTTCCGGATATGGATCAGCCAACGAACATTTTTTTGGGGATTATCGAATTGCAAGATGTCACTGCGGAAGGTATATTTAGTGCATTGATGACTTATTTGGGAGAACTGGAGTTCTGTGATGAGTTTCTGAAACAGAATATAGTTACAGTCTCAACTGATGGGACTGCAGTAATGGTGAGAAAGAAGGGTGTAATTACTTTAATAAAGCAACAGTTTCCCAGTGTTTAGTTTTTGCATTGTGCCAATCACAGGCTAGAGTCCACCATAGATGATGATGTGAGTCAAGAATTCCCCTCACATGTAAACCACTTCAAATCATTGCTTGATAAACTGTATACAGTTTACAACCAGTCACCTAAAATCGCCAGAGAATTGAAAGTTCACGCAGAGGAATTTGAAACCGTACTCCTAAAAATCGGAAGAATTCTAGACAAAAAATGGTATGCTTCTAGCTGTAAAGCATTCTGAGCTGTGTGGAAAAATTTCGAATTTTTAGTGGCACATTTCAAAAGTGCCTAAGACGATCCCTAAAGAAACAAAACTGAACAAAGCCATGTATGGAAGACTCCTTAAACGTTTAACCAGTATCACATTTATATCTGACCTTGCATTGATGTGTGATGCTCTTCAGGAGATGGCAGAACTTAGTGTTGACTTGCAAGCTCGTGACATTACAATTCATTCGGCCCATAAGAAGATATGCCAGCAAATTAAGGCGTTTCTTAAAGAAAGACGAAACATGACCCATACTACACTGAAGCCTTGGAAGCAGAACCACTGTTAATATTGAAAGTCGTGAATCTCGAAAAAGGAGCAAGGAAGAAAGGGAATCATATTGATGCTGTGAAGTTCTTTGAGTGACTGGGCAGGCGATGGAGAACCGCTTTTTAACATCAGAAGGCATTCAAATCCCAGAATTGGCTACAGTTTTGGACACTACCACTTGGCCGGAAAATCCTGATGTAAATTATGGAGAAGGAGAAACTTGTGTAAACGTTTTGAGCTCCATGAAAGACAAACCTTAAGATGTTTCCGTGAAGATCTTGCTGAGAAGAAATGCCCGATGTTTCTCCCGCTCCTTATTAACACTAGGAGGTAGGTAAGGGTTATTCTGCCCGAAGACAGGTCCGAACCTCCGCAGAGGTGTTCCTGAGCCGGAGTTTACGTGCGGTAGGGTGGCCAGTTCCTTTCCGCTCCTCCATTCCCTTACCCCCCACCAACAGCGCGTGGCAACCCATCCAACTCCTGACCACGCCCAATGTTGCTTAACTTCGGAGATCACACGGGATCCGGATTAACACTATGACAAGCATCCAAATTTCGACACGCGAATGTGAAAGAGACTTTTCACAAATGAACTTGATCGACTCCAAGAAGAGCATCGTTGCATCAGAATACAGCAGCAAATCTTATGTTCATCAAGTTGGTCGGCCCTCCACAAATAATTTTGAAACCTGTAGATTACGTGGATTCATGGTTCCTGAAAGGAAGACATCTGGCGACCAACACGAAAAGCAAGGAGAGGAAGCGTGAAGATGGCCTTTTTTACCAGTGCGGAATTTACTGTAAGCAGGTGAGCAAAATGAGACACTACCACAGTGCTTACATTTGTGTTCACTTCATTTTAAAATGTAAAATGATTAGAAATACTGAGCGCCTTTACCGCCCTGACAAAACATAGTGTAATCAATTTTTCTATAAACATATCAGTCCGAAAAGTGATAACCGGACTGTGCATAACTGTCGAAATTGTAAGATCATGATATTTTGTCCACTACAACTGAGAGTACCCCTTTAATATTTTTTAGAAAAAAGCACTGGTTAAGGATATCGACATTGTGTTTCCACTGTTAGTAATTTTACTGAGAGTTTCATAATACAACCTCCGGTGTCTTTCCAGGGTGTCAATCTCTGCTGAAATAACGGTACTTCGTTTTTAAGTAGAGTTACACCATTTTGTACACCAGCGTTAAACTTGCAGATATTACAAATTCAACGCTATGATTATTTCGAAAATGGGAGAAGTATTTCTCTCGAGAAATAGGATATATTAAAATGTGCTGTGTTTGCCAACTGTGGCGCACACACAATTGTCCTTTAAACTATAAATACTTACCTTGGCCACATTTCGCATTTATTGCGATAGCGAAAATCTACCATCTCCACAGACTGGCTTTAGAAACTCGCTCACTGGAGCGGTTGTGTTAGGACTAACGGTAATTCATTAGCCTGCAGATTGCTTAGAATCCCTTCCGTTGAAATACTAAAATACACTTCATGTCGTGTAATTTTTACTGTTCCGTATGAACGAGTCTCAGTGTTCAGTAAAGTAGTGAGAAGCGTATAGGTGTCGTCAAACTCGTGCCCTGAGGGTAGCACTGTCACTCAGTCCTATGTCGTAAAGATTTTCAGTGCTCACGTAATTCGATTTCAGCTTTTATTCTGTCTAGGGATTATCAAAGTAGTGTCCTGCACTCTATTACCGGCTGCTCCAGGAATATAAGACAGGTTCAGTGTATTCTGTTAGGGAAATAAAACTTAACAACTGAATTGGATATAGTTCCCACTCGCTGGCATCCTAGATGTGGTTTCAGATTTTAACTCGTGGTGAATGTCATGATATGGGTATGATTGTTGCTTTCAAGGGCAAAGCAACTTTATATCAGCCCCAAACGTTTATACCCAACCGAAAGTACAAACTCCTATGTTATAAATCAAGAAAGAAATATGTTAGAAATATATTATTTATTTCGGTAAGACATTTGACTGAAATAATTTATTCATAAAATACGAGTACGATGTCACAAGAATTGTATTTAATAATAATAATAATAATAATAATAGTTTAACGTTCCACTAACCACTTAGTTTTCGGAGACGCCGAAGTGGCGGAATTTCGTACCTCAGGTGTTCTTTTACGTGCCGGTAATCTACCGACACAAGGCTAAATGTTGCCATTGAAACACTCTGGGGTCTCTTTCTCTCACAATCTGTAGGATCAGCTTCGTCTGAGGGGACGACCCCATACCAGAAATGATAGTATATAGATTTGTATGTTGAATCTAATATAGCGTAAAGTAGTAACAACAAAGCTTGAAGCCTCTACTCGTAATAACTTCACGCAGTGGTCATAACAGTGCACTAACACGGTAAAGCTTGAAACTAGCGGGGATCTACTATTGCGCTAGTAGCGATGATACCAGCTACCGCACGGTTCATAGCGGAGGGCCTTGGAACTACCCCAGCTGCCTCACGGTATCTAGCAGAAGACCTAGAAATTATTTGAAGAAAATCAGCGATCCTATACAAACTATTAATTTTCCGAAGACGTACGCTTTAACATGATGGGTCGCTCATCGAAATCTGTTAAGCTGTTTTCACTCAATTTCCATTACTGGGGAACGGCTTATCAATGAAAGAATATTACAAAGAAAAATAATTAGCCTTCCAGTGTTCATTACTGTCCGCTACTTTTCTCACGTTATTACGATAAAGTTGGAATTCAAGAGGACAAATTGGGGCAAATATTCGTTTATAGGAAGGGGAGTTAGGGATTGGAATAACTTACTAAGGGAGATGTTCAATAAATTTCCAATTTCTTTGTAATCATTTAAGAAAAGGCTAGGGAAACAACAGATAGGGAATCTGCCACCTGGGCGACTGCACTAAATGCAGGATCAGTAGTGATTGATTGGTTTATAATTAGTTTCGATATTTGGTCTTCGTATTTTTTTTCTATTTGCTTTACGTCGTACCGACACAGATATGTCTTATGGCGACGATGGGATAGGAAAGGCCTAGGAATGGAAAGGAAGCGGCCGTAGCCTTAATTAAGGTACAGCCCCAGCATTTGCCTGGTGTGAAAACGGGGAAACCATCTTCAGGGCTGCCGACAGTGGGGTTCGAACCCACTATCTCCCGATTACTGGATACTGGCCGCACTTAAGCGACTGCAGCTATCGAGCTCGGTGGTCTTCGTATCTACTGCTGCGACAAGTCACTAGACGCAACAACCACACAGGTTTATACCGAATTCACACACGTACTTTCACAGGAATGTAAATCAAGGTCTCAATCCATTTAAACGAAACAAACTACTTTTAAACAGTTGCGAACAAAGATATTGCGTACCTTATGGAAGGCGACAAATAAGGAGAATTAAAACGTAAAGGAGCATTTCGGGTTAGAAATAGAATTTTAACTGAATATCGGAAAATCTGAAGAACGTTAATTCAGTATCATACGCGTTTGTCCCACTACAATCAGACCAGCCGTTCCGTGGAAAATGCGCTGATTTCATTCCAGGGGATGACGTCACAACAGGGAGTAGAACGGAGCGAGGCTAATATAATAAACACTAGAGCGGCAGTGTGTTCCAAGCATTCATTAAACTTTCTGTGTCAATGACTTCTAAATTTAAACCGTATCAATTTGATGAACCACCTGCTAACGATCATAAGCAGCAGCAGCCTCCACTGTATCGGAAGAAATCCCATTTAGATTGGCGTAATTGTGAAGTGTGTGATGTTATGCCTACAGACGAGGAATGTGTATGTTGTGTAGGCCTAATAAGTGAAGTTAGGGGAACTGCAAAATACATAACATTCCATGAAAATTTTGATTTGGGTAATTTTTAATTTGGATACATTGAATACAGCGAGATAGTTCATGATTATACACACAGCAAACAAAGAAACACAACAAAAGCTGACCTGGCCTCACGTTGATTATCTTTCTCAGTTCTGAATCTGTTTTTGCATTCATTTTGCTACGTTTGGCTAAAATAACTTCAAAATATTCACCAAGAAAATTCGTATGTTTTGCTAGGTTGTTCTACGTCATGTAGTATATATGCGACATCAGGTCTCGCTTTTTCTACCATTATCTTTTCCCGTATATTGTAAGTTATTATTTAAGTACAAAACACCACAAATGTAGAGTATATGCTACAAACGGCCTTTGTCCCTGTCTGTTCACGATGTACGTTGGCTGTTGTTATTGAGTTGCTAACATTCCTTCATATGGGAAATGTGTTCGTGTGGTTCTATACTTCAGTCTCTCGCCATGATAGGATTCCAATACGCTGGTATAACAGAAATGATTGGTTCCTTCTAAATCATTTATAAATGGAGTATTTGTCATTATTCTTTTCGAAATTTGAAATTCGCGGGAATCTTCGGTTAACCACTCTTTGCCATTATACATAGCACAAAGCTCACGTTTATTCCTTGTTCCCATTCATGGATGTTATTCAGATAGGGGAATGGAAATTCCTTAACATCTTAGCCGTGACATGTTTATTGAGATTCAGATTCCATTATCGACCACGTGCAAACTCGTGAAGTTGTAGTACTCGATTATCTAAATCTCGCCTGTCTCCATGGCTACACGGTTAGCGTGCTGGCCTATGGCCACAGGGGTCCCGGGTTCGATTCCCGCCAGGGTCGGGAATTTTAACCATAATTGGTTAATTTCGCCGGCACGGGGGCTGGGCGAATGTGTCGTCTTCATCATCATTTCATCACGATGCTCAGGTCGCCTACGGGAGTCAAATCAGAAGACCTGCATCTGGCGCGCCGAACTTGTCCTCGGACACTCCCGCCACCAAAAGCCATACGCTATTTCATCTAAGTCTCAACCAGTAATCATTACAAGCCGGGAATAAATGAACGAGTGTGCATTGTACCCTTTGTGTTATACAGGGTGTACCAAAACTCGACTGTAAAAATTTAGGAATGGATTCCTCACATAGAGAGAAGAAAAAAAGTTTATGGCAACATGGGTCCGGAGACCTATACTTACATATTTATTCAAAACTTTTGTACATTTACACCGTACGTCTCTAACGGCAGCTGAAACACTTTGAGAATGTATCAGAGGAAATGTTCAAAGTGACGACCTTCAGCTTGAATACAAGCCTCCGCTCGTCGTCGCATGGAGTTAAGCACGCGATCAAAAATGCCTGGTGTAGTGCGTACTGCCTGAGAGGTTGTCACAATGCGCTCATATAAAGTTGCTTCATCAGGAACAGGAGTCGCATACACGAGACACTTAACGTGTCCCCACAGGTAAAAGTCTAGGGGGTTCAAGTCAGGAGAGCGTGGTGGTGGCCAAGCAATCGATCCTCCTCTACATATCCAGCGCTCAGAAAAATGGGCATTCAGGTATCCGCGGGCAGCAGACTGAAATGTGCGGGAGCACCATCATGGATGAAAAACATTTGTCGACGGGATGCAAGTGGCATGTCTTCCAAGTAATCAGGCAATGCAGTGCGCAAGAAATTCGTGTAGTTCTGTCCAGTAAGCCTATTCGGAAGAACGTAGCGTCCCAACAAAGAATCACCAACAATGCCTGCCCAGATGTTAATAGCGAACCTCTGTTGATGAGGCGATTGGATGATTGCATGACATGTCAATTATTACTAAAATTAATTTGTCGCAAAGTTTGAATAAATCTGTAAGCATACGTCTCCGGACCCATGTTGTCATAACCTTTTTTTCTTCTCTCTATATGACGAATCCATTCCTAAATTATTGCCGTCGAGTTTTGGTACATTCTGTATATACTGTACCTTGGCGTGACTCCTCGCGAGTGCTGGGGTTCCAAAGTTGCCAAACTTTCTATAAGAGATGTAAATCGATTATTATAATGTTACTATTACAAATGTATTTCAATGAGTAAATTACATTTTTGAAGAGTAATGATTACAAGTAGAAATGACTAAAGTATTAGTCACAAGTAATGTTATTATTACTTTTACTCATTTACTTCCCCAGTTATGCTGATATGGTAAGTAAATTATAGATGTTAATTCGCGTGAACTCACACAGTTACAAGACGAAGACCTAGCGCACTTTCCAACGTTGGACGCTTTTCATGCTGGATGGAGCAGTATTAAATGACTATGTCCAATTACTTACAGACATCCAGAATGATTTTCATTCTAGGTTTCAAGGTATTGAGGCACTTCAAAATGAGTGAGGTCCTCCCTCAATAGCAGTTGGGACATTACCACATACTCTTCAACCTTCGGTGTGACAGAAGGCTTAAATACCTTTTCAGCAATACCACTAGACTGACTTGAGTTTAAAAGATAATACCTCAACAACAGTGTCGGGCGGGTGGTTGGCTGCGAAGATGATCTAACCACTATGTTTGGATCAACGTATGTATGAGAGCAACTTGTTCTCGATAATGAACGTATCAACGTATGTATGAGAGCAACTTGTTCTCGATAATGAACGTATCAACGTATGTATGAGAGCAACTTGTTCTCGATAATGAACGTATCAACGTATGTATGAGAGCAACTTGTTCTCGATAATGAACGTATCAACGTATGTATGAGAGCAACTGTTCTCGATAATGAACGTGAACAAGAACAGGCATCGAGCGTCTGTCTCATATTTCATTACGGTCATTCAGCTGCCAACTATATAACACCTCGCTTTGATGGACTGATAAATCAATGCACAAAGGTCTGAGGTCATAGTTTCCTTCACAAAAATTGCATTCATGTTTATGAATGAATGATTTTTGAGATTATATTCCAACACCACGCCAAAATATAGTTACATTCGTTGAATATGAAAACTCATCCTTATGTGCATATTCACCCTCACTCTTTCTTCCCGTTTAGTTGCGCCAAATTGTGATGGTCGGAACGCACGAGTACCTAGTTGGGTGGCGTAGCAATGCCGAGGATGAAACTAAGACAGAAATTTGAAAGTAACACATTTGATTTAGTCTATACCAGGAGAGAGAGGTCTGCACACTGTATCTCACCAAAGATGGTACTGGGAATTCATATAAACGTGCATTTATTTATTTATTTATTTATTTATTTATTTATTTATTTATTTATTTATTTATTTATTTATTTATTTATTTATTTATTTATTTATTTATTTATTTATTTATTTATTTATTTTCTGTTTGTTCCCATTTTCATTTCCAGCCAAAATGTTGGAAGAGTTCCTATTCAGAGAACACAACCGATTCGTTCCACCTCCTTGCCCAATTTCATTCACCATCATTAATTTCAACTTCATTAGCTCTTCAACCGAGATTGGCGTAGGAAGGGCATCCAGCCGTAAAACATGCCTATATATTAATCTCGCCTCATCCCCTACTCCGAATCAAGAAATGGGACTAGATCGGTGGACATTTATTATTATTATTATTATTATTATTATTATTATTATTATTATTATTATTATTATTATTATTCTCAAAAAGTTTTGCATATTTTGTTTTGTGAATTTGTTGATTTGCTGTGTATATGTATGCAAAAACAACAAAACTACAAAGTTTGTAATGTGGGGTTTTGAACACAAAGTTATCGTTATTTGCGTGGCAGATCAACAACGTGTATAACCACCTCGGGCCCTGAGGCATGCTTGAACATGAAGAGGCGTACTCCGCGCCAAAGAATTCGACTTGTTTTGGGGCAGGTTATCCCAAACTTAAATAGCAGCTTCATTCAGTTGCTGAATGTTAGAAAGAGGATTAGGAAGAAAGAGGATTAGGATGGTGGGCGATGGCTCTCTTTAGTTCATGTCATACATGTTCAACACAGTTCATGACCGCAGAACATACCGGTCACACCATTCACTGTACGCCATGCGTCTCAACGAACTGGATGACCACTCTGGCTCGATGGGTAGGAGCATTATCATCCTTCGCTCACAGTGGCAGCAAATCGTGTAACTGCAGTATGGAGGATGTTTTCTCTGTATACCAGACCATTAATGTCATCCTGGATAGGAATCAGAGGAGTACGTCGACCAAACATGCCACTTCCTTGCTGCTGATGGTGCAAGAGTCTCGCTCCATCTCTCACCAAATCGTCTCCAGACTCTAGTGTTGCTGTTATATGGGTGCGAGCGTATGGTGGCGTCACCAGAGAAGAGCGTACGGGTCTCCCTGGACTTTTTCCTAACCCTGGAGACGTCACTCTAACTTACTTCAGCACGAGCGGAGACATCCGCTTGTCGCCATTCATCTTGCAGCCATGTCAGTAGCAGGAATGAGTACTATCGCTATGTTTACCTCAGTCCTACACCACCGACCTTACATGTGATGATGTTAAACTGACAGACTCGGTAAATGCCTCCTATCGGACAAATACCGAACCTGATATTCCGGGCTGAGTGGCACACACGGTCGAGGCGCTGGCCTTCTGACCGTGGCTCGAGTCCGGTGGTATTTGAAGGTGCTCATTCACGTCAGTCTAGTGCCGGTTGATTTACTGGAGCGTAAAGGAACTCCCCGTGGGACCAAATTCCGGCACCTCGGCGTCTCCGAAAACCGTAAAAGTAGTTAGTGAAACGTAGAGCCAATAACATTATTAACCTGATCTGGGTTTGGCATCACTGTGTGTTTCACAATGGCCTAGAGCGTACGCTGTAAACATGTAGGTACCGTGACATATTGTGTGGAATCGTAATGTACCAAACTTCTTTGGGCAGATTATGTTGATTGTGTTTGAAAGTGACTGAAGCCCAAATTCTGGTTCTTCGTCATCGCAATGATTCTGTACTACATCTTTTGTAATCCGTTTATTTACAAGGTAAACCAATTAAATTTTTGGTGAGACAAACACCGGGAAGGTTTTCTGAGCCGGAATATGTTTGTGGCCAGAAAGACTCGTTTTATCAGGTCGTCGTCCATCAAACTCATGGTGTTCTACCAAATCGCAGACACTGACAAATTCTTTAATGTATTTTTAATAGGCGTACTCTTATAAATTAAAAAATGTTTTCTATACATTTGGTTTAAAACCCTATACTCGTGAGCTTTTAGAAACTTCCTGATAACTTATGGGGGTTGTAAAGTATGTGATTGTTGTTTGGTCTGAGGATTGATACAGAAGTTACAGGGCCTTTTAAATAAGGTAATATTGATAATTGCCTCTCTTCTCATGTGATGAAATGTATGAACTGTTTGTTTATTTGATATTAATATTAAGTTTTCTTGTTTTTAGGTGAGTATCTGGTCCGAATGCTACGACAGAGGTATCGTATCTGAAATTTTGCACATATTGTCAGTCTCATTCTGAGATATATTTCCGGTAGTATGCTTTCTTTACTATTCTCTCTGATCATGTGCATTCTGCTCGTAACAACTGTGAGTGCCTCTAGCAGGACTGTTGTAGACATAAGCCTCTTGTATCTTTCTTGTTTAGTTAACATTTCAAAGCTTGACAAGAACACAACTGTATTCCCGGGGTAAAATGGGTTGCGGTATATCCAACTGAGTAGCTACAAGTAAAAATAAAGGAGCAATTTAAAGAAGTAACTACAGGGAGAGTCCCACCAAAGGTTGTCGTTCTTCCTGCATGCCGAGTGTCTGTAAATGAGAGCGCGATCGCAGTCACACCGTTCCCGTATCCTCGTAGAAAACTCACCAGCTTCGAAGAATGGATAATCAGATAGAGAAAACAATAAAACTTATCGTATTATCGTAGGTGATGAAACTGTTCTCTCAGTCTGTAGACAAATGTTATAGCGGGTTGTGATATTCCGGTCCGTGCTGGGAATCCATCTCCCAGCCCGTCTAAACAATAGGAGAAGGCGGGGAAGACGGGAGTCCAACCCAGGTGCTCCCCGACCTCTCCTGTTAAGTAGGAAACATGCCCTCCATGCGGAGGGTATGGGTAAGGGTCAGCGCCAGCAGGTCCACCTGCTGCAAAACCTGCGCACTTCCTTCGTAGGAGGATTCCCCCCCACGAAAAGCGTCAAAGAAGCACTCGGCGTTCATCACCTCGTCCGGTGACGGTGAAAATGTTAGAGGATGGAGATGCTACTGTTTCGGTTAGGAAGCTTCCAGCCACTTACAACCTAAAACTTTCTTAAAGTACACAGTATGTCACTGTTACAGCACTATGAATAGGCATATTACTGAGCCGCGCCAGCTAATTAGTCAGTTCGCGGTTAGTATAGTCTATATTCAATAAACTAATCTCAGACCGGATCATTATACCGTCTGGAGAAATTTTAGACTATACTCGATTATGCTAACCGAGCTTGCGTTATCGTTGGTATTTTTACTCGTTCCGACACGTACAGCAAAGCGGTTCCCCTAAGAACACAGCTGGAGGCAGTAGCGGTACGTGTTTCATTGCCTGTCATAACTACACGAATTTCCCACCAGGCCAGCCTCTGAATATCAATGATTTATTTGACCTTTTAGATCAGCTCTCACTTAATTTTCTCTTATTGCGTAATTTCAATGTCCATCGCTCATTATGGGGCTTAAAAGATCTTGCCCCAGAGGAGGGGACTTTGACTAGTTGATAGGAGAGCTAAATTTATGCATTTTGAATTCAGAGGAACAACATACTTCAGCGTAGTGCACGGTATCTTCTCCCACATTGACTTTAGTCTGTGCAACCGTGCCCTCGTTCCTCTGCTTCGGTGGGATTAACACGACGACCTCTATGACAGTAACCATTTCCTTATTTTTCTTTCTTTGTTGAAACAGAAATCCATCCAGGCTCTTCTCCGATGGATTCTAAAACGTGCGGATTGGCCGAAGTTTAGGTCACTAGATGTCTTCAGCAGCCCGAATACCGGGAGTTTAGACGATGATATAACTTAAATCAGATAAGTTATTCTAACTGCTGCTGCTGGAGAGTCTATTCCATCTTCTTCTGTGACTCATCGACGAAAATATGTTCTTTGGTTGAACAAATAAATCGTAGCAACTGTAACAATTCGACATCGCGCTCATAAACGCTATCGCAGTTTGGTAATATTTAAAAAGCTACGCCCTAAGGCTCGAGTTCTTATTCGACAGAGTAATAAAGCTTCATGGGAAAGATATGCGTCATCCATGACGGCACATACAGTCATCTGAAGTGAGGACTGCACATAGACGGGAATTTCAATTGCAGGCAGTATCATCACTGATCCATCCACGGTTGCTAATCATTTAGAAAGACACTTCGTGGCTGTATCTGGTTTCGGTAATTACCATCATGAATTCCTTGCTCTGAAGCGGGGAGAGAACGCCATCATTTGTTTGCTACTCACGCTCCGAAGAAGTATAACGTTCCCTTTACGGAGTGGGAACTCCGCAGCGCCTTGGTGCTCCCGGGCCAGATAGTGTCCATAACACCGAGCAAGAGGCTGTGCGGTTTAGGTCACGTAGCTGTGAGCTTGCATTTGGGAGATAGCAGGTTCGAAAACAACTGGCGGCAGCCCTGAAGATAGTTTGACATGGGACTACGTGGCATCCATTCAGCCCTGCATCAATGGAAATTCGTAGGTAACTTGCCAGTTTTTATTGCGAATTTTTTGTCCCTCCGTCTATTTCGTGCCCGAATAGGGAGGGCATATTCGCAATGTCAGGTTCAGGGAAATGGAGTCCCACAGGGATCGGTTCTCAGTGCCACTCGGTTCGCGATTGCCATAAACGGCATTTTCGCTGCTGTGGGCTCAGCAGTAACACCGTCGCTATCTTCATCCCCATCCTGAGCTTTATTTAGGGGTGGTCACTCTACCTTTCGTAGAAACGTACAGACTTCTTCGGCTCCTTTTCGATAGTAAATTGTCCAGGGAACCGCACGTGCGTCAATTAAGTCAAATGCGCTAAGAAGTAGTAAGCTATGCAATCATTGTCGATAACAAGGGGTTTAATTTTCCCCTTCATAATAATAATAATAATAATAATAATAATAATAATAATAATAATAATAATAATAATAATTATCGTGGTTTCCCATTTTCACACCAGGCAAATGCTGGGGCTGTACCTTAAGGCCACGGCCGCTTCCTTCCAACTCCTAGGCCTTTCCTATCCCATCGTCGCCATAAGACCTATGTGTCGGTGTGACGTAAAGCCCATAGCAAAAAAAAAAATTATTATTAAAATAATTAAACTACTTTTACTGTCTTCGGAGACGCCGAGGTGCCGGAATTTAGTCCCGCAGGAGTTCTTTTACGTGCCAGTAAATCTACCGACACGAGGCTGTCGTATTTGAGCACCTTCAAATACCACCGGACTGAGCCAGGATCGAACCTGCCAAGTTGGGGTTAGAAGGTTAGCGCCTTAACCGTCTGAGCCACTCAGCCCGGCTCCCCTTCTTGAAACCTGTAGTGTGTACACAGCAGAGTTCTATACTATCCTTGGAAATCTGCGGTACACGCTGTCTTGTGAATGTCGACACTTTCTGTCGTCTACTTAACTCCTTGAGCCCGCTTCAGTCAATCGATTTATGTTTCCCACGGCACCCTCTGGTGCAACGTATGCAGGACCTGATGGCCGAATTGTGGAGGGTTAGCAGCTGAATTACGTATGTGGCTCCGAAGCCACATGGGTGGAGCGGGAAACGAGTTGGACGATAGGGCTGCCGGGGAGGCGGTCACATTGCCTCTGTTGCCTTGTAAGGTTGACATTCGTTCTCAGCTGAGACATTTGGTAATGTCCCATTGGTAGATGGAGTGTCAGGCCATACCGCTTTGAAATAAGCTGAGAACGATTAAGGGAACTACGAAGGTATGGAAGACTTCCCTTCGGTCTCTCGGAGAAAAGCAGTGATGTGTCTTGTTCGGATCGGCCATGGTATAGCAACGCACGCCTACTTATCAAAGAGAGAAGATCCCCCGTGTGTACTTGCGGTGGTCTTCTGACCGTAGTAAACATCCTCACGGAGTGCGCATACGTGGCCGATCTGTGCCGTAGTCTAAAGCTTCCGAATATCATCTCAATGATTTTACGAGATGGCGAACTGTCAGTAGACATTTTAATCCGTTTGATGAGAAATATTAGAGCTGGGAGCGGAGCGAGTAATACCGCTGAGTAATACGGGTGTACCGAGCTCGATAGCTGCAGTCGCTTAAGTGCGGCCAGTATCCAGTATTCGGGAGATAGTAGGTTCGAATCCCACTGTCGGCAGCCCTGAAATTGGTTTTCCGTGGTTTCCCATTTTCACACCAGGCAAATGTTGGGGCTGTACCTTAATTAAGGCCACGGCCGCTTCCTTCCCGCTCCTAACCCCTTCCTGTCCCATCGTCGCCATAAGACATATCTGTGTCGGTGCGACGTAAAACAACTAGCAAAAAAAAAAAAAAAAAATACGGTTGTGGCGGTAAAGTGAACCAATGATCCCCTCCGCTTACAACTGCAAATACTCGCGGATGACTCGAGCACAGTGTAGCGGACAACACATGTCTACCAAGGGGAGGGGACGACGTTCGGATCACGGATTATCTTCAAACTTTGTACACTTTCAGTAGTCCATTAGGACAACATAATGTGCAAGTAGTAAGGCGTACTAATTAGGCGTTCTCGAGAAAATCGCAAGAGAAGTTTTCGCGTCGGTTATGTACCGGTGCGTTGCGATCATGAGCACGAGATGGTGGCGGTCGAGTGGTTAGCGTTCAAGCTCCGTAATCGCTGGATCGCGTCCCGTTCATCGGTTTTTTTCCAACACTGGTCATATTCTTTCATATATATTACAATTAAAAGGTGATAAAATGAAAAAATACGTGTATTTGCCTGGAATTTTATTGAATTTCCAATATTATTTGGCTATTTACTTATTTTTATCATTACAAAAATATATTATTTATAATTATCAACAAGTACTGAAAATGTATGCCTGTCGTGAACTGTACTGTACTGTACCTATATTCAATCTGTGCTTATCAAATTTGCGTTTATATTTCCTCTGCTTGTTATTTTGTAGATAATACAGAGTATATTAGATAATAATTGTGGTATTAGTTTGATATTTAATCCCTGAATCCTGACCGCCTTGTGAAGGATAATGGAGTGTGATCGCTGTAAGTATTCGATTGAATGCGAAGGAAATAAGAGTGACGAAACCAGGAAAGTGGTTCGAGGACAATCAGGTCTGGTGATGGATTGACGAAGTCCAGCGCGCAGTGAAGTCCGAGAAGGTCGCCAACAAAAAATGATACAGATCTGGTCCGCTATAGACAACTCAAACCTGTCACCAAGCAGTAGCAACCGATAAGGAGAATTATTATCGTGACCTCTGTGGACGGTTAGATCAACTCGGAGGAGTCAATGCTATCTATAGGATCACCAGATCTCATCATTGTGCCACTGAAGGGATAGGTAATGTCATCCATACCAAGGACGAACATGGACAGGTCCTTCCAAACCCAGCGGATACAATGAGACGCTGACGTGAACACTAAAATATCATTTGTAGTGAGGAGATCCTACATCCAACTATTCCCACAGCCAATCCAGTGCAGAGAGCAATTCCACCTATCACGCCTGCCTAGGATGCAGCTGCCATCCGCGCAATGAAAAACAGCAAAAGCAACCGGACATGACATCCCTGCTGAAGTTTGGGAAGAGATGGGTCAATGTGGGACTGAATTACTAGCAATATTCAACAAATGTATTGAACATAATGGCATACCTTCCATCTGGAAGACCAATATCACTGTGCCAGTCTGGAAAGGCAGGGGGCGATGTTACTACCTGGGCCAACTACCGCCCAATTCGTATTTTCTGCCACACCATGGTGGTCTTTCAGTGGCTCACAGAATTGAGTGTACACCTGGAAGTAAACAGTACTATCAAAGATAACGACCAAGCTTGACATGTGGCGTATTACTGACGTACCAGGAAATCGAGTAGTAAGCTCTGCCGTACTATCTGTCTCACAGAAATTCCATTCCTCTGTCCATGACCCATCCTGAATACAAACATCGCTGCCACATACACCACAAAATTGAACGTACACGACAGATTGCTTTCCCAGTATATCCAGTTATGCATAAGCAAGGAACGTGTTAGACGCTACAGATACTCTTAAGTGTTCGTTTAGTCATCATCAGGTGATAATGGGTCGGACAAAAGAGACGTCTGTACAAGAACGGCACCTAATAGTGAAATGGACGAAGTAGGGTAGATCTTTAGCCGAAATTGCACATGCAACAGGAAGACCGCGATCAACAATCCAAGATATTGTCGACAGATATAAACGCGAAGGAAGGGTACACGATAAAGTAGGAAGAGGACGGAAACCAGTGTTACAGGACAGAGACAAACGTATCATCATCCGACAACTCCGCAATGACCCCCATGCAAGTATCCCCAAACTGACGCCTGAGGTGGTGTCCTCGATTATCGATCGGTGTCATGTGAAACCGTTAGGACACTAAGATCGTCAACTTCCATGGATGAGTGTCAAGGAAGAAGCCATGGATTAGTGAGATGAACCGGCGGAAAAGACTAAGGTTCGCTAAAGAATATAGAAATTGTCCAGATGGCTTCTGGAACTCTGTGCATTTTAGCGATGAAAGTAAATTTAACATCTTCGGATCAGATGGCAGTCGGTACGTGTGGCGGCAACCTAATACAGCCTATGAATAAGACAAGGTACGTCCGACGGTGAAACATGTTGGTGGTTCGGTAAAGGTATGGGGTTGCATGTCTGCTTCTAGAGAGGGTAATCTATATTTTGTCACGAAAATGGACCAGTTGGTTTACTTTTCCATACCAAACAAGCACGTCAAAGTGCAACCAAACTGGGACTGGGTGTCCCCTATTATTTCCAGCAGGATAACGACCCCAAACACTCCTTTAATAATGTGCGGTTATGGTTGATGATGATGATGATGATGATGCTTGTTGTTTAAAGGGGCCTAACATCTAGGTCACCGGCCTGTTATGGTTGTTATATAACGTACCGAAAATACTGGAAACACCCCCCAATCGCCGGACCTCAATCCAATTGAGAATTTGTGGTGGGACTTTGAGAAAAAAATGCAAGCACATAAAGTGACCAACAAGGAATGTAGCAAGATTTCACCGTCGTTTACGAAGAAACTCGTGGACTCTATGCCAAGAAACTGGAAGCAGTGCTGCGATCTAAAGGACGTGTAAAACAAATTACTGAATATGTGAACATGTGCTGAAATTATATCATTATACGCTCTATTTTTTATGTACGTTCAGGTTTTTGTGACCGATAGAAAACATTTTCGTTTGTTTTTGTATAGCCAGTGAATATATAAGTTGAACAGTTATCATCTTTTGTGGCCAGGTGGTCGTGCAATGTAAGTATTTATTTTTCACAATACATAATGTGAAAGAAGTATATATTTTGCGTTAATATATCCCTACCCGATTGGTGTGCGTTGAATTATGTGAGCCACTGTACGCCTAGAAGCATCATTACTGTCTCATCAAACCAGTGTGGTTTCGTTAAGAGTCGCAGAACAACAGATGCTGCCCATGATGTCTGATCGCTTTTCAACGGAAGAAGAAAAATCGCGTTGGTGGTTCAACAAGATTTGGTCCTGCTCATGCAGCAGAGGATTCCCTTCTTACAATCTCGGAAGTGTTTGCAGACTGAGTGATCAGTGCTGGTCTATTTCCTCCTCGTTCTCCAGATCATACGGTGCCTGATACTTACTTCAAACGTATATTTCGCTCTCCGTTCACTGATCGAAGAAAGGCGTCAAAATGACATCTTGGTACCTCTCTGCATTCACTGACGTTTCGAAAAAAATAGGCCCAATTATTTGTCTTGCACTAACAGCACACCAAACACCAATCTTCCTGTCATAATGAGGGACTTTATAAACACCATTAGGATTTTCTGCTGACCAATAGCGAAACTATGCCTGTTCACATGACCATTAAGATGAAACCGGAACTTTTACATACGAAAATACGTTGTTTCAATGATAACTCTCACCATGTTAACAGCTGAGATTCAGACTGGCGACTCATGCTTGTCTAGTCGAACACGTGCAGGCTGCTTGCAAAGTCAAGAACTAGGCGCACGCCTCACGTAGCGCAGAGTACAAACACCGTGCGTTCGGCCTGGCGCTGTACTGTGTGGGGTGGAATGTTTGCCGGCGACGAAGAGATACGAGCAGCTCCTGCACGTAACGGTCATGCGCATGCTTAGATGGACACTGGGAGCCACGCAACTAGACCACTAACAGGTCAGGAACACTCTTAGAGTTGCCCTGATTCCCGACAAAATGTGAGCCAAGATTGAGGTAGTACGGGCATGTGGCCAGAGCTGACGCAGAAATGTTGGATGGACTGTCTGAGGGAGGACATAGGAGCTGCATGTGTTATCCTGGAAATTTTCCTCCTAATCCTGACTCCATTTAAAAAATACACACGACGACGGCTGTTGGGCATGGTTGGTTGGGCAATTGAATCTGTTATTTGAGAAAGCACACATGTTCACTACTACTGTACTAGTTTTGAGAAAAATGAAAATTAAATCTGCCTGCAGCTTATAATGTTTGGAATTTGTGTCTGGATTTTATACCAATTATTTATCAAATCTGAAAGTTACTGGTGATGTGTGATTTTTTAAATAAATAAAACACTTGCTAGTAAAAATATAACAAGGAGGTTATTTAATTCTTACAAACATTCAATTACACTTTAATTGTGCAATTAATTTTCATATTTAAATTTCCCTTCATACAACAGCATTAAAGACAAAATTCAGAACATTTTCAAACATTGCCAGTCATAATAATAAGTTATCACTTATTACAGTTACTCAGAGACATCCTCCCTGTGAGCAATAACGCCAAAAGAATGTCTTGTCAGGCCAGTTATGCAAACTCCTGCCTATTGAAAGAAGGCCAGGAGAAAATTTTCAAGATCCCAGTAAATCCCCTCTGATGAGGTCGACATGTATGCTTTCTCTCTAAAAGACAGGAATACATATAATTTTAATATGTACATTAAACCTATTTTGTCCGAAAATGGTCATGTGTGGTTTCTCAAATAACCGATTCAATTATCCTCTAAAGTTTTCGGAATCGATTACGACCGAGTCGGTTGACATTTAGGTGATCAAACACGAACTTCCCATATCAACAGATTTAATGGCAAGTTGAAGAGACTCTTTCCAGAAAAAATTGCGGCATCCAGTCTCTTACGCCTGGGATTGTTTGAAGAATACTCTACTGCTATTATAGTGACAATGTTTGTACGCATTTCCAGGCTAATCTCAAAAACTAGTGTGCATATTTTTAAGAAACTTTCATCAACGTCCTTCTTGCGATCGTAGTAGTAATATACGCTAGGTATTATTTCACTGTGTCATGAGGAAGCTGAGAACGAAACAAATTCACCTCTAATCTAGGAGCATACTATACCTCACTCTGACGCCAAGAGCTCGAACCAACTACATCTCTATTACGCTCTGACGCCAGAGTGAAGAACAGGCCACGCTTACAATAGAGTACTTGACATAAGGAGTCCTTAGAGTGCAAAAAGCTGTGAAAATTTTCTGGAAAGCATACAAACTAGAGAACTGGTTTTGATTGAACGTTTTGCTTATAAGGCTGAGTTCGGCGCGGGTGAAGTCGCGCGCACGGCTATTAATACTTATCTGATTGTTTATTGTCAGACTAACAAAGATATTCGGCAGCGTTTGTACAGGAAAGCGCTGGGACTCGTAATTTATTTTGTATTGTTTGCTTGGATGGTTCCCGTAGAAATGTCCATTGTTCGATCAGTATGACATGTTTTCAGCTAGTTTTCCATCCTGCTCAGAACTCTTCCTGTTCCGTTGAAGTCGATCCCGGATACACGTTGCCATGCTGCTCTTCACGTCGACGCCATGTAACTGCGGAGCTCATTTCTGCAGAGGCTAATTAACTTTCACTGTGGAGGAATATATTGGGATCTAACGTGATACGACAGCCTGCCCTATTTTCAAATGAGACAGTTCTCTGGCAGTTCGCCGTCCGTGTCATGACTACCAGTGGCTGAAAAAAACAGCTGCCAGTTTCTTCATCATAAAGTTAATACTCGTCTCTCCTCGCGCCAGACCAACCTCCTCTCTCGTATGTCGTTACATGATGGAGTCTAACGTGGAAATGCTTTCAGAGTTTTGATATTTTAAACATCAAACAAATTAAATTAGAGAATTCGATAATTGTAGTTAGTATTTACAATTTCATTTGCCGGAGTGAATGGCACAGACGGTAGAGCGCCTGCTTCCTGAGTTCAAGTTCACGGGTTCGATCCTGACACAGACCGGTGGGATTTGAAGATGGTAAAATAGGCCAGTCTCGTGTCTGTAGATTTACCAGCACGTAAATGAACTCCTGAGGGACAAAAGTCTGGCAGTAAAAGTAGTTAGTTGGACGTAAAACTATTATTATTACCAATTTTATTATTATTATTATTATTATTATTATTATTATTATTATTATTATTATTAATGGTTCGTGGTGTGGGTTACTGCAGTCACTTCCTGGTTCGTGAACCATGGGCAACGGCTGAGTGGCCTAGTAAGTGGTTCTGAAAGTCGGGATACCAGTTGCTATGGAATGGGAGGATGTATCTCGGATATGTTGCGGGTCATGGCCCTCCTTGTACTCTGGCGGCTAGGACTATACAATCCACGGTGGTCCCTAACCCGTTAGAGAAGAGACCCTCATTAGAACTATGTACAAGTAAGGGTAGCATCCTGATTTACAGATTACCACCGAGCACGCTCAGAACGTTTTAAGCAAGCCTCGGATCTATAGAAGTAACGGAATCCCACTTCTGTTTGACAGGCGAGAGGCTCCTCGGAAACAAATTGACGAACGAAATGGATTTCGATGGGGAGCTATCAGTATTAACGGGGCTTATGGAAGAAAGAAGGTAGAACTGACTGAGTCAGCAAAGACGATGATGCACCCGGATGTGTTACGAGTTAATTATATTCGGTTAAGTTGAGAAAACGAGGAAGAGAGACTAGATTATAGAATGTACTTGGCGGGTATTAAAAAGCGAAGGGCAGCGTGTGGGGTAGGAATATTAATCAGGAATACTATTGCACTCAACATAGTTTCAATTAGGCACGTAAGTGAAGGAATGGTGGGGGTAGATTTGGCAGTTCGAGGAATTAGGACGAGAAGTGTCTCAGTGTATTCTCCATGCGAGGGTGCAGATGAGGATGAAGTTGCGTGTTTTATGAAGCATTGAGTGACACTGTAGTCAGTGTCAACAGCAAGGATAGGATAGTGCTAATGGGCGATTTCAGTTTGAGAGTTGGAAATAGAACTGAAGGATATGAGGCAGTTATGGGTCAATGTGGGGAAGATATGGAAGCTAAAAGGAATGGGAAGCATTTACTGCTAGTATGGGATTACCAGTTAAGAATGCGTTCTTAAAGCATAAGGCTATTCACCGCTACACATGGGAGGGTAGGGGCACCAGATCCATACCAGACTATATCTTAACAGACTTCGAATTCAAAAGATCTATTAGGAACGTGCGGGTTTTCGGGGGATTTTTAATGACACGGACCACTATCTGATCTGTAGTGAACTAAGTATCTCTAGCCCTAGAATAGAGAAAGTGAAATCTGTCTGCAGGCGAATAAGGGTAGAAAATCTCCAGGACGAGGAAATGAAACAGAAGTACATGAATATGATTAGTGAAAAGTTCCAAACAATGGACAGTCAACAGGTTCAGGATACAGAAATGAAATAGGTGGCATCCAGGGATACTGTGGTAGAAACAGCAAAGGGAATGCCTAGGAAAAACTGTGTGGAAAGATGGGGAAAAAGGGAACATCTTGGTGGAATGATGAAGTGAGAGGAGCTTGTAGACGTAAAAAGGCCTATTATCAGAAATAGCTCTAAACAAGGACTGATGCAGACGCGGAATTGTACTCACAACAGAGGAAAGAAACAGAGCGGAAGAAATTGTTGTTGAATCCAAGAAGTAGTCTTGGAATGATTTTGGTAATAACATGGAAAGGCTAGGTTAAGCAGCAGGGGAAACCTTTCTGGACAGTAATAAAGGATCTTTGAAAGGGATGGAAAGAGAAAATAGTATTTTGGATAAATCAGGTGAACTCCTACATAACAGATCCCAGGGATTCGCGGGACAGGTGGAAGGAATATTTTGAAATCTTCTCAACGGAAAAGGAAATTTCCTTGGTGACGTCGCGAACAACCGAGCTCATGGGGAGGAGGACAGTGATGTTGGTGAAATTAGCTTGAGGAAGTGGAATATATGGTAAATAAACTTCTTTGTCATAAAGCAGCAGGAATGGATGAAATTAGACCTGAAAAGTTGAAACATAGCAGGAAGGCAGGGATGAAATGGCTTCGTATACGTCGAGTAATAAGATTAGCATGGAGTGTTAGTAAGGTATCTTCTGATTGGACATAGGCAATAATTGCACCTATCTATAAGCAATGGAACAGGAAGAACCGAAACAACTATCGAGGTATGTCACTTATCAGTAGTCCGCCTCCGTAGCGTAACGGTTAGTGTTATTAGCTGCCGTCTTCGGGGGCCCGGGTTCGATTCCCGGTACTGCAACTTTAACAATGGTAGGAGGGCTGGCATGTGGTTTAAATGGTAAATGCAGCTCACCTTCATCGGGGGGGGGGGGTGCCTGAAAAGAGCTGCACCACCTCAGGATGAAGACACGAGTTTACTTTTTATTGATTAGTATTCCAAGCAAGGTATTCACTCGGATTTTGGAAGGGAGGGTGCGACCAGTGGTTGAGAATAATTTGGTTTAAATCCAATGTGGTTTCATGCCACAGAGAAGCTGTGGGGGTCAGATTTTCGACACACCCCCCCCCTCCACCTCCACGCGTCGTCAGGCCTGAAGATGGTTATTTTCCATGGGTTTCCATATTCGCACTAGGCAAATATCGTGGCTGTACCTTAATGAAGACCACAGTCATTACAATCCCCATGTCACCGTACATCTTTTAAGTGTTTAGTGAGAATTTAAACCGGTAGGAAAAGAGAAATAAATTCCTCAATAATTTCCTGATTGCTTACTGAGGAGTCCACGCCTATCAAATGGCAGTGTGACTCTTCCATCCCAGTGCGGCCTCTTGTTCTTAGGATTATTATCTCCGTCTTTCCCATGTGGCGTGTGTTTTTGTTGTATGATTGTTGCCAGTGATACATAAAAAGCGGCAAGGACACTCGGATGTATCTGGACTCAGTGCATAGCCGGGCCGGTTATCTCCGTTGATGGTGGAATGTGTGGCTCTCACTAACCAGACTACTTCTCAACACAATGAGGTCCTGTGTTCCCTGCGAACGTCATCGCATTAACGTGACACGGCCATCACGTTCCTCAGGCCTACTAACGCCATGTGTTGGGAGTTTATCGCCATATTGCCCAGGCTATTATTTTCACATTTATTTTCGAGCGTCGAATTGCTTCAAATTGAAATTTCTAGAGGCAACGCCGTAGTCGGTACGTGCAGTGTGTGTGAAGTCGTTTGGTACTAGGTTCAGAAATAACACCTTGATCAATCCTTATCTCAAGTAATTGACGTTTTAACTAGGTTTGTTCGGCCGATGACCTTCGATGTTAGGCCCCATAAAACACAAAGCACCAACTAGGTTTGTTAAGAAGGAAGCCATACCTTTAACACACAAGTTAAATATAAATATTACACTAGAACATACCTGAAAAAATACATTATGAAACTACTTCTTCTCCTTTATCTGTTTACACTCCAGGGACGGTTTTTCCCTCGGACTCAGCGAGAGATTCCCCCCTCTACCGCCACAAGTGCAGTGTCCTGGAGCTTCAGACTCTGGGTCGGGGAATACAACAGGGGAAGATGACCAGTACCTCGCTCAGGCGGCCTAACCTGCTATGCTGAACAGGGGCCTTTCGGAATACCTACCTCAATCCTTAATCCAAATAATTCACGTTTGCACCAGGATTAAAATTAACACCTACCTCAATCCTTTCCAAATAATTGACGTTTGCACCAGGATTAAAATCAACACCTACCTCAATCCTTAACCCAAATATGAAAGTTTCGAATTCAGTTGGTACGAGGGTAAGGACACCTGCCTCAATTCCGACCCCCAAACGACTGAAGTTTAGGAGCCACTATAGTCGGTACCATACACACACTAGTCACACGGCAGCATCCAGGGCTGATGACTGTAGTGAGTCTAGTATGTCAGACTCTCCTCGAGATACTGGTTATGTCCGCCGGCTGAGTATCTCAGACGGTGATGTGCTGGGTTTCTGAGCCAAAGTTAGCGGGTTCGACCCTGGCCCAGTCCATTTGTATTTGAAGGTACGATACGTGAATGGTCCTGCTTCGTGCCGTACGTATATTTACGTGCGCGAACACACACCTGCGGGGTAAAATCCGATAACCTCCATAGTCGAAAAAAAGTAGTTTGTGGAATGTAAAATTATTATTATTATTATTATTATTATTATTATTATTATTATTATTATTATTATTATTATTATTATTATTATTATTATTATTAGGACACTGCCGTGAAGAGCTCCATGTACTTGCGAGGGACATTTGTGACGTTAGCGACGGGAACAACGCAGCATTGAAAGATAATAAGTCGAAGACAACATAAAATAAGTTACTACGTTTCGCAAACGCAAACGCCCGTAACCCCTGGTAGGCGAAAAAACTGGTGTGTGCAATCAAGTGTTGAGAGACTGTTCATAGCACGGTGTCGGCTTTGTAATTATTCGTGGAAACTCGTAGCATGCCTGTAAGACCAAACATTATTATGTGACATTTTGTCCCATCGCATATTGCACCACCGGGCTAGTTGGCCGTGCGGTTAGGAGCGCGCAGCTGTGAGCTCGCATCCGGGAGATAGTGGGTTCTAACCCCACTGTCGGCAGCCCTGAAGATGGTTTTCCGTGGTTTCCCATTTTCACACCAGGCAAATGCTGGGGCTGTACCTTAATTACGGCCACAGCCGCTTCCTTCTTATTCCTAGGCCTTTCCTGTCCCATGGTCGCCGTAAGACCTATCTGTGTCAGTGCGACATAAAGCAACTAGCAAAAACAAAAAAAAAAGCATGTTGCATCTTTCTTGCGATGTTTTAATATGCTACCCCTATACCGCCGGGCTGGCGTGCTGTCCTCATATTGGCAGTGAAAGCCAGCAGACTTGCAGTTGAAAGTGATGTTTATATAGTGATCATAGCCACGGGGCCTGCAGTTTTACGCGGAATCCGAACTACGGGACCGTGACTTCTCATTTCACAAATCCCACGTTGTCCGAAGTTCGAACCATGGCCACTTTAATCCCCCCACCATGGGTAATGATTGTAGTCCTCCATAATATCACTTCCCCATTAGAACACCTCCTTTCCTATATAATTCATTGGATTCTGTAACGCTTATTTATACTTCTTCGATCCATTCAATTCGAGAACTAACATTTCTTTGATCTTCATTTCTAGCTAGAAGTTTCTTGCATAGAGTTGATCAGATTATTCCTAGTCAAACGTCTATTTTATTTATTGAGCTGTTTCCATGAAAGATTTCAAGACAGGTAAATTAATTTCTTCATGCACTTTACGCTTCGGTCGGGCTGAGTTGTTCAGATAGTTTTCTGAGCCTAGGGCGGCGGGTTCGATCATGACTCAGTCTGGTAGTATTTGAAGATACTCAAAACTACCACCTCGGCGTCTATGAAATGTCATAGTAGTTAATGGGAGGTAAAACCAATAACGGTATTATTATTATTATTATTATTATTATTATTATTATTATTATTATTATTATTATTATTATTATTATTAAGTTCCCAAATTACAGACTACTGAAAATGCAAAAGAGTAGATAGGCTACTGAAATTCAACGAGAGTGCAAGATGCAAGAATAGAATAAAAATATTAAACTAACGAAACAGAGAAATCTCACTTTCTCCCTTTCTTCTGGCTTGACACCTTCGTTGCTGGGTTAAGGAAATTTTTACTCAAAGTTAATGCTAGAGTAGCACCTTATTTCAAGTCTCAGAATAGTATCCCAGTCTCAGATGGAAGTAATTTCAGCTACACTCTCTTCCACACTTACCAGTTCCCAATCGTTCTGATGGTTAAGGACGTCCTAGTCCTTCAAATGCAAAATAAAATCTATTTTTTTCTCATATGAGCTATACAGTAAGGAACATAAATTGTAGCGGTAAGAGATTCGTAGTGACTTCACGAAATTAACATATTTGAGGCACTGGCGGCTCGTACTAAAATTCAACTGCGTACTACAACTTTCAAGTGAGAAACCAAATAAATAATAAGTAAACCCATAAGAATATATAATTAATGTGTAGTACTCACTGAAGTCCATACGTCGCTGTTTTCTGCTGCAGAACTTGTCGGTGGCTTTAGAGCTGAGCCCCTCGATGTTGACAAACATTCTTCTCAACTCAGAGCGTAGCAAGGGCATAGGTGTGACGTTATGTTTCGTAGATAGGTCTTGATGTCCGCCTCTGTGGTCTAGTGGTTAGCGTGATTAGCTGCCACCCCCTGGAGGCGCGGATTCGATTCCCGGCTCTGCCACGAAATTTGAAAAGTGGGACGAGGGCTGGAACGGGGTCCACTCAGCCTCGGGAGGTCAAATGAGTAGAGGTGGGTTCGATTCCCACCTCAGCCATCCTGGAAGTGGTTTTCCGTGGTTTTCCACTTCTCCAGGCAAATGCCGGGATGGTACCTAACATAAGGCCACGGCCGCTTCCTTCCCTCTTCCTTGCCTGACCCTTCCAATCCCCCCTCCCACACACAAGACCCCTGTTCAGCATAGCAGGTGAGGTCACCTGGGCGAGGTAATGGTCATCCTTCCCAGTTGTATCCCTCCTACCCAATGCCTCACGTTCCAGGACACTGCCCTTGAGGCGATAGAGGTGGGATCCCTCGCAGAGTCCGAGGGGAAAAACCAACCCTGGAGGGTGAACATATTAAGAAAAAAAGAAAGATAGGTCTTGATTCTTATGGGGGAAGAAAAACATATTTGTTATTCAGTAGTTGTCATGGATGTTTGTTGTGACTAATATTCTCAACAATCTGGTAATTTGAGAGAAAGTGTCTTGTAAATTGCTGGTCAGGATTAATTTAAGTTAGGTACTTGTAGTCTGAGATATAAAAATGAAAGCTCCGTAGACAATCTATATTTCTCTAGCATACTCTAAGCCTGAATAGCAATATTAAGTTCTGCTCAGGAAAATGACTGAATAATCCTCAAGTTTAGGAGAATCCAATAGTCAATTAAAATTATTACATACATAGAAATGCTTTAAAAAGAACTGTGTTCAGTGGTTAAATGCACGATTAAAGTAAAAGATGACTTAGCATTGGGAGAGAGATATTAAAATACTGGGCTAAAGCAGGGGTGCAAATTATCACCTATATTGTTCAAACATTATATTAATGATATTCTGGGAAACAAAAGGAAGGAAATGAGAACACGAAAAGATGGTTTTCGCATACATCTTTCTGTTATATTTAGCAGGAGTTGGTATACAAAGAAGCATCGTAAAACTGCTGAATATTGTACAAAATGGAATTTATCACGAAATATTTGGAGAGAAAAATGCCAAATACTGAATACAAACTGCAGAAAAATGTTCTAAATTCACATGTAAAATCCAGAGCATTGTACGGAACAGAAATATGGGCGAATAAGGCAATAAGGAACTATAAGTAATAGATAATAAGTTCTGAAAAATAATAATGGGGTTACCAGAATGCACAGCTAATAGTTGAGTTAGTATATGGCTAAAAGGAAAATAACTGAATAATAGGTTAATATTAAAGAAGGGAAACGGAAGGGAATTATCAAATTTAGCAATTTTAACATCAAATGAAACACATTCGCGATGGTTATTGGGTAACCAAGGTGATAGAATAGGAATGAGAGACTACTGCGATAAAGAGATTCAAAACGAAGAAAATAAATTTGGTAAGAAAATAACTATTATAGTAAAAGATATAGAGGAACAGATGATTATGTCAGAATTTACGGCCAAAATGACTTTACAGGAATTCTGTGAAGTTAGCAAAAATTTAGCAATAAAGAAAGACTTACGAATAGAGAAGTAAGAGGTATGGCGTGGTGGCTAGTGCGTATCTGTAAGAATACGGGTCTGAGAGAAAAATGAAGAGAATTGTTGTTTGTTATGTGGAGAAATAACGGAAGAGGCACATCTATTGAGAGCATGCAGGGAAACAGGGCTCACTTAGGGTCAAATACGTGGGTAGTGATTTCGAAGCAAAACTAGAAAGAGAGAGATTGAAAGAATGGATTATACAGAGTAGGACAGCAACTATTTGGTATACTAAAAAAATATGTGGCAAAAGAGAAAATGAAAGAAAATGAGTACTAAGATACACGTTGTCCTAGACTAAACAATATTGTTAACATCTAGGACAAAAACACACATTTTAAAAAGGACAGTTTAGAGACTGAGTGTAAGTAGTTAACAGGTTGTTGTTGTTGCTGTTGAAAAACAACATACTTACACAAACACCACTGTAATACTGCTCATCAGATGAAAATTTCCTTAACCACTAATTAAACCACCTACTGGTACAGTCATAAGAAATTCATAATACAAAAAATACTATAAATATTCATCTTATTTATATTGCCTTGAACGACTGCTGAAGACTGCATGCACAAGGCACTGTACTGTATATTAACTGGAGGCCACGAACAATGTGCTCAGTGTTCGTGACAGGAACCACGATACGGCGTTATAAATTTGTACTACGAATATCTAACAGTCAACAAGGTATACTCTCACTCGTTTTATTACTTTATTGCCTCGTTGAGAGTCTCTTCGCTTCCCCAATCTACGACAACTTGGCTAGATGTTGCCCATATTGGTCATGACTTGCATTCAAACAGCTGCCACTGGATACCTCTCCCCGAGCCAACTTACGGTAATTTGAGTGCTGCCTAGAAAATATAGAGAATTCATAAAAACGCTTTACGCGATTTTTGAGTGAATATTGATTTTTTAACTTTTTACAGTGGAGTTCGAACCCTCTATCTCCCGAGTGCAAACTGATAGCTACGTGACGCAAGCCGAGCGGCCGGTTGCTTGGTAATCTGATTACAGTTTAGGGTAGATGTCCGGATACTTTTGATCAGATGATGTATTATAGTCAAAGACAAAGACAAAGTCACCTCCGTACAGGCCATGAAGGCCCTTGGAGGAGTGGAAGGTAAAGGCTTCCACCATTGTTAACCGCGGCACCTGATGGGGTAGAGTGGTTAGCCTACAGGCTGAGTGAACCTCAGGGCCATATGCACCTCCGGAAGTGGAAATCTCGTTTCTTAAATTTTACGACTTCCTGACGGGGATTCGAACCCACGTCCTTCCGGGCGAACCGAGCACGCCTTTACCGCCTCGGCCAGGCAGCCCCTGATGTATTATAGTAGATTCACCAAATTTCAACGTTTCAGATAGTGATACTGTTTGAGTGTTGATTTCCGAAAGGTATGTTAGCAAATTATACCGCCCGGCTTCTTCGGTGGCTTTCTGCTCAGAGGGCTCCGGTTTCAATTTCTGGCCGGGTCGGAGATTTTAACTGCTTATGGTGAATTGCTCTAGCTCGGAGGCTAGATGTTTGCGATAGTCTCGACACCCCTCTTCATCTACACATAACATATCACATTACCAAACACCACAGAAACTCTCAGCAGTGAATAGCTACATCCCTCTACATTCGAGGGTTGGCGTCAGAAAGGGTATCCGGTCGAAAAATTGGGGTGAATCCACATCGGCGCCGAACCTACATAACTGGGATAAAATCCACTCAAGAAAAAGAAAATTGTCAGTGTCACATGTTCGCAAAACACTGCTGCTGAATCCTCCCCCACCCCACCTCGCACGCGAGTGAGTAGGACAGTGAAGAACCTGAGCGCTTGCACTGAAACTGTCTGGAAGCAAATTCTGTTGTTTTATATGTGCAATATCGTGATATGCGTAGTTCATGTGAACGAATGTAGGGGAGAAGTGCTTCATCACTGTAGCAATGCATTTTAGAATGTTCTGATATCAAGTGAGCATAAACCATTTTTGAATATTGATAGAGATGTATTTTTCCTATAAACTCTTTAGATTTTAGAATGGGAAGCTTCCTGTACGGTATCACGAAGTTTGAGGAATATCAAATGAAGTTTTACTACGATGTATAGCTATGATGTCAGAATCTGTTGCCTACAAAGATACGCATTACACTTGCAACGACCGAGCGAGTTGGCCGTGCGGTTGGGGTTGCGCAGCTGTGAGCTTGCATTCGAGAGATAGAGGTTCGAACCCCACTGTCGGCAGCCCTGAAGACGGTTTTCCGTGGTTTCCCATTTCACACTACCCCCTGTGGGTGGGGGACGCAGACGAAAAATTCGCCCACAGTATCCCCTGCCTGTCGTAAGAGGCGACTAAAAGGGGCGACCAAGGGATGATCAAATTAGAACCATTAAACTACTTGTGATTAGTACCACCACGCGGGGAACACCATGGGTCGCTTTTACTTGCGCGTAGTACCACTATGTTGGGTACCAAATAGGTTTTACCGGGCGAGCTGGCCGTGCGGTTAGGGGCGCGTGGCTGTGAGCTTGCATCCGGGAGGTAGTGGGTTCGAATCCCACTGTCGGCAGCTCTGAAGAGGGTTTTCCGTGGTTTCCCATTTTCACACCAGGCAAATCCTGGGGCTGTACCTTAATTAAGGCCACGGCCGCTTCCTTCCCACTCCCAGGCCTTTCCTATCCCATCGTCGCCATAAGACCTATCTGTGTCGGTGCGACGTAAAGCAACTAGCAAAAAAACAAAAAAAATTGGTTTGTGATTAGTAGCAGACGAGAGCGCGACGGCTTCTACAGTACCTGTGAGTAGTAGCACTAGATGAGCGACACCATGGGATAAGGGAACCCATGGTTCTGGCTTGCCTATGATTGGTACCCACTCTATGAGGAACACCACGGGATAGTACGAGTCCCTGTGGTTAGTACCCCTATGTGATGAACACCATAGGTTTGCGTTGCCTGTAAATGGCGCCGCAATGTGCGAAACAGTGTAGGTCAGTGGCGGCACGTGACTTTCGTCACTGGGGGTTCAACAGAAGGAAGAATTCTTGTGCCGCCGCCGCCCCCTCCCCCTTCGCCCCCACATACTACCACTCCGACTTTGGTCCAAGTCCCTTCGCTTTCATCACTCACAAAAAATAAACAGGGAAAACAAAACATCCTGTTGGTAATTTCGCACCCACACATCCACTCGATTCTTTTGCATAGGGCCTATATCCATTCTGAATTTACGCACGATTTCTTTACTTTTAATCTGCATCGTTGTATCATGATCAAGCAGTGGGTGGCCGACATTCTTCATCTCAAGTTTGCGCTCAAGAGAGAGAGAGAGAGAGAGAGAGAGAGAGAGAGAGAAAATTTTGTCTTTCTAGGTATCTGGACACTGTTCATACTAATTTTGTAGCTCCTTACCTTTCCCGAGCACAAAGATTGTGGACGCAACCACAATGCACAAAAACACACATATGGACATAAGAGTGAAACTTCTTTATGTTCTAAAAATTTAGTTTCTGTACGACACAATATACACCGACACGCTTGCACATCGTACAATAATATAACGAATTATGATAAATACTGCAAAGTTTTATAAACAACTTGGAAAAAAGAAACGTTCGGAGATACTTGTTTTCTTTTTTGCTATTTGCTTGACGTCGCACCGACACACATAGGTCTTATGGCGACGACAGGACAGGAAAGGGCTAGGAGTGGGAAGGAAGCGGCCGTGACCTTAATTAAGGTACAGCCCCAGCATTTGCCTGATGTGAAAATGGGAAACCACGGAAAACCATTTTCAGGGCTGCCGACAGTGGGGTTCGAACCTACTATCTTCCGAATACTGGATACTGGCCGCACTTAAGCGACTGCAGCTATCGAGCTCGGTAACGTTCGGACATAAGTAAGGTGTGTCTCTCGCCTCGCCTCGCCTCGCCTCGCCTCGCCTCCTACAGTTCTATCTATTCCTGAGGTTAGCAAAAGAATGAAGATTAGAACGTTTGTCTTCTGTAAACAAAGTTTATGCAGAAACAGACATCATTTTAAAATGCAATATACTGTATAACATTATTTTCTTTAAATTTTACATTTATATTCTTATTCGCTATAACGGAAGTGGTAGTTCGCTATAAGCGAAATGTTCAGTATGCATTGTAATGTATGTGAATCGGGACCAGGCGTTCAGGTTCACAACAGCCGAATGTTCATTATAACAGAGTTCACTCTATTGAGAGTTGCCTGTATATCTAAAATTTCCCTGAATATTTTCTTTGGATTTGATGTTAGACAATAATTTTGGCTGCAAGGGAAACGTTTAAGCCTACGAGAAGTAAGTGTATACGTCACCACTTTGGAAAAGAAGTTTCCCACTGGGGGTATAAATGCATACTACCTCATACTTAAGCCGTTTGGTTTGAGCCACAATTTCAAACCCCAGAGCTCCTCCTCCTTGGAGTGATCTTGGAATTTTATATTTTTTCTAGCGATTTTAAGATTTTAGGTTCCCTGGTATCAAGTTTGAAGCTTCTAGTGTGCCTGGAAGTCTCTCATTATTTTCATTTTTATACTTACCTTTGTACATTGCTGAACTTCGACTTCCAGTTATTAGTATTAGGGGTCGGAGCCAAAGCCCGTAGTTTAGCGTGCCTGCCTCCTGCACGGAGGCTCAGAGTTCGACTCGTGGTCAGTTCAGCGATTTTAATTCTGGACTGAAGGCTGGAACAGATTTCATTCAAGTTGTGATACCAAACGAAGAGCTGCCAGATAACAGAGGCAGCGAAGCCAAGAAATACGACTGAGGATGTCGTTACGCTGACCACGTAAAACCCTAGCATCTGTAGCAATCTATATGGGCAGCAGCCTCTTCGGTAGACCAAGGTCTTAATGGGCTGTTACGCCATGGGTTGGCATTTGTTAGATGTTCAGACCAACAGACACACTAATCGCACACTGTAACATGACACAAGCCATTGAAATCCAATGCAATATAATGACATGCCTCACGCACGACGAAGCCAACACTACAACTAGAATGAATGATATCCCGCCGGCACTGAGTGAATGCCCACGCGCTGAGCGCACTGTAGTTACAGTGTCATATGAATCACGATGGCTATCCACATATCGATCTGGATTTCATATTTCAGAAACTGTAGACATTGGGTGGATGGTTTTGTTAGTTCACGACATTCAAAAGTTTCCCTTACCTAGTACTGTATTTTCCCTTTTCATCCACGCAAGTTAGTCTATAAAACACAGTCTCAAATTGTAGTACTTTACTGTAAAATTCTACTGTTAGTTTCCCCTTTTCGAATGCAGCAAACCACCTAGTGTACTTGGTCGGGAGGAAATTTGCTATACGCCTCTTTCTTGGCTTCATTGTGAATACTAAACACTCCAAAAACATAAGTAGGTAGTGGGACGTAAAGCAAATAACATTATTAATACTAAACACGAAAGTTCCTCCCATAGTGACATGTTTATGTTCGCACGTATTAGCCAGTTACGCAGGCCCCGATTTCAAGTAGTTAGCGCCCTGGGCAAACAATATTTAGCCGCCCGCCCCTCTGCTCGTTTTCCTGTTCCTCTAAAATATAATTGTTTACAAATTAAATATTACAGTTTTCAAGATTATGAGTTTTAAAACAGCACATTATGCAAATACAGTTCTCATAATTAAACTTATCAAGCCAAACAAAGATAACAGCCAAATAAGAATGAGGCTGTTTTTATTTTAATTTTAAAAACCGTTGGTTCAGTTTGATAGTTTGTATGTAAGTAAATAATTTTAGAAACAAGACACGTTTTCTTCATAAAACTTAAATATATAGATTAAATTCAAGTTTAAAAGTTAGAATAGGTTAAAGTGTTTTATATAGTCTAATAAAGTAATTGGAATAATTTGTGGAATGTAAAAGTAATTTGAGGGAAATGAATTTAAGACGTAATTCACGCAGTCCATAATTACTCGATCCGCCGGCCGCCGCCCCTCAAAAACTGGCGCCCTGGGCAAATACCCAGTCCGCCCATTTGTAAATCGGGGCCTGCAGTTACGTCGCTTGCTGTAGAGATGGACTCCGGCGTACGAAGTACGGAGAAGGACATTCCCCTATTGCTCTGGTGAAACTTAGCTTGTAAGGTAAGAAGGAGCCCGTCATGGGTGTGGATTCGCACAACAGAGGGTGAGCTATATTTAGACCGAGGTCACGGATACACACACTCACGGAGTAAATGGACCATATGGTGGAGGAATGTCTACCTCTCAAGAACGCGCCATAACATTACAAAAACAAAATCTGTCGCCTTGTTTTTCCAAGTCCTGTTACAACACACGATACATTGCCATGCCCAGAGTTCGGATTTTGATAAGATGTCATCTTTTAATTGGTTCACAACAGACATTACCGGGCGAGTTGGCCGTGCGGTTAGGGGCGCGCAGCTGTGGGCTCGTATCCGGGAGATAGTGGGTTCGAACCCCATTGTGGCAGCCCTGAAGATGATTTTACGTGGTTTCCGATTTTTACACCTTAATTAAGGCCACGGCCGCTTCCTTTCCAATCCTAGAAATTTCCTGTCCCATCGTCGCCATAAGACCTATCTGTGTCGATGCGACGTAAAGTTAATAGCAAAAAAAAAAAAAGCACTGCAGACATTGCTAACTTGTATAGAAATTCTGATTATAGTTCCCACATTTTGGAAATGTTAATTTATTCGATTCTTTTGTTATCATTTTTTGCCATTTTGTGTTTGTAGGTCATTTTCTAAAATTATGCTTTACTATTTGGTCATTTTATAGAATTTATTAGGCTATTTTATACTTTTTGAGTCATGTTTGAGGATTTTGAAGCATTTACGCGTGCGGAATTAGATAATATCACAACTTTAAGTGGGGATGAATACGGAGACTTGAAAATCTTTATAACGCTTCGTCGATCTGGGGACTAAAGAAACTTTGTTCACCACTTCTTGGAAATGTCCACATTCCAGGAGGGGCACCTCCAGTCTTCCTCGTGAACAGTCGAGATTTTCTTCTGAAGACAAAAGTCAAAGTTCTCTGAGAAACCTGAGGAATTTCACCTGTTTTCTTGACATGGCAAAAGCCCAAAAGCTTATTATGTCCGTAACATAAATATAGGCTATACCAACTCGATTAGTAAAACGATTGTAAAATTTCATTTACAATTTGTCATTTTTTGAAGTTTTTGGATCTATTTTCTGTTCTTTATTGCCATCATATTTTATAGATCATTTTAAACAGTTTTAGATCATCAAATTCGTGGTCCTTTTGCCATGTAAAAGCAGCAGTTGCGGCTGATGACATTTTTTAGTTGGTGTGCACTAATGGAATATTGATAAAATACGACCATTTGAGTTTATAGAAATGCATTTACTAGTAAAGTTAATTGTTATGTAGTGTAATTTTATCACTTTAAAATATGTCGATACAGTGAACCCATTCTTCTGCAGTTCTTCTGGGCAAATACTGTACGTCGATAACTTTCTCGTTGAAATTGATCCACGCGTTGTGCTCAATAAACAACTTTGCCAAAGCTGTCGGTCTGTCTTACAGAGACGTTTTCATCCTCTTAAATGTTGAAACGCCTTTCATCCTCACTAGTTATTGGTATTGCCACAATAATTTTCAACAGTATAAGACTTTCACATAATGTGCGTTCTAAATTTGTTCAAACATGAACTGCAGTAGAAGATCAGCACTAAAGTAGTTACTAAAATCTTTACGCGTGGAAATTATCTGTAGCTCAGTTCGAAGTCTTTTTTTTTGCTATTGGCTTTACGTCGCACCGACACAGATAGGTCTTATGGCGACGATGGTACAGGGAAGGGCTAGGACTGGGAAGGAAGCGGCCGTGGCCTTAATGAAGGTACAGCCCCAGCATTTGCCTGGTGTGAAAATGGGAAAACACGGAAAACCATCTTCAGGTTTGCCGACAGTGGGGTTCGAACCCACTATCTCCCGAATACTGGATACTGGCCGCACTTAAGCAACTGTAGCTATCGAGCTCGGTAGTTCGAAGTCTAGCGAATGGGTAAGATTCAGGGTTTTTTCTTTAACAAGGTTTCTGGAAACTCCTTATCTCGTAGGCCCGTCCGTGGTTCAGTCGGCAGACCGTCGGCCTCTTACCGCTGAATCTGTGGTTCAAACCTTGGTCACTCAATGACATATTTGTGCTGGGACAGTGCTTCCTTGGGCATTCCGGTTTTTCCTGTCATTTTTAATTCCAGCAACACCTATCGCAAGTCCTGGAAATGCTCTCAACGGAATTCAACACAATACGCGCTGCGGAAGGAGCCTGTTTGCGGGGCTTCATGATAAATAGCGGCAGTTTTAAATCCCCCGTCCAAAAATGTTTGATTCTCTTTCTACAGTAACTGCTGCCCCAAAAAACCGGTTTAAAATAACAGTTTAACAATTGAATCAACTTTTTTTTTCGGATGTGAGTATGCGATCATGCGATAGCCAGCTGCTGCCACTGAAAAGAAACAAACTGTAGGAATCCTTCACGTTTTGCGTTTGTTGCTCCGCAGCAAAGTTTTCGCGAACCCAAATTTCACTTCTTTCACACAGCATAACCCGAAGCGTTTACCATGTCTGTTAATATGGACCATGAGAGGATCAGTTTAAACGTCATAACTTGATGGCGTACCCGTCGATAACATGTCTTGATGATGGTCTGAGGTGTGTGTGTTTAAGTCCAGTTTTACGACTGGATGCCCTTCCTTACGCCAACTCTACGTGGAGGGATGTATTCACTCTTGTGTGTTTCTGTGATGGTTAGTAGTGTGATGTGTTTTAAGTAAAGATGTGTATTAAGACGATCGCAAAGACCCAGCCTCGTACTGGGAAGATTAACCAAACGTGGTTATAATACCAAGTCCGGCCGAAATCGAAACGGGGGCCCAGTGAACCGAAGATCACTACGTTGACCAATCAGCCAAAACACCGGGTCTGTCATTCTCCCGCGTCTTTTTAAAGTCCGTTAACGTTTGACGAGGCAATACTTCACGGTATACTGAAGGTAGAGAGGTACATGGAATACTGGAGGTAGAGAGGTAATAATGGACACATATGATTGCATGGGGTTTTATTGACACCAAAGTAAAGTACACAAAATGACCAACAGATGGCGCTGGACAGCAACAAGTCAGGTACAAATGGCCACATATGGTTGACATGACACGGGGTTTTGTGGACACAAACAACGAGTGCACAACCAGGCCAACAGATGGCGCTGGACAGCAACACGTCAGTGATGCCGCACGAGACCCGTGTACGGTACAAAAGGAGCTGTCATTAGAGATCGGTAGATGCAGAGTGGGCTTCGGCCCTTCGGTTTTGTCCCTTAAGTGGCCACGGCTGGTCCGTGGTCCAACAGCTCTGTACTCTGACCGGCCAACCGAGCAGAGGAAAGGTGGCCATGGTTCTACCGTGGCTCTACGCCTCTGCATTCGGGAGACGGGGCAGGGCTGGACCTCACGGCTGCGCCCAACCGTCGGCTGTCCTGAGAATTGTTTTCCGTGGTTTTCCATTCTCCTGCACTAAGGCGAATGCCGGGACAGTTCGTGGTATAGGCCACGGCCGCCCACCCCCCTCACCTTCTCCGTACATCTCCTTCACCGTAACAAATCTCCCGGCCTGAGAGACTGCGTAACCGTCTAAGAGGCCCGCCTCCCCCTTCAGGGAGGAATGAAAACATAGTAGTAGTAGTAGTAGTAGTAGTAGAGGGCGTGAGATGCGCCTGCAATCGCGGCACGTTGACATTACCAGAAAAGGCACTGTTAGTGAAGCTTTGTTTACTTTATTTTGGTGTCAATAAAAATCCTTATCACGCCAATCGTGTGTGTCAATTATTACCTCTCTACTGCATCTCCAATATTCCGTGAAGTATTGCCTCCTCAAATGTTAACGGACTTTTGGGTCACCATGTACTTTCGTCCAATGAGCATTTTGCCAATAAACCTGCACAGTTTGTTAAGAAAATGACACGCTGCGTCTACAGCAATATTGTAGTGAATGCCATAATTCCAACCCTTGCTAAAAGCATAGAAGTGTGCTCTTTCACTGGCAAAGTACAGGTGGAACTATGAATGTTAACTAGCAAAGAAATATGTATATATGTGCTCCTTCCTTTGTCGTATTTGAATTTGACCTCGGGGACTAAAATTTTCATCAGATCACTTTTGTGTCGGGGAAAAAATAGTTTTAATGATAACTTTCTCCACAGATTGTTCTGAACGCTGCTTGTCATTCACTTTATATAGCAGGTAAGTTTATTGGAAAATATATAGTGTATTACAGAGTAAAACAAGAAATATTTTACAACGAAGACCATAGCATTGTATGATGTGTACAAAGTCTTATGCTGTCTCCTCCTTACAATGGTCAGCTCGATTTCTGTGACGGAAAAAAAAGAAAGAAAGAAAGAAAGAAAGAAAGAAAGAAAGAAAGAAATGACGTATGGCTTTTAGTGCCGGGAGATCCCAGGACGGGTTCGACTCGCCAGGTGCAGGTCTTTTGGTTTGACTCCCGTAGGCGACCTGCGCGCCGTGATGAGGATGAAATGATGATGAAGACAACATATACCCCCAGCCCCCGTGCCAGGGAAATTAACCAATGATGGTTAAAATTCCCGACCCTGCCGGTAATAGAACCCGGGACCCCTGTGACCAAAGGCCAGCACTTTAACCATTTAGCCATGGAGCCGGACATTTCTGTGATAGGAAGTGTACACTGCTAGAAATAAATAATGACATGCATCAGTTGTGGAAGTCCCGGGTAGTAAGTAGAATCTGTGCATATGCAAGAACGCACTTGTACGTTGGCACAGACGGAAGAGCTAGTACTCGCTGTGAGTCGACCCTTACTGTAACTCCTATCCTAAGGCAAGTGCAAATAGGAACAACAAGTGATTTAATATCAGCAATAGTAAAATCGAATCACTGTAACTGAAATGTTACGCGAAAAAGAAGTAAATAAGCCGCAGCGAGGTTCGAACCTTCGACCCCGAAGTTCAGGACCGAGTACGCTACCATGAGCCAACTAGACACTCAACGTTAACCTATACCTGTATTATTTGTCATTGTCTACCTTTCAGACTAAACGTCACTTTGACTACTTTTGGCGAGATGTAACGATATACCTTTGTTTTACACGCCGGTTTATGGATGTAATAACGAGATGCGAAAACTGTTATTATCGTGCTAATGGGTGCCACATCCTACGAGAAATAGGTGGTCATTCGATTCCACGTGACGGCTATAGTGCCTCGCTATAGGACTTCCAACTTTTGCGACTGCGTGAGATGGGCCGTTACATATTTCTAGTACTGTACATTCCAGCCTTAATCCGGAAGTGCAGGGAAAGCTGTATGGGTGTAACGGTGCAACAGTACAGGAATGCGATAAGGTGATGGCACAACCGGGTCAAGTTGATCAAGATGGGGTGCAAAATGAAAGATAACAATAGACCTGGCAGAATTCTTGATGACGGCAGCTGTAGTGGCTACTCTGTAAATAGTGGCGTCGAGAAAAGTTCATCGAACTACAGTTTCTCAATGTATGGAGATCACACTATATTGCTTGTGAGTTGCCACTTGTTTGGGCATTTCTAAAGGTTTCCCATAAATATTCACGAAACACAGGAAGATTGTCTAAAATATTACGATAATAAATAATCTGTTTATAGGTATTGTGTGTAAGAGAGTAAGATTATGGGTAGAGAGTAAGAAAGACGTAAAGGAAGTGTGATAAGCTGCTAGCATTCTACCTGGACGACCAAGGGTCGAATCTCGGTCGATATTAGGTTGAAATTTTCACCTGAAAATTACGTTGCCTCAGGAAAGGAATCCCACCTAAACCATTGTCCGAAACAAAAAATTAGCAAGATGTGTCCAGCAACCCCGTACTTAACAGGTATAAGCTGGAGAAAATAACACTAAAACCAGTCTGGTTTCCATGGGCTGGGTTTTATCATAATTGCTCTCAGCCCGGTTGGCATGGATATAAGAGTTTTATTTTTTCAATTTGCTTTTCGTCGCACCGACATAGATAGGTCTTATGGCGACGGTGGAACAGGAAAGGGATAGGAGTGGAAAGGAAACGACCGTGGTCTTAAAGTACAGCCCCGGCATTTGCCTTCTGTGAAAATGGGAAACCACGAAAAATCATCTTCAGGGCTGCAAACAGTGGGGATCGAACCAACTATCTCCCAAATGCAAGATATGAGTGCCTTGCGGGTCTGGAATAGGGCACGCTCAGCCTCGTGAGAAAAATCTCTTTCGCATCTCTAAAAGTGCTTTGACGTAATTTTTCGATTTCCATTCTAACTTTGGATTATACAAGGCATACAGGTCAGTCACTTTATCCCCAGCCCCAAAAATAACAAATATACCCACTTCAGTAAAGGAAAGGAGCCGAATATCGGATAGGTGCCTGATATCTGATGCAGGTCTCTGTAAAATGCTGCACTTTCTTACTCTTTATGAAAATCACTACCTCACTGGAAAACCATTCAGTTGTACTGAGCTGGAAAAAATCCGTTGAGAATCTGTTATATTAGCGCGTGTTTGCTTAGTGAATTTTTGCAGAGGACATTTCTTCCGTACCAGGGCTTAAGAGTATAAGCCAAGAATAGCTATATTTCAGGACAGAAGTTAGAAAAAAACACAGTATTAATTGTAGACGGTATGAATCGAATAGAACACTTACATTTCAAAAAATATGGTTTATTGAAAAGTAAATGAATGTAGTATGAAGACCCAATATGACATGACTTAAGATCTTTCAAGCCAGGGCTTACGAGTATACCAGCCTGTACTTCATACAAGGTTTTTGCCACAGTTAATGTATTTGTTTCATTAAATACACTGCCTGACATAAACATTGAATCATCCAGAAGAAATGGTCGGATGTCAATATAACTTTATACACTGCACACCATCGGCGGGTATGTAAATGATTAGTCGCAATTCTCTGTGACAGGTAGAACGGCCACGAGTGCATTAGTTTTGTTCGTGTTTAGTGTTGTTACCAGCCTGGTATGGTATAAAACGGGCATGAAGAGCGTCAGATCATGAGTTTCAAACTACACCTACCCTTTCCGCACTTCCGTCGCTAGTAAGTCAATCCAGTCAGCTACCTCCAACACAGTCACCCTTTCACAAACCACACAGACTTCAAGAAGAAAAAACACCCCAGCAAACAAAATCAGTCACAACAACAGATCAAAAACACAAAAGCACCCCTTTTTCTCAACCCACATCTCGAAAGCAAAACTCAACCACGCCCACCACACCCCTCACTCACATAAAAATAAGACCCGCTGCAACAGGTGTGGTGAATGCAAGTTGCCTCGGGACCAGGCGAACTGCGCGAACTGCCACGGTAAACACGCAGCATCGTTTCCCGGCTGCCGATACTTTAAGAAGGCAATTAAACAAAAAATTCGCAACAACTCGCACATAAAATCATCCACAGGAACAAACACCCAACCAAACCCACCCCCGGCTCTCCTCACCGCCCCCACCCTCCTCAACAATACGCCTAACAATGACCTCCTTCTACTCATCCTAAGCTCCTCCAAAACCAAATTTACCGAGCTCGATAGCTGCAGTCGCTTAAGTGCGGCCAGTATCCAGTATTCGGGAGATAGTAGATTCGAACCCCACTGTTGGCAGCCTGAAGATGGTTTTCCGTGGTTTCTCATTTTCACACCAGGCAAATGCTGGGGCTGTACCTTAATTAAGGCCACGGCCGCTTCCTTCCCAGTCCTAGTCCTTTCCTGTTCCGTCGTCGCCATAAGACATATCTGTGTCGGTGCGACGTAAAGCCAATAGCAAAAAAAAAATAAATAAATAGCAAAACCAAATTTTGTACAATCCAGGGCCCCCTCGGTAGATCGAGTAGCTGAGACCCTCAAGAACCTAATCAGTAACACCCCACCACCACCACCAAATTATACCCACCAATAACTCCTACCAAGCAGTTCTCATTTCCTTAAATCACAACACGGCCTTCTCAAATAACACTTCAATAAAAACAAGATGAAGCACTGGTTCTCAAAGGCGAGGCGGGTGCACAATACTAAATGCTGCCCATTAACGATGCTGCATTCATTCTAAATTAACATCCGCACACTCGCACTAAAGTAAACACATCAGTCTACTAAAGTGACAGTCACTGCGCAAAATCATCGATATTAGTTCAGTTGCAACCCCAAAAAAGCAACATTGGGCGTAGTCAGTACCTGGATGGGTGACCACCCAGGACTACCACAATACCAACACACAGATAATCAGTCTGGCAGAGATAAGCCCTCCATTGGTTTGGAAAAGGCGAACTTCTTAGTAGGAAACCACAGGACTGGGCGAGTTAGCCGTGCGGTTAGGGTCGCGCAGCTGTAAGCTTGCATCCGGGAGATAGTGGGTTCGAGCCCCACTGCCGGCAGCCCTGAGGATGGTTTTCCGTGGTTTCCCATTTTCACACTAGGCAAATGCTGGGGCTGTACCTTAAGGCCACGGCCGCTTCCTTCCCACTCCTAGGCCTTTACTACCCCATCGTCGCCATAAGACCTGTCTGTGTCGACGTAAAGCAAATAGAAAAAAAAGGAAACTACTACAGGCATAGGGTATCTACAGGACTAAAAGAGAAAACCACCAGCGACGAAGTAATGAGAGAGCTGCCTTTTACAAACAACAAATATGGATAATGACGAGGAATAAGACGCTGAATGAATTTTCCGCTCTAGATTATTTTCTAAAGTCAAAAGAGGGAAAAGTTGGCTTTGGTGTACCAAATTTATGACGTGGTTTCGTGTATTATGTGCCGATATGGATCACTGGAAACATTGTATAGCCTATGTGCAGAATGCCTCCAGAATTAACCGAAGCCATGTAAGACAGAGATATGTATTTAAAAAAAAAAAGAAATGACGTATGGCTTTTAGTGCTGGGAGTGTCCGAGGACAAGTTTGGCTCGCCAGACGCAGGTCTTTTTAGATTTGACTCCCGTAGGCGACCTGCGCGTCGTGATAAGGATTAAATGATGATGAAGAAGGCACATACACCCAGCCCTCGTGCTAGCGAAATTAACCAATGATGGTTAAAATTACCGACCCTGCCGGGAATCGAACCCGGGAACCCTGTGCCCAAAGGCCAGCACGCTAGCCATTTAGCCATGGAGCCGGACACAGTGTTGTAGTGTTGTCTAATATCGCATGATGCCCAATATCAGGCGTTATCTGATATTAAGAGATAGTATCATCAGATATTAGGTGTTGCTTAGCCGATGCTGTAAAGGAGCGCTCGGTTCTCTCGGGAGGACGTGGGCTCGATTCCTTATCGGGAAATCGACAAATTTAAGGAACGAGATTTGCACCTCCTGAGCGGCACATGGCCCTGAGGTTCACTCATCCTGTACCGAAAGTGAGTACCGGATTAATTCTTGGGAGGAAAGGCATCCGGGCATAGGACTAACTTCTCCGTCCCACTTAACGAGGGATGCCCTCGGGTCTACACACTGGAAAACAACTGAAACCCAACTCGTTGCACCAATCCGAGGGCGAGGATTCTCATGGTGATGGTCTTTTCCGTATCAGCTAAAATGTTTCGCCTGCAGCGCCATATGAGGTAAAATATTAACATTTATTCTCGTTTTCAGAGAAACAAACGTGCAAAACTGTTCCTAATAGACACACACTGAAATAATGAGAAAATTAGACTGTTTATCACATATTCTTAATTATGTAGTGGCGTCTCCGAAAACCGTAAAATTAGTTAGTGGGGAGTAAAAAATAGCAAATAACATTATTATTAATTATGTTCAGTGAAATGACCAAAACAGCAGGAGCGTGAGCAATAGGAACAAGTTACAGTAGCATGGTTAGCACATTCTCTATCATCAGCAGAGCACATTGAAACTCAACTTTTATTACATTTCTGAACGAGTCCTCGTCTCCAATTCCATCGCCTACTGCTTCCCATGTATATTGAATCATAGGTTGATATACAGGTGAACATAATTTGTTATGACCTTCGATGTTAGGCCCCTTAAAATAATAAGCATCATCATCATTATCATCAATTTGTTGTAAATGACGAAATGAGGCTTTAAGTTGAATTGTCTCTCATAAAGCTTGTGTTCATCCTGATCTAGTCGAAGTCTCACAAAGCCTACCAATCTCTTAAAATAAACTTTGTACTGACGGAAAAAGCGCACACCCAGGGGCTGAGCATAACAGGTTGTCTTTGGTGGTATAATCCTTACAGTTATGGTTTTACCAGGAATAGAATCGTAAAAAATAATTTTATTTTTATGACCACCCCATGAGTCTAATATGAGTATTGATATTGGTAAAAAATCTGGCAAGGTGTCTCTTTTTCTATTTTACCGCTTTTACTTGCGTCCATATCTTCCCCACATTTACCAATCACCCTTTCGTATCCTTCAGTTCTATTTCCAACTCTCGCATTGAAAACGCCCATTAGCTTTATCCTATCCTTGATGTTGACCCCTGACTACGATGTCACTCAATGCTTCATAAAACTCGTCAACATCATCCTCATCTGCACCCTCACATTGTGAACACACTGAGACAATTCTCGTCCTAATTCCTCCAATTGCCAAATCTACGCACATCATTCGCTCATTTACGTGCCTAACAGAATCTATGTTGAGTGCATTAGTATTCCTGATGAAAAGCCCTAACCCACACTCTGCCCTTCCCTTTTTAACACCCGTCAAGTACACTTCATAATCTCCTATCCTTAGTTCACTACAGAATCAGATCTTCAGATCTACAGACCATCTTCGTTATCTCCCCTTACCCGAATATAACTTACTTCTAGCACACTAGATGCATCCTCTTTGCTGACTCAGCCAGTTCTACTTTTTATTCCATAAGCCCCATTAATATTGACAGCTCCCCATCGAATTCCCTTCGTCCGCCAAGTTGTTTGCAAGGAGTCCCTCGCTTGTCAAATGGGAGTGGTACTCCATTACCCCCATAGGTCCGAGGCCTGCTTAAAATGCAGAACTTCATATGAATGAAAAATGTATTTCGGCAGTTTTCGCTGTTTATTTGCTTATCAAAATAGATGTGTATTATTATTTGTTTTATACATCGTCGTTGCGCCTGTGTGAAATATTTCAAATAAATATTTGATTTTCTTACCACAAAGTACTTTTACGGTTTTCGGAGACGGCGAGGTGCCAGGATGTAGTCCCGCAGGAGTTCTTTTACGTTCCAGTAAATCTACCGACACTACGCTGACGTATTTGAGTATCTTCAAATACAACCGGGCTGAGCCAGGATCGAACCTGCGAAGTTGGGGTCAGAAGGCCCGCGCCTCAGCTGTCTGAGCCACTCAGCCCACTCACGAGTAATTGCAAATAATTCTCACTCTAATAATGTATGTGTTACGGGTCAGTATTTCCCCCACAACAACATCACATAACGGTTTTCGCAGGCGTAATACTAGGAAAATATTCAAATGAGCGATAATTCTATTTCGGCAGATACCGCTGTCACTTGTTCATTCGTCAAGCAGTAAAAATAAGATCTAATCGTCAGTTTCGTAGGAATATGTTTTTTTGTTATCTGGCAATGCGGATTTATTAGTAAGAAAAAATGAATACTCGTGTGTGTTTTCTTTCATGTTATTAAGTTAGACAAGAAATGCTCTGAAATATGCACATATAATATTTATTTATTCATTTATTTATTATTTATTTATTTATTAGTAATAAGATACAGGTACGAAGTACATCATTTTAAAATGACTGTATAAGAATAAAAATATTAACAGTAAGAATAACATTAATATTTAAGAATTTTCTAGAAATTAAATAACAAAAAGAAACAAGAAAACATCCGCAGTTCTAGCCCTTCAGGCCAGCAACTCATTGTTGAAAACATCATAGGGATATTAGCTACGAATTTCAGGTAAATAAAATACAATGAAGTAAGGGAATATATTCTTCATTTATTCCTGAAAATTACAATCCTTTTCTTAACTTACTTACTTACTTACTTACTTACTTACTTACTTACTTACTTACTTACTTAAGTTATGTAATCTGTTTACCCTCCAGGGTTGATTTCTCCCTCGGACTCAACGAAGGATCCCACCTCTACCGTCTCAAGTGTCCTGGAGCGTCCTGATGGTATTGAACAACGGACAGGATACAACTGAGGAGAATGACCAGTACCTCGCCCAGGCGGCCTCACCTGCTATGCTGAACAGGGGCCTTGTGGGGGGATGGGAAAATTGGAATGGATAGATTAGGAAGAGGGAAGGAAGCGGCCGTGGTCTTAATTTAGGTACCATTCCGGCATTTGCCTGGAGGAGAAGTGGGAAACCACGGAAAACCCTTCCAGGATGACTGAGGTGGGAATCGAACCCACCTCTACTCATTTGACATCCCGAGGCTGAATGGACCCCGTTCCAACCCTCGTACCACTTTTCAAATTTCGTGGCAGAGCCAGAAATCGAACTCGGGCCTCCGGGGGTGGCAGCTAATCACACTACAGAGGCGGACACAATCCTTTTCTTAATCATCGTTATCCGGTCCATTAGATCAGCAATTTGCCTTTTTCTATCACTACGAGCGCTAATGTGAGTCAATGCAGAGTTTCACTTAAGCCGTTATAACTACATTCGGTGTGGGCATTTTTCAAAAAATAAAAATAAAAACGCTTGACGTTATTGAACTACGGTAAGGAACACGTTACACAAATATTATGTAAATAACTTAATTTGACTAGTATTTGAATAAAAAGAAAACAAGTAAAGAAACAAGCGATTTTAGGCCGTTTTTCTGGAACTACATTTAGGCCGGAAGTGATTTTCGAAATTTTGTTTTGTTTGATAGAGCTATACAAGACTCACAATTTAAAACCTTTCCGGGCCCTTAAGCCCTTCAACGTTCGGCACTGTTGAGGAAAGTGTTTAATTTTACGATTCTTGTATTATGTCTGTTTGTCTTTTAAGAATTTTTTTTTTTACCCGGCGAGTTTGCCGTGCGGTTAGATGCGCGCGGCTGTGAGCTTGCATCCGGGAGATAGTGGGTTCGAATCTCACTGTCCGCAGCCCTGAAGATGGTTTTCCGTGATTTCCCATTTTTACACCAAACAAATGCCAGGGCTGTACCTTAATTAAGGCCACGGCCGCTTCCTTCCAACTCTTAGGCCTTTCCTATCCCATCGTCGCCATAAGACCTATCTGTGTCGGTGCCACGTAAAGCAACTAGTAAAAAAAAAGTTTTGAACATTAAAACCAGATATAATCATGTCTATGTCATTAGTAACGGTCTGGCCAGGTTATCAACAGAGAATTGGCAGCTTACTCATTTAGTATCCATTTCAGTTTGGTTTTGAAGAGATGGTAGGGAATGAAGATGTCAAGTTCATGTATAGCATTTACTGTTGTGGGAAGTCGGTAGAATATGGAGGGTTGCTGGAGTGGTAGGCGCACAACGAGGGACATGGAATGGTGGACTATTTCGGATCCTACAAGGATAGACATGTAACGGGAAATGAGGTAACAAAGATGTGCATTTAAGAGTACCATTGGTAATTCGGTGAAGAAACAACAGTAGAGATTTGTGTACCGCAGACGTTTTCTCTCGCCAGGCTGAGTGGCTCAGACATTTGAAGCGCTGGCCTTCTGACCCCAACTTGGCAGGTTCGATCCTGGCTCAGGTCGGGGCTCAAATATGTCTGCTTCGTGTCGATAGATTTACTGGCACGTAAAAGAACTCCTGCGGGACAAAGTCTCGGAACCTCGGCGTTTCCAAAAACCGTTATAACTAGTTAGTGGAACGTAAAAACAATGTTTATTATTATTATTATTATTATTATTATTATTATTATTATTATTATTCGTTTACTCAGGTCCAAAATGTTTAAGTATGATAGGATTTTTTTGGTATTAAACTGTGGTGGTCGGGATTCCGGGCTTTCGCAATGTACGAAAGGAATGAGAATACGCGGTTAATTATATTGTCATTAGTGGGAGCAGCTGATGACCAAACGGGGGAGCAAAAATCATTGATAGGAAGAACGTAAGTACAGAAATATAATTTAAGAGCGTTTACGTCACGAATTTCAGTAAATATGAAGAAAAGTCCAAGAGACCTCCTGGCACGGGATTTTACTTTGTCTATATAAAAAGGGAAAATATAAGCAGTAGTGCCACAGTTCCATCGTCCCCATTCTACTGTTTCTTGGTAGCAGGGTGAGTGTCTTAAGTTTCAAAAGAAAACTCCGTCTGTGTGTAGGTTTGCCAGAGTCACATTTACTGAATGCGGAAAAACCGAAATATTATCTTTGTCCTCAACGAAACTTAAGATAATTCAGGAGATGATGGGTTCGAATCCTACTATTAGCAGCCCTGAAGATGATTTTCCGTTGTTTTCCTTTTCCACACCAGGCAAATGCTGGGTCTGTACCTTAATTAAGGCCATTGCTGCTACCTTCCCCATATCTGCGTCACCAAAGATTTCTGTTAGTTAGTATGATGTTAAACTAGCAAGAAAAAATGTACTAAGGTACTTAATAATGATATCGTGTGGCCTCCGAAGAGGCCTGGTGCAGGTCTTTTGAGTTGACGCCGTATAGGCGACCTGCGCATCTGTGAGGATGGGGCCCTACCTAGATGAATTGTAATGATGAAGATGACACACACACACCCAGCCCCCAAGCCATCCGAATTAACCAATGAAAGTTAAAATCACTGATCCGGCCGGGAATCGAAGCCGGGACCCATTGGACCAAAGGTCACCAAGCTAACAACTTAGCCTTGGAGCAGGACGCTAAGGTACTTGAAAAAAAAAAACTCAGGAAAACTTCGCTCAGGGTAGCCGCTGCTGGAGTCCAACATGAAATTTCCGAACGATCAAAACTTTACAAGTCAAGTCACGCTGTGTTTAATGGGAACATGAATGAATAAAACTTATTAGGCATTCACATATTGCACTACCATACATTACCACTGATGACTTCCGGTGTTTTGAGAAAGTGAGTTGGCTTCTGCTTCATGTTGGATGCGTACTAAAAAGAATATTTCAATCATTCGCATCCAGATTTGTGATCGCTTTAGTGTTAAAGATGAATATACAGTGCATAAGTCTTGTTTGTACACCAACTTATTGCAACGAAATAACGGTTAAACTTTTGTATACAATTACTGTGATGTATTTTATTGCCCATATCGTAATAGATGCACTAATAAACATTGTAAATAATAAAAAAACTGATCTGTGATCTTACAATTTAACACAAATTCAAGCAATGTACAAAAACCGGGCGTTTCATCATGCAACAATCTTGTTTGTACACTTACAGAAGAGAGCAAAATGTTCACACAAAAACACTCGTTAATACCCCGATGAGTATCCTCTGGCCTTGAGAACTGCTTTGCACCTTCGCTGCATCGAATGAACCAGTTTCTCACATATTTTTGGGTCGGTTTTATCCCATTCTTCGTTGACTATACTTCTTAAATGCTCTAGTGATTGAGGTTTCCTTGCATGAACCCTTTTTTTTTAGATCGACCCACAAATGTTCTATGGGGTTCAAGTCAGGGGATTGGGCAGGAGTTCGCAGTTGCGATGGTACGTTCCATATCAGCCACTGCTTGCAAATATCAGCTGTGTGCTTGGGATCATTGTCTTGCTGAAATATATAGTAAGACCCCAACCCCATTTTTACTGCACTCTGTTTGACATTGTTCTTTAAAATGTTTAAATAACCCCATCTGTCCATGATGCCACTGATGATTTCTATATTTCCCACTCCACAAGACGACATGCACCCCCAAATGATAATTGGTCCACCTCCATGTTTTACGGTGGGTAGCGTATTTGCAGGTTTATTGGTTGTACTAACTTTTCTCCATACATAACTGTTTCCATCCGAACCGTATAGAGATATTTTAGTCTCATCTGACCAAATAACTTTGTTCCAGAATGTGCAATCCTTGTTTTCATACTCTCTGCAAAATTTCATTCTGGCTTGTCGATTTTTCTTTGTAACAAACGGCATTTTCCGTGGTCGTCTACCGTGATAATCATATTTCCACAATACCCTACGAATTGACTGACTTGACATTTTCTTCTTCGTCCTTTCTTCTAGCATTACGCGGATCTTAGGCGCACTTAATTGTGGATTCTGTTTTACTTGTTTCACAATATAACGTTCATCTCGCCTATTCAGTATCTTTTCTTTTGCTTTCCTTGGCAAATTCTTCGTGGTTTCTCTATATCTGAATTTATTCAACACATAGTGTATTGTGGAATGAGGTTTATTTACTTTGCGTCCAATTTCACGCAAAGAATACCCTTGCAATCCGAGAGATACAATTACATTTTTAGTTCGTCACTTAACTCTGTTCTTTTACCCATTAGGCCTATGTAACACACGGTCTGGTACACTAACTGCGAAACTATACACACTAGCACAGCACAGATACACACCAACTAGCTAGGAGTGTTCCCGAGCGACGAGGTAGCTAACGTGTACAAACAAGACTGTTGCAAGCAAATAGGCCACTACACAACATATATCACTCATATTCTTTTAAAATGGTGTGCCGAGACTTTTGATCGCTAACATCAAGTTCTCAACACCTTGTGCAATAACTTATCCATGTCTTGTGCACTGGTTACGTACTATTTAGAAATTATAAAGACATTATATCTGCTAAGTGGGGTGTACAATCAAGACTGTTATGCACTGTATCTCGCAGACTACTGAAACTGGTTTTATAAGTACGCATTAACAGATAAGTGAAATCTGTACCAACATTAATAGAACTCGGGCATTAGATTCAATTAAACTGATGGGTGAACATTGTTTGTAAAAGAGTCCATGTACACCACTGCTAATACATACAGCTTATTACTAATATTCGGTATTAAGCTAATAAACGTACGACAAAAATGTATCAGCCATTCCCATTGGATGAATAAAAGCAGTCATTGGACCTCATTGGTACAGTCAGTTGATCGTTGTCTTTCTCTTGCCGAGATAGTGGCTTCGATCCCGGCTGAAGTCTGTGCTATTTGAGGTGGATTACAGGCAACAACTCGGTGTCCTTGGTTTCCAACACGTTACGGAGCTTCTGCAGAGCAAAATTCAGATTTCCTGGCGTCCCTTAAAATATATTACAATTGAAGGATTATTATTATTATTATTATTATTATTATTATTATGATTATTATTATTCGACCGCTTGGTCTGGCTGCTTGTCTGAATGGTCTGCGCTGAGGCTTTCGGTTCAGAGGGTCCTGGGTTCGATTCCCCGTCGGGTCGAGTATTTTAATTGCGTCTGGTTAATTTCCCTGACTCGAGGACTGGGTTACTGTGTTTACCCAACACACTCCTATTCGTATTCACACATCACACCACACTACCAACCACCACAGAAGCACGTAATATTGAATACATCTCTCACATACAGTTTGCGTCGAGAGGGTCATCCGACATCCAGCATTTTGAGCGGCGTTCCATATTTTTTTTTCAGCCACTTTCCATTTTCGCCATTGTTGGAGTACCGGTACTGTAGCTGGCAACAGATTCATCCCGATTGGCGTTTATACGGTTTGTGTATTATTATTATTATTATTATTATTATTATTATTATTATTATTATTCCTCTCTTTCTTTATTAATCTACTTAACCTCCAAGATTGTTTTTTCCCTCGGACTCGGCGAGGGATCCCACCTCTACCGCCTCAAAGGCAGTGTCCTGGAGCGTGAGACATTGGGTCAGGGGATACAACTGGGGAGAATAACCAGTACCTCGCCCAGGCGGCCTCACCTGCTATGCTGAACAGGGGCCTTGCTGAGAGGTGGGAAGATGGGAAGGGATAGACAAGGAAGAGGAAAGGAAGCGGCCGTGGCCTTAAGTTAGGTACCATCCCGGCATTTTCCTGGAGAAGTGGAAAACCACTTCCAGGATGGCTGAGGTGGGAATGAAACCCACCTCTACTCACTTGACCTCCCGAGGCTGAGTGGACCGCGTTCCAGCCCTCGTACCACTTATCAAATTCCGTGGCAGAGCCGGGAATCGAACCCGGGCCTCCGGGGTTGGCAGCTAACCACTACACCACAGAGGCGGACATTATTATTATTATTATTATTATTATTATTATTATTATTATTATTATTATTATTATTATTATTATTATTATTTACCGGGCGAGTTGGCCATGCGGTTTGGGGCATGAAGCTATGAGCTCACATCCGGGAGATAGTGGGTTCGAAACCCACTGTCGGCAGCCCTGAAGATGGTTTTCCGTTGTTTCCCATTTTCAAATCAGGGAAATGCTGGAGCTGTACCTTAAGGCCACGGCCGCTTCCTTCCCATTCCTAGGCCTTTCCTGTCCCATCGTCGCCATAAGACCTATCAGTGTCAGTGTGACATAAAGCAAATAGCAAAAAAATATATATATTTATTGATGGACGTGTACGCTGGCTGACACCAGCTTCAATTTCTATTAAGGAAGCACGACGAATCAGCTCGGCCGTTGTTCTTGGCTTTCTGGACCGGGGCCGCTATCTCACCATCATAGCTCCTCAATTCTAATCATGTAGGCTGAGTGGACCTCGAACCAGCCCTCAGGTCGAGGTAAAAATCCCTGACCTGGCCGGAATCGAGCCCGGGGCCTCCGCGTAAGAGGCAGGCAAGCTACCCCTACACCACGGGGCTGACCGTCTCATTGTATGCGATATGTTAATAGCATTGAAATACGGAAGTTATGCATTTTTTAGGATGCCTGTCTCATGAGGAAACTCTCGTCGCAAGCGCGGTGTCGTATGCTGCTGTTTGAATGCACGTTGCTACCCCACCCCACCCCATCCGAACGGCAGGAGTGCCGACCGGTACGATAACTGCCAATTTATCGCTCGGCTGGAGGCGGAAATTGTTAACCAGGGATCTGCTGGATACGTCTTGGTCTACCAAACACCTTCCTGCCGGAGATACAGACTGTAGTCAGAACTAAAACCGTACATAATAATTCATTGTATTAACGCGATTCATGGTTAATCTGCATGGGCGGATTTGTAGCATTTATGTGCCATTAACTCGGATTCGAGCTCTTTGTTTGAATGGTCAGCGTAACGGCCTTCGGTTCAGTATCCCGTGTTTGATTCCCATCTAGGCCGGTGTTTTAGCCTCGTCTTATTAATTCTCTCGCCGGGCTGAGTGGCTCAGACGGCTGAGGGGCTTGTCTTCTGGCCGCAACTTGGCAGGTTCGATCCTGGCTCATTTTGGTGGTATTTTGAGGTGCTCAAACTACGTCAGCATCGTGTCGGTAGATTTACTGGCACGTAAAAGAACTCCTGTGGGACTAAATTCCGGCGTCTCCGAAAACCGAAAATGTAGTTACTTAGGACGTAAAACCACTTATTATTATTATTATTATTATTATTATTATTATTATTATTATTATTATTATTATTATTATTATTATCCTGGCTCAGGGACATGGTGTTAGTGTTTGTCTTGCAACATCTCTTTAGTTGCACACAACAAATCACACTGCCAATCATCACAGAAATACGCATTATTTTCACACATCTCTCCGCATAGGTTTGGCGTCGCCTTCTCAGATAACACAATTCACAACGTATAAACTAAACAAGATATCACACTTTAATAACAAATGTCATTGAACTTTTCCGTAGTTCTACACATACTCGTTTTTATTCTAACTTTTATTCATTTGACTGTATTTTGAGCCACGTTTCATACATTTTCGGCCACTCTGAAGTGCAACACTTCATATTTCCGCCAATGCTGGAGTAGTTGGCAACGCAGATTCATTAGGAGTTCATACGATGTACGTTTTCGCAGTATGTTAATATTCAGAAACTAACTCTCTGTATCACAAATTTTACCTGACGTTTCTGCTGTCTGTTTGATTGGGCCTAGTTGTTTAAGAATGCTTACCCTCAGAGTGGCGGATTTCTGTTTCTTCAGTAACTCATGTCGTTGAAGTGAAATAATAGTAATGATACGACTTTGAGATTCTACTGCCATTGTTTTGCAATATGCAGTCTTGTGTTTTGCTTTTCTTAATGTCAGCGTAACACAACTGAGATGCTATTATGATGAGACGCTTGGCAAGAAACACTCAAATGGAACGTATGCCTCTTTGTTTCTCAAGGACAGAATATAATGTAATTCATACCACAAACTGAGGACCGGAGATGCACTGTGAACCTGGAAGTAAGATTTATGGTGAAGATTAACTTACTGATTGCACCGGTGGGTAGGAGAATTAGATTGCCAGTTACCGATGAATCGTGGGTAATATTTCCCGTGGAGTTAAACATAACGGATATATATTAGCTTGTACTATTAAAATAGAACTGTATAAGGTTCATCCGCCAGCACAACAGTGTTAAATTAGGCAAATAGAGCGTTAACTTGCTTCGAACGTACAATCAACCTTTTGGAGCAAATTCTTTCAAACCTCCCCTGCGAACCATGTGACCTTGCCGTGGAGGGGAGGATTGCGCGCCCCAATGAAGCAGAGAGCCGAGCCGCAGGTGCAACCATAGCGGATGGGTATCTGTCGAGAGACCAGACCAACGAATGGTTCATCGAAAGGGGGGGTAGCAGTCTTTCGGAAGTTACAAGGGCGGCAGTCTTGATGATTGACTGATATGGCCTAACATTCAACATGGCTTAGCTTTGTTGTTACTGCTGCACGGCTGAAAGCAACGGGAAACTACAGCCATAACTAACTCCCGAGGACATGCAGCTCTCTGTATGAATGATGAACTGATGATGGCTTCCTCCCGAATAAAATATTCCGGAGGTAAAATAGTCCCCAATTCGGATCTCCGGGTGGGGACTACACGAGACGGGGTGATAATCAGGAAGATGGATACTAACATTTTGCGAGTCGGAGCGTGGAATGTTAGAAGTTTGAATCGTTGTGGTGGGTTAAAGAATCTGAAAAGGGAGTTGGATAGACTAACGTTAGATGTAGTTGGTATAAGTGAAGTACGTTGCCAGGAAGATCAGGATTTTTGGTCAGGCGACTGCAGAATTATCAACACAAAATCAAACCGGGGAAATGCAGGAGTTGGTTTAATAATGGATAAGAAAATAGGGCAGCGGGTAAGCTACTACGACCAGCAAAGTGAAAGGATTATTGTTGTCTTTTTTTTTTGCTAGTTGCTTTACGTCGCACCGACACGGATAGGTCTTACGGCTACGATGGGATAGGAAAGGCCTAGGAATGGGAAGGAAGCGACCTTGGCCTTAATTAAGGTACAGCCCCAGCATTTGCCTGGTGTGAAAATGGAAAACAACGGAAAACCATCTTCAGGGCTGCCGACAGTGCGGTTCGAACCCACTATCTCCCGGATGCGAGCTCACAGCTGCGCGCGCTCCTAACCGCACAGCCAACTCGCCCGGTGTTATTGTTGTCAAGATAGACACCAAACCAATGCCCACTACAATAGTGCAGGTCTATATGCTCACTAATTCAGAGGATGATGAGAAAATCGAAAGAATATATGAACAGATATAAAGCGTTTCAACCTTAAATTGCAGTACAGCGTAGATGGAGCGCGCTGTTGCGAAATCGACTCGTGAAGATCACGCTCGAGTGTGTCTCAAACAGGGCGTCACAGTTCCACATTTTTCGTTTGTAATTTTGTAATTTTAAGTTCATTCATTCATAAATTAATATTTGTAGGATGGTAAAATAAATACAACATAATTTAATCACTGGCGTTGCTCTCAAAAAGACATTGGACGTACACCTTCTATCACTTCTGCAAGGCCTGATGTTCGCGCTTTGGATGAACCGGGTTCGGGAGATGAACTTGAGAATGATCCGGACGATGAAGAAAATCGTGTTAAAAACTTTTCATCGTCGACATCGTCCTGTAATTCGCCTGCTTTCCATAAATCTCTTTCATTTTCCTTTACTTCGTTCACGTAATTTGCCCAATTGTCTTATGTTTTATGGCATAAAAATGTTAGTTCAGCATTTGGAACAAAACCATGTTCATTACCCGCGTGGACTAAGGCAAATCACGGTCCTCGGTTTTTCGGTGGCCTAAGTCCCGAACTCACCCCTTCAATGGCGACCTGCCGTGCACTTTTCACTGTCGTATCCTTCCATTCTTTTGTCACTGTCTGCCCAATATTTACCCACGATTCATCTGTGTAAATTATAGCTTTATTTTGTGCCCTCAAACTTTTTATCTCCCTGAGATATCTGTGCCTCCAATTAATAATTTCATCGGTTTCAGTGATAGCTGCTTTATTACCCCGTCTTAAATAACGGAAGCCTATATCATGTAAGAAGCGATACAACGCAGTTTTGGAAAATCGAGGCAAAGAATCTTCTCCATTTACCCGACTCAAAATCACGTTCAATGTCGGTGGTATGTTAGCAAATAAAAGAGGGTGAACCACCCGACGCACTGCACTTCGCACAATTTCATCATGTTTAATATTCCTTGCATTTTTCTGCCGTCCTTCTCTTTTTTGCTTTTTGTTGTGGGAGTTCTCAAAGGACCATGTGTGTGTTCCTTCCTTATAGCATAGATAGTTCTTTCGGAACAACCGGTAGCTTTAGCTGTTTCACTGACTGCGCTGCTCATATTCATAGTCTTTAAAAAATAATTCAGGACACTCATTATAATATTGCGTTCTTTTCCCCTGGGTTTACCTACTGGACGTTTTTTTAATTTGACGATCCATTGTACATCCTTTTGCAGTTTTTCTTGGAACTAAGAACACCCCGCACGAGCACGAACTGACAACTACACAACAACACAAACACAACAAACATAATCCATTTGTCCTCAAGAACTATACATTTATCACTGATCTTGTCCGGCTCCATGGCTAAATGGTTAGCGTGCTGGCTTTTGGTCCAGAGGGCCACGGGTTCGATTCCCGGCCGGGTCGGGGATTTTAACCTTCATTGGTTAATTCCAATGGCTCGGCGGCGGGTGTGTGTGCCGTCTTCAGCATTAGAATTCATCCCATTCTTATAGACGCGCAGATCGCCTATGCGGAGTCAACTCGAAAGACCTGCACTCAGCCTCTTCGGAGGCCACACGCCATTAAATATTATGTATATATATAGTTCGGGACTTAGGCCACTAAAAAACCGAGGACCGTGATTTGCCTTAGTCCACGCGGGTAATGAACATGGTTTTGTTCCAAATGCTGAACTAACATTTTTATGCCATAAAAACATAAGACAATTGGGCAAATTACGTGAACGAAGTAAAGAAAAATGAAAGATATATATATCACTGATCTTTATTTAATCAGTCTTATAATACTGATTAAATGAACACCACTGCACACGGTTATCAGTATGTTTAAAAGCTCAGCCAGCCGAGTCACTCGTGAAACTTAAACAAACGAGACGTTCTCCCTGTCATAAATTAAGAGATAACGAGATAAGGACTTTAGGTATGATTTAAAAATAACTTCCATATCCGAAGACCGTTTGCTTTGCTTTAACCACGCCATGATCCTTCTGCACTTTTTCTTCGAAATTAGATCCCACGCACGAGCACGAACTCTCGAGCCACACAAACGAAATACACTTTCCCTCAAGAATTGTGCATATGTCACTGATATGTATTTAATCACTATTATACATACTACTGACGAAATGAGCACTGCACTGCATGCGACTGTCTAGAAATGTTAAAAGCGCAAGTTTGACAGACTCACAGACATGATCAGGAAACGCAGACTAACTTTCTATGGGCACATACAGAGAATGGACAACAACAGACATACAAAGAAAATCTTTGTTGTAATAAACAGTTCAAGCAAGAAAACAAATTGGTATCATGAAATAAAGGAAGACTTAAGGCTGGTGGGGATCAACAGGCAAATGATAGGATACAGAAAATAATTCAGAAACAAAATTAGGAATGCAAAATTTATAGTAAATGAGAAGACAGGAACATTGTGGACAGAACAAAGGAAACAGAAGCACAGCCAGAGGATGAAGAGATTTTGGAAAGAGAAGAGGAAGAAGAGAAAGAAGTGAAAATTGTGTCATCGTGAGAGTTCAAACACTGTCCATAAGGGCAAAAATGAAATGAATGAATACTGGCGTGTGGCCTCCGAAGAAGTCTGGTGCAGGTCTTCCGAGTTGACTCCGTATAGGCAACCTGCGCGTCTATGAGTCTGAGGCTCTACATGTGCTGAATTCTAATTATGAAGACGGCACACCCACCCAAGCTCCGAGCCATCGGAATTAACCAATGAAGTTTAAAATCCACGACCCGGCCTGGAATCGAATGCGGGGCCCTCTGGACTAAAGGCCAGCACTCTGTCCATTTAGCCATGGAGCCGGACACTAATCTGGTGAGCTTGTTTTTTCTAAGATGTTGCCAAAGTAAAGGTTGAGCCTGCCATAGACGTCGAATTTTATATTTCGCCTTGAGGAGCGGTAAAATTCAGAGAGGAATGTTGAGTAAGCAGTTGTTTTGTTGTCGCTTTTGGGATACTGTGGCTGCTTTAAGTGAGGTTGGTATGACGGTCGTGAAGTGATGAATAGCAGTGTCAGTATCTCCGCTGGTTTTTAGGGACATATTTGGTTGAAGATGGGAATAAAGCTGTTCTTGAAAGATGTCCCAATTAATATAACCATGAATGAGAGAACGAGGTTGTTGAACAAAGTTTCAGCAGAAATTAGTGTAATTACCGAGCAGCGAATAGAGTCCATTTCGGCTGTAGATCTCATGTAAAGTGGAAATGAGAAGTTTGTGGTGAGAGCGAAGTAGGGGATATCTGGCTGCCAGTTTAAGTAGATGGGTAAGGGGTCGGTTCTTCTGGGGCAACGACGTGGGTGGCATTAATTTCAGTTGCCGCTAACAGTTGTCTGTCAGGAGCAGTTATAACAAGACAACCCCAAATCTCGTTCTTACTATTGAGATCTCCTATTAATATGGTAACCTGTCTTGAAACAATAATCTTCCCGCGGAGTCAAGCTGATGGAGTTTTATAGGCTGCTATAATGGCCAAAGGAAGTCCGTTGCTTAACTCAATTTTAATAGCATAAGCTTCTATAGTGGATAGCTTTGGTAGGAATACTGAGTAGTGTTTAAGTTTCTTCTTTATGATGATTGCCACACCACCAAAGGCAATAGGAGTTGGGCGATATGTTGCATACAGTTGCTAAAAAACGTTCATGCTCAATTTGGTGTGTTTCAGAAATGCAAGCTACATGGATATTATGGCGAGACATGAACTGCAAGACTGAGGCACGCTTCACCTTCAAGCCGTTAACATTCCTGTTTAGAAATGTGACATGAGAAAGCATAGGATTGAAGCCAATTACCATCAATGAGGAGTTCTAACATTAATTTGTAGGGGACGAATGGCGTAAGAAATGCTATGACCTCTTGAGAAAGACTGGGGGATGCTCCAAGTTGAGAATAATTATTAGGTTGATTCTGAGCAGGATGTACAGGGGTTTGGAGTGAAGGTTGGGAAATAGCCGTTGCCATGCTGGTGTTTCAAGGGTTGGAACTAGTGAAGGTCGGAATGGCAGCGGAGGAATTCCTTTTAGAATTATTAGCCGGTGGTAGAGGGGTAATAAAGCCAGATTTGGAGCTTCTGAACAATGGTATTGAAAGGGAAGTGCTTGCGTGTCTGATCTTGTTCTTCATATTTAGATAGTATGGGAAACTTTTGTAGATAGCAGCATGTTTTGGCCGCAATTGACACATGTTGGGGGTATGGATTTTGCTTTACTGTATGCTGAATAGTGATGATTATTAGGGCATTTGACGCATTGTTGACTTAACCTGCAGAAGGTTTTAGTGTGACCAGACCTCTGACATCGGGTGCACTGTGAGATATCTTGTGCTTTGCTATGAAGTTCGACCGAAATAATGGCACGTTGAATGTGTGTTAATTCAAAAATACTTTTTGAATCTTCCTTGCTGTTCAATTCAACAGCGCAAAGGGTCATGACCTACTTGTCTTTAAGAAGGAAGCGAGTAACTTTACATACAGATGAGTTAATCCCTCAACTCTTAAGTGAAGTAGACATTCGGAGGAAGGTCACTTGTGTTTTGGGATCAGTGAAGCTATATATGAGCGCAATCTTTTGCTATGCTACCTACTATTTTGAAACTTAAAGAGTTCAGACATGTGCTTCTTTCGACTGCCTTAAAATCTGCTATTTCTGGCAGGTTGACAATATTAATTAAACATTTTATTATTCTAAAGCAGAGTATTGAGCTCTTCTGTAGAAGTATCGTTCGTAAACGAATATCGAGGTATGTAAAGCATCGAGGACGCCTCTCTAGAATTTACACGGAAGTTTAGCTGTATAACAAGATGGAACGTACAGGGTCTTTTCTTTAGCATGCTCGGCAGCACCACTCAGAGCACGGCACGGCTGGCGCACTGACACTCGGTCGCTAGCCGGTACAGTATAATGCGCGCTTTTCCTCCCCACTACCCACGGCAATTCACACTTATAGAAATCCATTTCTAGTGAATCTATTAGTCTAAAACCTACGTGGTATTACATTTGATGTTCAAAATGTTGTCCCTCAGCTGTCAAACACGCCTAGAAGGATAATTAACCACACGATCTTCGAAAACTTCTCGTATTACCTCCATAGACCGATTAGCAGTGTGTGCCGTCGCATTATCTTGCATAAAGTAGGCCTAACCATTACTCCTTTCTTCTTCCGTCAGCTCTTGAAAGAATGGTCTGAGAATGAGGTCTATACATCGATCAGCATTTACTGTTTCGCGGAAAAATATAGGCCCTGTAATTCTGAAAGCACTTATTGCGCACCAAACTCCTATTTTTATATCATGAAGTGAACGGACATGCATCTGGTGGGGATTTTCTGCACACCAGTAGCGATTGTTTTGACTATTTACATAGCCAGTTAAGTGTAGCCATGCTTCATCATTATAGAATAAAACTTCTGGGTCAACATACCCATCATGAACTGACTGAAGCAACCAGTTACAATACCGAACCCTAGCGAAACTGTCAGGTCCTCTTAAATATTGGGCAGGGGTGAGTTTGTACGGTTTTGCTTTTAACAGTTTTGTTGCTTTCTGGGCAGAAGATAATGACACATTAGCTTGTACGGCGAGACGTGACAAGGATTTTGTTGGAGTTCTTTCCAAGAGAGCTCCTATTTCGTCAAGCTTTTCCTCTGTTAAAACGGTTCGTCTCCTGTGTGATTTCTTGTTAAGATTGGACCCGATGGTGCGGAACTTCTTTACTAATCTACGTACCGTACTCCTATGGGGAGGGAGGATTCCAGGAAATTTGCGAATGAATCGAAAGCGGCATTCTGTATAAGAAGAATGCTTCGCATAGCACAACACAATAAATTCACGCTGTTCTACTGTATACATCACTCGTTAAACACACGATTAGTATTCCTACAGAAATTACGCTATTTTAAAGCGAACACAATGAACACGCTACCAATGCCGCAGATGAACTGAACTATTGCTGTGTGTGAAGCAATGGTTATCGCTACCGTACTGCATTAGATCATCTTAGCCGGTCATGAAGCAATATATCTCTCGGCAAATGAGTCACCCGGCCGCGCTATCGCCTTCCGTGCGTGTTCTCCTGACACACGGAGCAGGCCATAAAAAAAGACACTGTATATGTTGGAGGGGCCGATGTTAGAGCGCTTACAACAATCTCCAACATTGTCGTGGAGATTCATCTGTATATATGGGGGGCTAAATTGTACTTGTGAAGGTTCCCGCGTATTAGTGTATTGATCATGGAACCTGTCTCGAATACAACGTAAAATTAGTTACTAGGACGTAAAAACCAATAACATGGAACCTGTGGGGTGGGTGTACTCGGACAGTGTGGTCTGAAGAGCACTGCAGTATACATAGGGGAATACAAAAGGAAATCTTGTTAGCGCGAATTCTCAGTACACCATGGCTAATTAGAGATTGGACACTAGCTACTGAAATAATTTCACCGTAACCAGTCGTTTCACAAAAAAAAAAAAAAAAAAAAAAATCTCGGTATGCGATCATAAAAGGCGGCTAACGCTACATCGTAACCTTGCTATAGTTTGACTATTAACTGTAGACTGCGTATAAATGCGGACTGGAAGAAAGTCATCACATAATAAAGGGCTTGCTGTGACACAGAGAGAGAACTTGGAGACACCTCGCCCTTGACTCGGGATAATATGTTAACGCCCCGAGGACGCTATAGGAGGTGATAGTACATACTCGGCCACCTACCTATGGAAGCATCTTATCGTGGTGAACATAAACAGTTCTAGTCACAGCCAAGCGGACTTGCAGTACAAACATCTTATAACTCTTTTCATAAGGTATATTAGGATTCTTCCCTTGTAGGTAAATGTAATTTAAATATTGTACGTAGTGCAATATCAATTCTCTCGCTCACACATCCTCTCTCTTTTCCTTATTGTGTATATAAATGGGCTTTCCATGAATACAAATTAATTTTTAAAATCCATTTTTCTCACGTAACTAGTAAAACTACCTCCTGATGTGTGTACTGTATGTAGCTCAATGCGACGTTTTTCATTGGCCCTTGTCCGACTCCGTGGCTAAATGGTTAGCGTGCTGGCCTTTGGCCACAGGAGTCCCGGGTTCGATTCCCGGCAGGGTCGGGAATTTTAACCTTAATTGGTTAATTTCGATGGCACGGGGGCTGGGTGTATGTGTCTTCATTATCATTTCATCCTCATCACAACGCGCAGGTCGCCTACGGGAATCAAATCAAAAGACCTGCATCTGGCGAGCCGAACTTGTCCTGGGACACTCCCGGCACTAAAAGCCATACGCCATTTCATTTCAATGGCCCTTTCGCTCGCTACTTTTCCCTCATGCAACATTTAAAATATTCCTGCGCTTTCACTAGAAAAATTACGATGACTCCTAAACTACTAATGCAAATTATACAGATAATATATTTTCATCATCAAATTACTGAGGCGAGTGAACTATTGATGTTGATGACTAATGCGTGATTAATCTGATAATATAGTTTCTGATTTTAAGGTCGATTGTCACTGCAAACAATAACATAACATTGTTTATTCCTTATCCTTTTACAATTTGCTTTACGTCGCACCGATACATATAGGTCTTATGGCGACGATGGGATAGGAAAGAGCTAGGATCGGGAAGAAAGCGAACGTGGCTTTAAGGGAAACCACGAAAACCATCGTCAGGGCTGCCGTCAGTGGGGTTCGGACTCACTATCTCCCGAATGCAAGCTGACAGCTACGTGACCCAAAACACCCAACCACTTACATGCTAAAGGGGAACGCTGTAATCTTTCCTATCTTCACACGGAGCGAGTTCACATCTTTAGAAATCTGCCATACCTTGTTAAAGTTTCCTTCTCATAACGATCTGCCAGTCCCCGCCCTCAGCATCTCCAGCAAGGAGATCTCTCTATCACGTAGCACACTCAATAATCCACTGCCGCGAGATGTGAGTCTCAAAAAACATCTTTTATAGGTGGGACTGACAGAGATCCAGAACGAAATTAATAACAGCAATTTTCATAGGTGGATAAGATTTTGATATCAAGTCATATTGTTGGTTGCTCAATTTAATCACAGGGACGATAACTGCAAACTTATTACTAAACAATTGAAGGCTGATTAAGTACACAAAACCAAAATACAAACATTCTCCATGGTAGTTAAGTTTCAGAACACCAGGTAGCCCTTGAAAATTGATGCTAGTGGCATCTGGCCCCGAAAGATATTAAACTCCTGTCGGATGGTTACCTGTCGAGAGAACAGACTAACGAATGGTTCGTCGAAGGGTGGTATTAGCCTTTCGGAAGTTGCAAGGGCGACCATCTGGATGAGTGATATGGCCTTGTAATAATATTTACAATAGCTTAGCTATGTTGATACTGTTATACGGCTGAGAGCAACGGGAAACTACAGCCATAGCTAATTCCCGAGGACATGTATCTCTTTTTGTATGAATGATCACTCCTTCCTTCCGGGTAACATATTCTCGTGATAAAATAGCCCCCCGTTCGGATCAACGGGTGGGGAGTACACGGGAAGGAGGAATCATCAGGAACATGAATACTGACATTCTGGGAATCGGAGCGTAGAATGTTACAACATTTTAATCGTTGTGGTAGGTGAGAGAATCTGAAAAGGGAAATTGATAGACTAAAGTTAGATATATTGGTATAAGTGAAGTACATCGGCAGGAAGGAAAAGATTTTGTCAGGCGACTACAGAATTATCAACAAAAAATCAAAGAAAGGATATACAGGAGTTGGTTTAATAATGAATAAGAAAATAGGGCAGCGGGTAGGCTACTTTGACCAGCGTAGTCAAACGATTATTGTTTTCAAGATAGCCACCAAGCCAATGCCAACCACAATAGTGCGTGTTTATATGCTTACTAGTTCAGTGGATGATGAAGAACGTGCAGCTGTGAGCTTGCATCCGGGAGATAGTAGATTCGAACCCCACTGTCGGCAGCCCTGAAGATGGTTTTCCGTGGTTTCCCATTTTCACACCAGGCGAATGCTGGGGCTGTACCTTAAATAAGGCCACGGCCGCTTCCTTCCCAATTCTAGCCTTTCGTACCTCATCGTCGCCATAAGACCTATCTGTGTCGGTGCGACGTAAGTCAGTTGTAATTGATGATGAAGAAATCGAAAGAATGTGTGAAGAGATATGATTTAATAAAACATGTAGGTTATGAGGTGACGAGAATCTAATTATCATAGGAGACTGCAATGCAGTGGTAACCAGGGAAGAGCGGGTAAAGCAGTATGATAATTTGGACAGGGACAAAGGAATCAAAGAGGATGTCGGCTGGTTGAATTCTGTACCAATCATAATTTAGTCCTTGGTAACAATTGGTTCAAACGCCACAAACGACGGTTGTATACGTGGACGAGACCTGGAGACACTGGAAGGTATCCAATAGACGTTATTATGATTAGGCAGAGAATCAGAAATCGGGTGTTGAACTGCAAGACTTTCTCAGGAGCAGACGTGGACTCTGACCACAACTTGTTGATCGTGAAATGCCAACTGCGATTGAAGAAATTGAAGAAAGGATTGCAAGGAGGAGGGATCTAGATAAGTTGAAAGAAAAGGTGGTAAGGGATTGTTTCAAAGAATATGTTACACAAGGATTAAGTGAAAAGGCTGAAGGAAGCACAATAGGTGAAGAATGGACAGTCGTGAAGAATGAGATCAGTAAGGCTGCAGAAGAAAAGTTAGGAAGAAAGGAAAGATCAAGTAAGGATCAATGGATAACTCAGGAGACACTAGACCTGATTGACGAACGACTGAAGTACAAGAATGCAAAAAATGAGGTGGGATGAAAAGAATACAGGCGATTAAATGATGAAGTATGTAGAAAGTGCAGGGTAGCTAAGGAGGAATGGCTGAAAGAGAAGTGCAAGGCTGTTGAAGGTTATATGGTCGTAGGAAAGGTAGATGTTGCGCACAGGAAAATCGTGGAAACATTCGGAGAAAGTTAAACTAGGTGTATGAGTATTAAGAGCTCATTTTGAAAACCACTTCTAGGGAAAGAAGGCCAGGCATAAAGATGGCAGGAACATATCCGACAGTTTCATTAAGGGAAAGAAGTAGATAAGTTTCTGGAATAAGAAGAGTCTGTTGACGCTGATGGGAGATCCAATTTTGAGGTTACAATTCGACTGAGCTTTGGAGATCTAAATAGGAACAAGGCACCTGAATAGATGCCATACCCTCAGAATTACAGACTTCCTTAGAAGAAACCAGCATGGCGAGGCTATTCCACTTAGTACGCAAGATAAATGATACAGGAGAAGTACCATCCGATTTTAGACAGAATGTTGTTATACCTGTTCCCAAGAAAGCCGGTGCTGACAAGTGTGTAAACTACCGGACCATTAGTTGAGTATCTTACGCCTTCAAATTTTTAACACGTATTATTTGTAGAAGAATGGAAAGACAAGTTGAAGCTGAGTTGGGAGATCAGTTTGGCTTCGAAATAAATGTAGGGACATCTGAAGCAATCCTGACCTTACGTCTGATCTTAGAGGATCGAATTAAGGACAAGACCACGTGCATGGCCTTCGTAGATATAGAAGAGGCATTCGGCAATGTTGAATGGACCAATCTTGAGATTCTGAAGGTAATCTGGATCAGATAACGAGAAAGAATCATCTACACTTTGTAAAAAAAGGTCAGTCTGCAGTGATAATCATCGAAGGCAGCAGTTCAGAAGGGCGTGAGGCAAGGCTGCGGTTTGTCCCCTCTCCTGTACACAGGATGAAGCCGAACGCCGCAGACTAATTTTCGGAGGTTGTTCAGGGATACCTTCTAAATATATTGGCACAAGGGACCCATGGTCTCCGTAGGCTCGTTGCAGAGTAATGGCATGTCGTTCGATTTGTTGGCCCAGTCAGCTTGATATCTGTATTGCACTGAGAATAATAAATGCTAGTCCTTGGCAAACGCCGGGGTGTCTCGAAATTTTGTCCCACATGAGTTCCTTCATGTGCTGGAAGCCAACGATGCCATGATCATGATGATCGACATTTTGAACAACACCTGTAATGGAACAGTTCTGCATTTTTGTTACGTATTGTACTGTATAACACACTGACAGAACAGATTAAACACACTGTACAGGACAGCTAAGGAGGAATGGCTGAAAGAATGTTGAAGGTTGTATGGACGTAGATGCTGCATACAGGGAAATCGTGGGAACGTTCGGAAAAAGTAAAACTCTGTGTACTCTCTGTGGTTAGGGGTTGAAGACGAAGAATACACCCACGGTATCCCCTGCCTGTCGCAAGAGTCGAGTAAAAGGGGCGACCAAGGGATGATTGTACTAGAGCCGTGAAACTACTTGAGATTAGTACCGCCACGCGGGGAACACCATGGGTCGCTTTTACTTGCGCGTAGTACCACTATGTTAGGTACCAAATAGGTTTGTGATTAGTAGCAACAGAGTGCGTTGCCGGCTTCTAGAGTAACTGTGATTAGTACCACTTGAGGAGCGACACCATGGTTCTGGCTTGCCTATGATTAGAATAATAACAGTAAGTTATTTATTAAATTACATGTAATTGCCTATGATTAGTACCCACTATATGAGGAACACTACGGGATTGTGCGGGTCCCTGTGGTTAGTGCACGTATGTGATGAACACCATAGGTTTGCGTTGCCTGTAAATGGCGCCGCAATGTGCGACGCACCATAGGTCTGTGTTACATATGCGTATTACAGTACATTACCTGTGAGTAGTACCATAATGTGCGGCATACCGCGAGTCTACGCAACTTTTGATTAGTACCTCAACATGACAAATACCATAGTTCTATTTTCCTAGCGATAAGTACCATTATGAGGGGCAGATGACTTGGAATTTGACCTCTTTAGATTGCAAGCATCAACGATTCAGTATTGTGCTTTAGAAGCAGTCCCTTGGTCAGTAATACTACTGATTCACGTCAGTTTCTGTGAATGTCAGGCAGTGCGGGTCGGATACACTGATTATTTTAAATTAATATCCATTCATTCTTCGTCCTCGCGTTTTGAATTCTGGTCAGTGGCAGATTTTGGACTTTTAATTTGTCATTCCATTTCGTCTCATTTCGTATCATTAGGGGCCGATGACCTAGATGTTAGGCCCCTTTAAAAGCAAGCATCATCATCATCATCAAAACTCGGTGCATGAATATTAAGAGCTCAGATGGAAAGCCACTTCTAGGGAAACAATGAAAGGCAGAAAAATGTGCTTCCAGCATATTCAAGAACTCCTGCGGGACAAAATTCCGACACCCCGGCGTTTGCAAGGACAGTGTATGTATTTGATCTGAGGGTCCTTGCATTACTCTGTGTTTTGTGTTGTACGTTTTGTTCACCGTTATGAAAGTCTTTTCACAGAAACAAGGAGGACGGGGGTAACAAACCGAACACATCGTAATTACATTATTACTCTGTAACGAGCCACCGGAGACCGCGGCTCCATGATACCAATATACTCGGAACAACCTGCGGAGTTCGGCTTCACCCTGTAGAACAGGCGGTAAAGTAAATTAAAGAGGAATCGGGAAAGGGAACCATAATCCAAGCAAAGAAAATCAAACTCTGAGATTTGCCGATGATATTGTTATTTTATCTCAGTCGCAGACGATCTGGAGAAACTGGGGAGTGGTATGGACACAGTTTTGGAGACGGAGTAGAAGGTGAACATAAATACATCCGAAACAATGGAGTGAAGTTGAAAGAATTCAGGTGATGCAGGGGATTTTAGGTAAGGAAATGAGAAGAAATAAGGATATAAATATTGTTACTTGGGTACTAAAGTACCTAACGATAGAAGAAGTAAGGAGGACACAAAATACAGACTAGCACAAGCAAGGAAGAGGATGAGAAAAGGAATTCATTCCCAGCAATGATATAGGAATTAGAAAGATATTTTGAAGACTTTCGTCTTGAGCATGGCACGTATGGAAATGAAACATGGACGAAAATTAGCGGAGGGATATAAGATTTTGAAATGTGGTGTTACAGAAGAATGCTGAATGTGAGATGGGTAGATTTAATCACGAATGATCAGATACTGGAGCGAATTGGTGAGAGGAGATCGATTTGGCTAAATTTGACGAGAAGAAGAGATAGAATGATAGGACACATCTTAAGACACCCAGGACTTGTTCAGTTGGGTTTTGAGAAAAGTGTAGGTGGTAAGAAAGGCAGGGGTAGACCAAGGTATGAATGTGAACAAGCAGATTAGAGCGGATGTAAGATCTATTACATACGTCGAAATGAAAAAGCACAGGGTAGGGTGGCATGGAAGCTGCATCATACCAGTCTACGGACTGATGACCTAAACGACGACAATTAAAATCCGACGAACCGGCTAGTAAGCGAACCCAGGACCCCGAGGCCCAAAGACCAAGGTGCTGACGAGTCATCCACGGAGTTGGACTTTTTTTTCTGTTATGTGATGTAATGTTAATTAATTACAATTGTGCTATATCTCTGTGTGTTTGTAATACTACTTTTTACCTTCCACGAACTACTTTTACTGTATAAGGAGACGCCGTGATGTCGTAATTTTATCCCCCAGGTGTTCTTTTACGTGTCGTTTAATCTACCGATACGAAGCTGTCATATATAAGCATCTTCAAATGCCACTGAACTGAGCCTGCGTGGACTCTACCGACTGAGCCATTCAGCCCGGCTGTATGTAGTTTAAAAAGTCGCACTGACTCAGATGGGTTATGTTATGTTTCTCACACAGTGGAACCCCGTGCACTACCCGTATCTCTGAAGTTTTTCATAGCGTGGACCATGTAAATAAAAATGAATGTATTATGTATTTATATTTTATTGTTTATAAGAAATAGCGACGTCTCCCGCGTACGTGAAATGAAGTTCACTTATCAGCGCTAAGAGAATTGTATATTATACCAACAATGAACTGTGTATGTATATCGACAAATGAAGGGTGTACTGTAAGTTAGAAGCTTCTCCTATAATGGTACGATTTCATCAGAGCCAGAAAGTGAGGGACTGCTCTTTTTTCTGTTATTAATGTATTCGAACTCACAGTCTATCAGCACTGAGGTACACGTAGCTGTCAACTTGCATTCGGGAGATAGTGGGTTCAAATCTCACTGTCGGCAACCTAGAAGATGGATTTACTTGGTTTCAAGACCACGGTCACTTCCTTCCCGCTTCTATCCATTTCCTACCCCATAGTCGCCATTAAGACTTACCTGTGTCGGTGCAACGTAAAGCAAATTGTGTAAAAGTAAAATAATACTGTGCTATATTGTGAAGTGCAATGAAATGTGTGTAAAGTGTGTTATTTCAGCCTCCTTCTTCTTCTTCTTCTTCTTCTTCTTCAAGATGGCCTCTTCCCATTTCGTCCGCACGGCCCAAATTTACAGCCGGTTCCCCTTCCTGATTCCAACCCCGTGTGGAGGGCTATATTCATTATTGCGTGTTTCTGTGGTGTTTGGTAGTGCGTTGTGTTCTTTGTAGATGAAGAGGTATGCATTAAGACGAACAGAAGAACCCAGTCCCCGAGTAAGAGGAATTAACCGTACGCAGTTAAAACCCCCGACCAAGCCGGGAATCGAACTCGAGGTCCTCTGAACCGAAGGCTATTATGCTGATCATTCAGCCAAAGATCCGGAAGAAATTGCGTAATTTCAGCCATGAATTAGTTTTGTGGATTATCCGTACTTACATTCAAATGTCATTTAATTTAACTTTTATTTATTTATTTATTTATTTAATGAAGCTTCGTTAGTTACAAGGTCACTCGGTTGTCTGAAATGGCAAGATCTTCCAGAATTTATTATGTGGACTATTACATTTTATTTTCTTCCCCATTCACGAACAGGAAAAGACCCTTGGCCAGCTGAGGTGAAGAAATCTTAGCAAATATTTTAGAATAAGTGCTTAGTGATTGATTTATATAATACATTTAAGATGATACGCTGCTTAGCTTCATTTTCCTTAACGTGTTGAGCAAAGAATGTAAAATCCCCCTTCCTTAAGAGGATTAGTTAAATTATTTCCCCATTAGTGCATTTATTTCTATTAACGCACTTTCTCCATTTCGTAAATATTTCGTAGTGTGTAGAGTTTTTTCCTTTGCAGAAATTCTTCAGTCGTCTAGCTTTTCTTTCAGATTTTCTCCTGGTTCGTGTGTTTCTGTTAGTTCTTTTCACTTTTCATTGTTCCGTTTGATAGTGCTCATATTCTTATTAACCTTGTGTCGGCCTCGTAAATATTTTCTCGGATGATATCGGGATCTGTGTGATACTGTTCACTTCTCTAGTTCTATTAGAGGATGATTTCAATTATTTTGCTTTTCCTTTATTAACCGGGCTGAGTGGCTCAGACGGTTGAGGCGCTGGCCTTCTGACCCCAACTTGGCAGGTTCGATCCTGCTCTGTCCGGTGGTATGTGAAGATGCTTAAATACGTCTCTTGTGTCGGTAGATTTACTGGCACGTAAGGGAACTGCTGCGGGACTAAATTCCGGCACTTTAGCCTCTCCGGAAATCGTAAAAGTAGTTCGTGGGACGTAAAGCAAAATGTTACTTTTATACTGTACTTTTGTTTCGTGTTCGAGCATCTGGGCTTCTTGATGTCTAATGTAGACCGACTTAAAAGCACATTGTGAAATTAAACTGGAAGTACTGCCAAATACTCCCACCTCCAACATCGCACGTATTAGCGGGACAGGGGGTTACGGTGACTGTATATAGTTAATTTAATTGCTCTTTAAACGAATTAGTTAGAACATCCAGTCATGGAGGATTCCCAGGGAGCAGTGCAGGTACTGCTGACGTTACTCCTGAAATACTGTACTCGCGCATACTTCAGATCAATAACCTGCAGTTGCAGCTCGTGACGATGCAGACTGAATGATCCCGCGAAGCTACAAGCCGTGGGAGGTCCATTCTTATCACTATAGTACATCTTCATTAGTAATTTGATCACACCAATAAAGAGAACGGTCTCCTATCCTTGCAGATTCTTCTCCATGAAGTACTCGTCAGCAACCTGCGAGGATGACGTATTTCGAGGGGGGTGGAGGGTGAAATACGTTTGACGGGTGTTGAATAGATAAGCGATGTATGTTCTAAAACAATGGGCGCAGCATTTTCCCACGAGGACATTGACCCCTAGTTGAATAGTAAGGCTATGTAGGTTCTAGACCTTTGGACGCGGAATAACGTCATAACTTTTCGTACGAGAGCAACACTAACTTCAGACTCCATTGGAGGGGCCTAATTGGTCATGGAATGATCTGGGGTGTTTTTGACCTCCTAGGTGAGGTTATGACGTCATATGTATACATACGAGGGCAATGCTAACCTCACTGATCAACCTTGAGTGTTTTTGACCGCTAGGTGAGGTTATGACGTTGTACCCTTACGTACGAGGGCAATGCTAACCTCACTGGTCACTTTGAAGGAGCCGAATCGGACGAGCCACCCTTGGAGGAGCAGAGTCGGAAAGATTACGGACCCCTTTGGAGGAGCCGAATGGGTCGGGTGACCATGGACGAGCCGAATAAATCGAGCGCCCATAGAGGAATCACAAATAGGTTAGGTGACCTGCAGATGAGGTTAAGACGTCAGTATGACGTGTTAACCTAACCTTGCCCACGAACGCTAACCTAAACTTACACACAGACTCCCCTTGGAGGAGTCCAATCGGTTAGGTAACCGGTAGTTGAGGTTATGACGTTTTAACCTAACCTCGCTACGAGGATCGCCAACCTAGCCTCAGACGGGCTCCGCTTGGAGGAGCTGAACTAGTGATGTGACTTGTAGATGTGGTTAACACGTGTGTTAACCTAACCTTGGCCACGAACGGTAACCTAACCTCACACACTCTTTGTCGTCTCCCCCTTTGAGTAGTGACGGAGCTGTGACGTAATAAGCGTGGACGATTTCAAAATGCGTGCATATCTTCACATAACCGAACACGCAGGCCTTCTCCTGACAGAGCTGTGACGTCAGAGCGTGGGTGATTTGAAATGGGACTGCTAGCTTAGGCTGCATGACGTTATAACCTAACGTGTCTCCATTCGTTGTCCTGTTTCTCTACGGTGTCTGGTTTGTGGTGAGATGAATCTTCTAAGATGGATTTTTATAATTGGATGTCCATCCTGACGTCAACCTCACCAGGGAAGATAATAATATGAAATAAATGACAAGATATATGATTGTAGGAACAAAGGGTAAACCTGGTAGCGGGATATAGCCTTCCCCTGTCTAATAGCTAGTTGGACTGTCTAGTTGGACTGTATTGCGATTGACTTATCTAAGGCATTTGATAGGGTAGATCATGGGAAACTACTGGCAAAAATGAGTGCAATTGGACTTGACAAAAGTGATTGAATGGGTGACTCTGTTTCTAGAAAATAGAACTCAGAGAATTAGAGTAGGTGAAGCTTTATCTGTCCCTGTAAAAATTAAGAGGGGAATTCCTCAAGGCAGTATTATTGGACCTTTATGTTTTCTTATATATATCAATGATATGTGTAAAGAAGTGGAATCAGAGATAAGGCTTTTCGCAGATGATGTTGTTCTGTACAGAGTAATAAATAAGTTACAAGATTGTGAGCAACTGCAAAATGACCTCGATAATGTTGTGAGATGGACAGTAGGCAATGGTATGATGATAAATGGGGATAAAAGTCAGGTTGTGAGTTTCACAAATAGGAAAAGTCCTCTCAGTTTTAATTACTGCGTTTATGGGGTGAAAGTTCCCTTTGGGGATCATTGTAAGTACCTAGGTATAAATATAAGGAAAAATCTTCATTGGGGTAATCACATAAATATGATTGTAAATAAAGGGTACAGATCTCTGCACATGGTTATGAGAGTATTTAGGGGTTGTAGTAAGGATGTAAAGGAGAGAACATATTTGTCTCTGGTGAAACCTCAACTGGAGTATGGTTCCAGTGTATGGGACCCTTACCAGGATTACTTGATTCAGGAACTGGAAAAAATCCAAAGAAAAGCAGCTCGATTTGTTCTGGGCGATTTCCGACAAAAGAGTAGCGTTACAAAAATGTTGCAAAGTTTGGGCTGGGAAGACTTGGTAGAAAGGAGACGAGCTGCTCGACTAAGTGGTATGTTCCGAGCTGTCAGTGGAGAGATGGCGTGGGAGGACATCAGTAGACGAATAAGTTTGGATGGTGTCTTTAAAAGTAGGAAAGATCCCAATATGAAGATAAAGTTGGAATTCAAGAGGACAAATTGGGGAAAATATTTGTTTATAGGAAGGGGAGTTAGGTATTGGAATAACTTACCAAGGGAGATGTTCAATAAATTTCCAATTTCTTTGCAATCATTTAAGAAAAGGCTAGGAAAACAACAGATAGGGAATCTGCCACCTGGGCGACTGCCCTAAGTGCGGATCAGTATTGATTGATTGATTGATTGATTGATAGCATCGAGAAGTCTGCTCAAGGCTTTCTGTCTCCATCCGACGGGAAAGTAACCATCAAAATTCCTCTTCTTCCACCTCCTCCTAAAACGCATCTCTACTTAGTTGAGCACCTGTTTCAGAGTTGACTCCGTTTCAGGCCTTGTACCACTTTTAAAATTTCGTACCAGAGCTGCGAATCAAACACATTATACATACTTTACGTGTAGTTCTATAATAGCGGGACTAAACATGTGCCATACTAAGGTCACACTGTTTTAAAAAGCAGCGATCATGTCGATATGGTTATGCATGCTTAGACTTGTTCGTTATCAAGGTCACTCTATAGTAAAATCAAGCCTTTATGTATACTGTAAGTGAGAATATTTTCTTTAGTCCCTAAGATACTGTGATAGTGAGTAGAGCACTTTATTCCATCATGATAAGAACATTAATAGTTGAAGTACAAGGCTTGAAATTGAACGGCAACAAATTTGTGTTCAAAGAGGTGGCTGTGTTGGATTGCACTGTGTCGTGGGCGCCAAAACTCGTCAGTTTAGTGTTTAGCCCACCCTTTGCTTACTGTTTGCAAAGAGATGAAGACAAAACGCAGACACAATGGATAGACACAAATTTAGGTCTGCATTGGAAAGAAGGAATACCTTATCGCTTTCTAGCTATGATCATGAACGCTCATTTGTAAGAGCAGATCGTGTTTTTTAAAGGGTTGTGAAAAGAAAGAATTGTTGCGTATCTACCATCAACATGTGAAATTGACATGCATGCATTAGTCTGTCCATCATTTAAAATTATTCTCAAGGAGCATATTGGAGAAACAATTACAGTCTTCACGCCATGTGTGCATGCGCTTTGGTTGGTTATGTCGCAGTGCATGCCGTGAGGTGAACAACATATGTAAATTGCAGTGTCGAAATGAGAACAACGTAAAATAAAGTTATGTAAGAAGGGACAGAACAGATTTACTTGAAGAAAGAAAAATGTATATATACTGTACTAAAATATATACGATTTATGAAACATAATGCAGATGTTGTTTGATTTTTTAATATTAATCCTACCCTACAGGATGTCCTAAATTAACTAGTAGTAATAATGTTGACTTGCAAGTTTAAACTTCTCCTATGAAGAATAAGAAAGGGGAGGCAGGAGTTACACAATATAAAAAATCAAGTTGTAAAGTACATCCTCTTCCTTAATCAATGAATTAAGTTGTTATTAAAACCAAGCCATTTGAAATACAGTTTATTTCCACAAGGGAGAATAACATGTTCGATTAAGTAGTGATCAGGATGTTTTGTTTTCTGCAGTTATTCGATGTAGAATCCTCCTTCAATAGGCTGTCCTGAAAGATCGCGAAGTAAATACGTAACTGGATTAGCAAGCTTAACACTCCTGATTTGAAAAATATCTGTGCTACAGTTAGGTGTGTATCCTTTTGCAAAGATAGGCTTGTGTTTACTGATTCGAACGAAGTCACCTTTTTTAAAGCGATGGCGGCGCGGATCAGCCGTTTTAATTACAAGATGAATAGCATCTAAGCGTGGTGTATTCTTAGTAACAAGACGTGGCTTTGTGCTGATAGTGCGATGAGGTGTATCGTTGTAGGTAGACACGAGTCTAGGTAGCAGTTCATTCCAACGATAGAAATCGTGAGCTGTAAATTCTTGCCACATAATTGTCTTAAGTGTGCGATTAAAGCGTTCAACACTTGCCTTGAGATTGCTGTACGCAGAGTTGTGATGAATGCCAAGTAACTTGAGGTAAGAAGAAAAATCATTGTTCTGAAACTCTTTACATTGATCGGTTTGAAGAAGCCTTGGGCAGCGTGTTGATTGTTCAACAATATGTTTAAATGCGTCTTTGACTTGAGCTGCTGTCTTAGAACGCACAGGTTGTGCAAAAGCAAACTTAGAGTACACATCGATGACAGTAAGTAGATACTTACACACCTTATTGCTAGAGGCATGTGGAATCATTTCTACTAAGTCTGCTTGTCAGAGATCATCTTTTCCGCGTGTAATAACGCGTCTGCGATACTAGGTACGACGAGATGGTTTATGTAACCCTTGTGCGATGCTTTTCTTTACGGGTGAGGTCTTATCTTGCGATCCATTATTGAATAATACCCGCATGACGTAATTTTCTCTCTATTTCTAGAATTTCTCATTCGTGGCATGTGTGACGGGCTTCTTGCGATGCTCTTAGAAGTTATAATCGTTCTACGAGTAAGTTAGGGTCATTCCAGTATCTTACGTCTACATACGGCAAGAAAGGCTTATAGATAACATTAAGACCACGAGCAGTCGGTTGATGTGACGGAATCAGCTTAGAAATAAACTCTCGATACTTGCGACTCTCATTTGCATTTACAGCTTCTGTCCTCTTGTAATTACGTCGTGTTGCATCAGTAGCAAAATGTATTGCTTTATACTTTTTAAGATCATCTTGTGAAATTATATCCTTGTCAAGTATTCGTGAGTATGGAAGTTCTAAGAGATCTTTAGTAGCTTTATAGGCAACACCGTCTACGATGAGACTGTTGCCATTTATCTTAACATTTGCGTTACGTATCCAGAAACAGTCGTCTTCATAGCGAATACCGTAGGTTGTGTCTTGCTTCTCCTTATCATGTGGTGTTTGCATAGAAACCGAACTCGTAGTAGACTTGGGCAATGAAGAACTGAAAATTTATCTCAGTGGTGTACCTAGTTGTGTTTTCAAAAATAAATCGGAGTCAATCAATCAATACTGATCTGCATTTAGGGCAGTGTCCCAGGTGGCAGATTCCCTATCTGTTGTTTTCCATGCCTTTTCTTAAAAGATTTTAAGAAAATTATGCTTGAATACGTTTAAGATCTTTAAATTTTCGTCGAATAATGTTTCGAGCACGGATTGTATGTTGTGTAATCTCTTTGCTTGATGTTGTTATGATGGCGGTTTTTGATCAAGTGGAGTCTGTAACTCTGTGTTGATGCATATAAAATGATCAAAACCTGTGCTATACCGTCCATTATGAATGTCAGTTTCTTTATCAATAACTAAAAAGCCGTAACGATGTGATAACCAGCATGTAGCACACATACGTTTAAAATCATTGAATATCATATCAGTGTTAACATGATCATCATACACATGCCGCATGTTAGGCTCATCTTGCCGAAAAAAGCACAATATTTGCGTTGTCGCGTATCAACTGCTCAGGCACACGAGAATATGTTTGACATAAATAGATGCAATCTACATATTTATGTCGTCCCATACTGAAGTATGCACGAATAACGTTTCGCGGTTCTGTAGCGACATCGTCAAAGATCATAAGAGAATTGGGAAGCACATCATCCGGTGATAGTTCTTGCTCATGGGCATTAAATTGAAAATATTTAAACCATCTTAAACCAGATCGTGTATTACAATTTGTAGAATAGTATATAGTGGTTGATAGAGTGACTTTGCGAAAACGTAAATATTCTTGAAGCGTATGCCATTTAAGAGGTAATGTGTGTGAGTAAAAATTTATCTCCCCGCAACCGGATGGGCCAGTAATAACAGATCGAATAGTAAAAGGAAGCAACGTTCCATGACGTCATTGTGTAGTTGTACCAGAACTAGGTACGAGATATGGCACTATGTCACTAACAGGTAGTGTGTCTTGCTGTTTTATAATCTTCATGGTAACTGAATAATAAAGTAGCCCATAGTAATATATATATCAAACGAAACAAGTAACTGTCAGTTCATAAATCGCTCTTGACGAGTAAAGTCGTGTACAGAATGGTGAAACAATGTTATCCAAACGTTATGAGGAAGAAAACTAAAACTGTTGGAAGGATAGAAGTTGAAAGGCTGCGCGAAAAGCCACTCGACGGGAATTCGTTCTGCGAGTAGCCATTACTAGTCTAAGGCACTACGCGCAGCAAGAGCGAGAAATTCTCTTAAGTGCAGAGCAATGCTTTTTAAACGTGCACGCATTATTCCTGTACCAAAACGAGGAGGATGTCTTCCTGCGCTGTTTACCGGGCGAGTTGGCCGTGCGCGTAGAGGCGCGCGGCTGTGAGCTTGCATCCGGGAGATAGTAGGTTCGAATCCCACTATCGGCAGCCCTGAAGATGGTTTTCCGTGGTTTCCCATTTTCACACAAGGCAAATGCTGGGGCTGTACCTTAATTAAGGCCACGGCTGCTTCCTTCCAACTCCTAGGCCTTTCCTATCCCATCGTCGCCATAAGACCTATCTGTGTCGGTGCGACGTAAAGCCCTTAGCAAACAATCCTGCGCTGTTTGCTGGACTAGCAGCTTTAGGGTCTTTGCTGGGTGGTGCTAGTGCTGTAGCAAGAACTGTTAAGGCTGTAGAAGAAGCGAATCAGCAGTTGAAAGAGAGTGAACATCATAATAAGACAATAGAGGCAATTGCATTCCGACGCAAAGGCGTACACATGAAGCTAGCGTCATACAAGAAAGGGCTTGGCATCTACATATCACCAAAAAACGTCTACTGAATGCACTGCCACATCGAGCTCTAAACCACAAAGTAGTTTTTACGTTTGCTAAACAACTAGGAATTCATTATTTTGTCGGTGTGTACTGTATATGCACGACCAACTGCCAGCATGCCCACGTGAACGTGAAAGTGCTGTAATTGTTTTAGACAACAGTCTCGGGCCTGGACTCAGTACGTTGAGTACGTAAAACGTAAATCTAAAGTATGGAATTTCGATAGCTATGGAGACTTACCTCCTCCATTTGAGCTCATACGTTATTTCGGAAGCAGTGCAGAACATTGTTTACAACGAAAACCGTGTGCAAAAAAACCAATACACGCACGTGCGGACGATTATATCTTATGTTCTTATATCAAATCCAGACAGTAGACAAAGAGCATCAGTATGCACGTGAAGACCAACGGTGTAAGAACGTTTGCTATACGCGGAGAAGGACCTGAAACAATCTTCTACTTTAATCCACCGATCGAACTCTGTCATCAGCCACATAGTCTTGGACTTGTGTCGTTTAAAAGCTACAATAAAATCTACATGTGCGTGATGGCGTAAACAAGTTCTATTGCGATGAGTATGTGCTAACGCTACCGTCAGGCAGTTATTCAGTAGACTATATTCATGACTACGTTGAAACTGTATTAACTGAACAGTATGCTTTCGAGAGTAATAATATTTATAAGTTCTCAATTACTGTGAGCAACATCATACAAAAATGTGTTATTGAATCTTCATTCAAGATTGACTTCAAATCACAACCTGATTCGATTGGACCATTGCTTGGATTTTCACCAAGAGAGTTCATACCGAACGTACGTTACGAGTCTGATCAACCTATAACATTATTCGATTATCATCTTGTAAATATCACTTGTAATATTATTACAGACTTGTACAGTAATCAGCAACTTTCACACGTCCTGCACGATTTTATTATTACAGACGAAAGTGGTATTATTATTCGTGAGAAACCGTCAGTAGTTCTTTATCATCGTGTGACTGTAAAACACATTAGTAACATCACTCGTAGGCTTGTGAGTAAACATAATCAGCTCATTAATACGGATCGGCACACGTGCGTAGGTTACAAGCAGATTTTCCTAGATTTAGGTTATACGCTACTACAACAAAATGGAAGAAATGCTAGGCGTTATGAACACAGTAGAAACTCATGAAGGTGTAATACGAAGTGAGCTTAATTCTTATCAACCTTTTACGTTTGGGCTCAATAACAATAATGAAATTCGCTTTATCATTAATCAGCAAGATGTATACACCCTACCACACGAAAGCTACCTCTATATTGAAGGACGCTTAGATAAGGCAGATGGAAGTGGACCAAGCACATCTCAACTAAACCACCATGGTCTAGCTTTTCTATTTTCTGAAGCGCGTTATGAATTAAATAATGTGGAGATACAGATAGATCGAAGAATATTGGTATTACAAGTGCAATGAAACTCTACCCTTCTTATAGTGATGAAGAAAGTAATATTTTACGGATGGCAGGATGGTGTCCGAAAGCTAATAACAACTGGATGATTGACCAGGACGGTACTTTTTCTGGTATGTTAACATTAAATCATATTCTCGGCTTTGCTGATGATTTTAGACGTTCTATAATCAACGCAAAACAAGAGCTAATTCTGATCCGTGATCGAAGCGAATACAATTCTCCTAAGCAGCAAAATCTCCAGTAGACTCGAAAATTACTCTTCATCGTATATTGTGGAGGATTCCACATGTAACATTATCTGATCGAGAAAAAATCGATTGCTCAAGAATGTAGAAAATGATACACCATTACCTATACGTTTTCGAAGTTGGGAGCTGCACGAGTATCCTGTGTTACCACCTACAAACAAGCATAACTGGGCTGTTAAAAAGTCGCGTTTTACTGAAAAGCCTTTGTATATTGCTTGTGGATTTCAAACCCATCGTAAATTCAACCTTGAACAATATAGGCCACAGTCTGTTAGCTGTAAGTTAAGAAATATTATATCTCAATGGAATTACGCATCTCTACGAAAACATGGACATTAATTTTAAGAAAAATACATTTGGGTTGCTCTATGATATTTTCTGTAAATTCCAATCATCGTATTATCAGAAAGAAGATCGTTCACTATTTTCGCCTGAAGGATTTAAAAATAAAGCACCGATAGTAGTTATAGACTGCTCTTATCATGAAGACTCTATAAAAATCTCCTGTCGATATTCGTTTAGAATTTGAAACATCTGAAAATATTCCTGCTAACACAACAGCCCATTGTCTTATTATTCATATGAGTGATGTCACTTACCATCCACTAACGAATATTATTTCAAGATGATCATTATTGTGTTATTCTACGCCGTATACTATGGAACGGAAATAAGAGAATACACGGTTACAGGCAATCGTCTTGATAAAAAAACGAAATTGTGAATGTGTATCCAGTCCGCCTACCACAGAAACTAATACGCTACATAATATTTACCTCACTCAAGTAAGTGGGGCTATGAAGATGTTCTATAAACATAGAACCTTATATCAGACGCCAAAACATCTCATTCAGTGTTTACCACCAGGATTTTTATCTACGTACGCTGCTCCTTTCGTAGATGCTTTCTGGGACATCCTACCTCTCCACAGTAACATGTCAATCGATGTAGCTTCATGCAGACACTGTCGACGATATTACAAGCATCGAAGTGAAAATCACATCGAATGCGATTGCGATGGACGTAATCCAAAGATTGTAAACTGTAGAGTGTATGGATGAACTTTTCCCTTCTTTACAGTATTTGATAATGATTCAGAAAGGAACCAAACGCATGGATGACATTTAAGGTATGAACTGCATCAACTTCTTTGCGAAGCATAACATGCATAGTATAATATATTTCGAAAACTTAATTTCATAAACAATAAATGTTTTGTTTATTTTGAACGTTGCATGGGGCATTACAATTTTGAAAGCATGTTATCTCGTCACAGTAAGATGTTAAGGAGTACAGCAACCTTGTCGTCAGCATAACAAGACTGCAGTATAACCGGTAGTAGTTTGTTTAATTTTGTAAATAATTACACAATAAATATTTCATTAAATTTAAAATGTTCTACTTAGTGTAACGGTTCAAATCCCGTTACAAGATGATATCTGTATTTTTATTATTTTATGATTTTATCTGTATTATTATTATTATTATTATTATTATTATTATTATTATTATTTTATCTGTGATATTTTTACTATTATTGTAATTATCATTCTTATTCAATTCGATTATGCAATGCTTGTCGCTTGCATAATTGTAGTCAAATGTATGCATATATACGTATGTGTAGAATAACACTCAAGATATGTACAGTGAGAATTTTTATATATCAGATGTTGGATATGACATTGCTATATTGTGCAATATTGTTGACATTTCTGTCAAGTCATCGCCACGTCATGGCTACGTCATCGTATTTAGTTAGCACTGAGCTCACTCTCTTTGAGAAACCCAGCGAGCCGGCGGCGGTTTCACAACTATATGTAATATTTGCCGCACGGTAGGAGTACATCATACTTATTTCTGGAGGTTACGCAGCTGTGCCATGCAACGTCTATAAAAGGTAGCTGCATATTGTAGCGTCAGTCATTAGTTAAACGGAAGCTGAACAGTGAGGAAGTCTACGAGATGAAGAGGCCTCAGTTGGTCAGTCAACGAGTGTAAACGAGAGATGGAGAAGACTCAGTGAGCCATTAATTATTGGTCATTGAGAGAATGAGGCCAAAGTTGGTTGTTCACTTAGTTGAAGACACGGACGCAGGGCTTACCATGGAGTCAGAGAGGGATACCACCTGCCATGAGGTAATACCATATTGACTTACAAAGAAGTCAGACGATATGCAGAAGAAGCAGTCACAAGGATGTATCACCAAGTTAGGCGTGACACATCTACAGTAAACACCAGATCAAAGGAATACGTCGTAATTACACTCAAAGTGTTGAAGGTACAGTCAAGTGAATCAGTGAGGGAAATATTTCGTATAAATTGTTAAATGTCCGGTCAAGAAGAATTCAAATTCATGCCTAGTTTCTTTCAGTTGCAATGTCATAATTTCATATTCTCATCTGTTTTATCGCAACAAGACTCACTATTTTTATATATTATTTAAAGAATATATTTTGTTCTATCAAACGAATTCATAGTTTTATTTCAATGACAGTAAAATATCTTAACCTCAAAATTAATGGGGAAACCGAACGCCAATCTCCTTTTCCCAGAACTTATATGGTATGTTGTCAAAAGTAAGCTTATTACCCCACACCCTAGAGATAGTCAAGATTCTCATTCTATTATTGCTGCACTGAGTGGTAGCTGGCGCCCTTCAAATAACGTATGTGTAAGTAAGCAGGTAAGAAGTAAGTGTGAGTACAAGGTTCGACGATTGTGTATTTTATTTAATGAATGTTAATTTTCATAATTTTCATGTTAAATGCAGATACTCAGATTTATTAATTTAAAAGCAATTTTATATGTTTGTAAATTAGTAAGAGAGTTAGGAACACTTTCTCATTAGTGCATTCCCTTTCTCTCCTCGCGCCTATCAGATGTTTTCCTAGTCGTCACCATACTTTTTATGACAATATAGGCTGACGAACTTCTAGTTCCGAGAATTTACAGAAGGATGAAATATTCAGTCAGCATTATGTAAATATGATCGAACCTGCGAGTTTTGCGACGGAAGGCTGGCGTTTCAACCGTCTGAGCCATTCAGCCTGGCAGGGTAAGGTAGTTGCTGGTATACAATTTCTAATTACTAAATTGTTTGCCCAAAAAAGCCTTGAATAAATTCCAATCCTCTCCGCAGTGCTCATATGGAGTGAGGGCATATAACGCTGTTTATGGTTATTTGTCCGTCGGATGGAGACGTAAAGCTTGAGCTGACCTCTTGATGCTATTCGACAGGAGAAGGCTATGTGCTACTACCGGTTTTACCCTCTCCCTTCCTACTAACAGATATCATGTTATTCACTTCATCTTATCTTCCCCGATGAGGTTTACGTCAGGAAGGGCATCCGGTTATAAACAAAGCCATCTTAAAAAATTCATCTCACCACAAACCCGACTCCGTAGAGAAACGTGACAACGAAGGGATACACGCTAATTTATAACGTCATGCACCCTTAGGCAGCAGTCCGCATTTCAAATCACTCAGGCTGTGACGTCACAGCTCTGTCAGATGGTCTGCGCGTTCAGTTATGTAAAGATAAGCATATATTTTTAAATCGCCCGCGCTTATTACGTCACAGCTCCGTCACTACTCAAAGGGGGGGACGACAAAGAGCGTATGTGAGGTTAGGTTACCTTTCGTGGCCAAGGTTAGGTAAACATGTCATGATAACGTCTTAACATCACCTGCAGGTCACCTAACCGATCTGTGGCTCCTCCATGGGCGCCCGTCCGATTCGGCTCCTCCAAAGTGGCCCGTGAGGATAGCATTGTCCTTATATGTATGCGTATGACGTCGTAACCTCACATAGGGGGTCAAAAGCACCCCCACCGAGCTCGATAGCTGCAGTCGCTTAAGTGCGGCCAGTATCCAGTATTCGGGAGATAGTAGGTTCGAACCCCACTGTCGGCAGCCCTGAAAATGGTTTTCCGTTGTTTCCCATTTTCACACCAGGCAAATGCTGGGGCTGTACCTTAATTAAGGCCACGGCCGCTTCCTTCCCACTCCTAGCCCTTCCCTGTCCCATCGTCGCCATAAGACCTATCTGTGTCGGTGCGACGTAAAGCAACTAGCAAAAAAAGCACCCCAGATCATTCCCTGACCAATTAGGCCCCTCCAATGGAGTCTGTGAGGTTAGGCTCGCTCTCACACGCAAGGTTATGACGTTATTCTGTGTTCAATGGTCTATAACCTACATAGCCTTACTACTCAACTGAGGGCCAATGACCTCGTGGGAATATTCTGACTCAGCACCCATTGTTTTAGAACATACATTGCTCATCTACAGCTCTGATTCTTCAGTGAGGAGCATAATTCTCAGAAGAGTTCCTCTTATGCTGATTGTACTTATTCTCCTCACTGGTCATGCCACAGTACCTTGGACAGTGGTACTTTAGCCTTCTTTTGGTATACTCGTGTATCGGCGGGTGCATAGCCATGGCTGTTCCGTAGCTTTACAGCTCTGCATTCGGGAGACGGAGAGAGGCTGGTCCCCACCGTCGGCTCTCCTGAGAAAGCTTTTCCGTGGTTTTCCGTTCTCCTGCACTAAGGCGAATGACCGGACAGTTCCTAGTACATGCAGCGGCCGCCAACACTCTCACACTCACTTTACCTCAAATCATTTTCTCAAATCTCCTTGGCCTGAGAGAGGGAGTTACCCTGTAAGAGGCCCGCCATACTCCTTCAGGGTACAGAAGGAAAACGTTTTAGCAGTAGTATATTAATGTTCCGTACGAGTTGCAGACTGAGATGGTAAACGCTCGTTGTATCCTCCAACAGATTACCATAGCTAATGGTGATATATTTCTAATTCACTTTGCACGCACTTGAAACATTCCACGACTTCGAAACCTTAATTTCTACTTTCTATTACTCATCACTTTTCTCCGTCGTATCTTGACATTACTTTTCCTCTTACTTTTCTCCACACTGATTCTCATTCTCTGTTATTCCAACTTATCATTTCACGCATCAGGCTGTTCTTGGCCTATTCTTCACACCCATTCTTCAAATCACAGTTTCATCGACAAACAGTATTGCATTCATTCTTGCACCATCACGAGTTCCTGGTGTTGCCCTTTATTACATCATCCATCGCAGTTATAAACAGGAAAACTGACACATACAATACAATAGCTTCGTGACAATTTAGTTTCTGTACTTGTGGACCGTGGCTTCCAGCTGGAAGAGAATGTAGAGTAAAAAAATTATTTATTAGCCCATAGAGGGGTCTAAATACAACTACTTTCAAATAGGAACCTATAGTCTAGTACCAAACCCTGTGGCACGGCAAGCTGGGAATGTCACGAACGACATAAGAGATAATTTATTTTTTCCAAAGTGCTCTACATTTCTAAATAATTCAGAACTGACAATCAAGAAGTGACAGTCGTTTGGACACTGAATGTGCGGTTTGGGTCACGTAGCTGTCAGCTTACATTCGCGAGATAATGAGCACGAACCTCACAGATGGCGCAACTCTCCCGGCGAGAAGTGTTTCTGGGTGGGTCGCACAAAAGACATCGGGTCAAGGAGTGGGATGTCTGTGCATTTGAACCTCCTCTATCTATCCAACGCCCCGGATATGAAGGATTTAGTACTGCACGTACTGTACGTGGAAAGTGTGGAGGTGCTCCTTCTAGATGCATCCATATCTGACTACGCATGATCAGTGGCACATTCTCCAAAATTTGTGGCAAAACACCTTGGGAAAATGGGGTGGCAAATGGTATGGTCCGACCAAGTGGTCGCCGATAATACCGATCCGTTCATTTACAGCAAACCTTTTAGCAGCAGTGTTCGAATACGGCATGGGAATTGTGCCGCGCATAGATATGGCTGCTACGGTAATTAAAGAAAGCATCTATAGTGAACTGTGTCTCATTTGGAAACAACACGTAGCTTATAAAATTGGGTTTATCCCACAACGGTCCACCAACTATTCGCTAAATTGTACTCCTCCTGGGAAATTCTCGGCAGCCAAACTTTGAACTCGCTTGCGATGATAGGGGTGCAGCTGGTTTTGCAAGACATGCAGCACACTACCTTGGGAACTTGTCATGCTACGAGCGATGGCACGTGTGCTGAAACGTTGCTAGTCTTCCACATGTGGATGTACCTCCTCTTCGGTAGCATGTGTCTGAGCCTGACGTGACCGGCCTACAAGATACACTGTGCGCAACGAACCTATCTCTCCGAAACGGTGTTGGATGTTTTGAAACGCTTGGGGCTGTGGATGGCGTTTTGTCACATGCTGTTTGCGGTTCAGGAGTTGGGCTTAGTGTGCATCACCAGAATTATCAGCGGCTCTGCCGTAGATGAAATACATGTCTCTGAGGTCTGCAAACCTGAACCGGTGTTCCGCCATGTATCCCCCTCACGGACACACAGGCATCACTTACCATCCACCCAATGATGTACTGCACGAGCAAAGTGCGGAGGTGCTCCGTATAGTTTCATCCATATCTGACTACGCACGATCAGCTGCGCATTCTCTAATATATGCGGCAAAACATCGTGAAAAAGGGTACCGTACGAATACAGTATTGCACTGAAAACAATCGACTGGTCGCTGGGCGCATAGATCTTTCATGGAAGTTCGACACCAGGTGATGAGAGTCGTCCTCTCCTTCATCCGCCTGGTGGTATTCACGCTAACTCATTAAACCCACTGTCCTGTTCTGACGACAGTGTCTTAATCCTATTACGAACATGTGCCGCCTCCAACCACTTCAGCAGCTGACCGATGTGGCCTTCTAATTTTGTCAACAAGATCAATATTTAAATGAGATTTAAATACGCTTGGCACTGTGGAATACATATCTTCCTTGGGATCCTCGCTCACCCCGTCAATTAGAAAACAATTTCTCCGGTTGTGTTACTCGGTTTCATCCAGCAGATCATCTTGCCAATCAATTCGGAATTCCAACCTGGTTCTTCCACTTCGGATGAGATGACACTCTTAAATTCAGTGAAGTCACGAGTGAGCAAAACAAGGGAATCCGGCGGTACGTTGACTGCGCTGGTAACGCTTTTAGCCTGCTGAAGCCGCGCCTCCGAAGTTTCCAAGATAACTTCGAAAGCAGCTATTCGTTGTGTAACTGAGTTCTGCCATTTTGGCGGCATTATCCACGTATGGTAAGGACATTGCTATATCAAGACAATATCATGGTCACACTCGCGGGCTAAATATTTAGATTTGTTCTGCCGTTTCTGCGGCATAAACAGAGAGCACTCGCTATGCACTGTTTCCTCCGAGCGTCATCTTGATCATGGAAGCACAATAATTTAAACTCAATTAAATTGATATAATTATTTAATTCACTAGTGCTCAAAAACCATTCCAGTTGAGCTGTTGAAGTGAAAGGATGTCTTTTCCCAGCGCTCTGAAGTTGTTTTCCATGGGCTGCGTTTTGGAAATTTACCGGGCAAGGATAGGAATGTGGTATGGGTGGGCGAGGCCGTCTCTCCCGCAACAGGGCGGTCTTTCCGGACGTTATAACTTGTGGTTCCTGGCAGTTGTTATAGCGGCCTTATTGGGTATTGGTGATGTTGAGTTGAAACCAGACCTGCAGTGGAGTGTGATGTTCAGGCTCTGACAGCAGCAACGGCAATTAAGTGTTCAACGCGTAGCAGGAACTTCAAGAATGGAATAAGGTGTGTGATGTGTTTAAAGTGGTCCCACTTCGGTTGTGCTAAGGTTAAGAGAAAAGATTGTCCGGGCAACTTTTGGTTTTGTAGAATCAATCAATCACTACTGATCTGCATTTAGAGCAGTCGCCCAGGTGGCAGATTCACAATCTGTTATTTTCCTAGCCTTTTCTTAAATGATTGCAAAGAAATTGGAAAGTTATTGAACAACTCCCTTGGTAAGTTATTCCAATCCCTAACTCCCCTTCTTTTAAAATAATATTTGCCCCAATTTGTCCTCTTGAATTCTAAATTTATCTTCATATTGTGACTTTAATCTGACGCCATCTGCTTTTCAATCTCAATGTTCCGTTTTACTCTAAGCCTACTGGATGGCAGAGTAAACAGAATCTCTCTTGGGCGTCTAAGGTTGAGTTTTAATGAATTTTGTTGGGTAAACACCAGGTGTGTCTTTTAGATGCAGATGTCGTACGACATGGAGTGTCAAATGGTTGTGACACTGTGGAAAATATGAGGGAAGCAATCAAAATAGAGAACCTAGAACGGATGCTTGCAGAATTCGAAGAAACTGTGATAGCACAGGATAGAAAATATCACAAAAAGGAACAAAGAAGTATAACTTGATTATAGTCCTACAGTTGACTAGGGGATGTCAGTGATTTGATTGTAAAAAATTTACGTGACGTACTCATCATGGGTGACTCGATGATACTTTGGAGTGGTGATATTTCGAAGAGGACTGGTAAAAAGCTACAGTGTTATTCGGGAATAAAAGTGAACAGCTGCTAATGCTTCCTGTAGGGACTAATGATCTTAGAAGAAAGGTGTCAGTAGACTATTTATTGGGCCGATGACCTTCGAGGTTAGGCCCCTTAAAACAACAAGCAACAAGACTATTTATTGGGAGAGATGTATGAACTTGCGAGTGCAGCTAAGAAACGGTTTAACAATGCGAAGATTATACTTAGTGGCGCAGTGCGAAAGTAAGGACGTACCTCTACGGCGAGTGGACTCGCATGATGCATGCGCATGTTTGGCCCGCCATTCGCATCATGAGAACAGTTGATACGAGTCCAGTTGCCTGAGTTTGAAAGAAGCGAGTCAACTCGGACCGTGCCCAACTTTCTACAATCAAGTAACAGATTCAAGATGGCGGAATGCTTGAAGACGGTACAAGGAAGGAAGTGGAGCGATACGCACACAATAAAAATTATTGTAAAATTATACGAATCTGAAGTGTTGTCGAATGCTAGGTTTCCCACTTATAAAATAAAAGATGCCAGGTATTCAGCGTTGCTACGGATTGCTGAAAAAAATGAATATTTCTGGGGTAGGCGACGAAGAAATCAACAAAAAGATTAAGAACATTCGTAGCACGTTCCGACAAGACATATTAATATTTAAAGAAATCCAAGAGCCGGGCTGAGTGGCTCAGACGGTTAAGGCGCTGGCCTTCTGACCCCAACTTGGCAGGTTCGATCCTGGCTCAGTCCGGTGGTATTTGAAGGTGCTCAAATACGTCAGCCACGTGTCGGTAGATTTACTGGCACGTAAAAGAACTCCTGCGGGACTAAATTCCGGCACCTCGGCGTCTCCGAAAACCGTAAAAGAGTAGTTAGTGGGACGTAAAACAAATAACATTATTATTATTATTATTATTATTATTATTATTATTATTATTATTATTATTATTATTATTATTAAGAAATCCAAGAAGTCAAGCACATTACCTGAAGAAATTTATTCACAGAAAATTCACTGGTTTAACATCGCTGATAAATTCCTGAATGGAATGGATAAAAGAAGCAATTTCTCCAACATGGTAAAAGTGTGGTATTTATTTATTTAGTTAGTTAGTTATTTTATTTATTTTTCTTATTACTTTCTTGTCATCTATCATTTATCAAAGGGTCAAATATAATACCTACATTGTTAACCATTCAATATTGCCGGGCTGAGTGAACGTTTAACAGTGTAATTATATTAATTGACCCTTAATAAATGATACAAGGCAACATGTTATAATGTATTCCTTCAGTGCATCATAGATCGCATCCAACACAGGCGGCAAAAAGTGGAAATTGTAGTTTTTCGGAACTCAGTATAAAGATTGCAAAGATCTGAAGCACTCACCATTCACTAAGTACCGTAGTGTAACTTGGAATTTCAGACGGGTACAGTAGGTAAAGACGACGCATATTTGTGTTGCGTTTCTGTATTTGTACTTTAATCATCTCTAGAAGTTGATCGAACTGGATAGCTGTGAGTCGTAAGTGATGTTTAAGTGTGCTTTCATCCTCCTCTAGAACTTCACGTAAAAAATTATCGACTCGCTGAATGCATTACGCCGTAGAGCCCATTCCCACGCCCACATTTGGTTTTTCTTTGTTTTCTTCCAACACTATTCACTAACTTGACAATTACCATATCAACAACAGCTGATATCCCTTCCCTTACGAGGTCCGCCACCTTAATTCAGACACAAGTACAACGTCGTGTGAACACCCACATTCGAGTGTATGTCTTTTCACGCGAGTTTAATCCTGACGTAAACATGGTATTTCCACGCCTCCGCCAAAGAAAGAGTTGTGATTCGCTGAACGTGTAGTACCGACCTCCACCCCGTCAACGTCTCGTGTTCGGACGTACAGGGCTGCGCATCGCATACGATAACAGTGCGAACATCTGAATAAACGACTAAACCTTGATTCTGTTCACTTAGTTTATTGAACACATTCACAATACACTGCCTATGGTCACTTCTGAGCGGTTTTCCTCTTTTGTGCTTCTCTCACCTTGAATACTGACACTGACTGCTGCTGCAAGATGCAACACCTTATCTCCACGCTGTACAGCTTGGGACTTTCCCTCACCACGAGAAGACTTTCTGTATTACTCCACGCCTTGTGCCTTCATTTCTCGTTATTTAATCACTATTTTATATTTTTAAAAATACATACGTACTACTTTCCTTCGAACTCGCATACAGTCGAGTGAGTGCGATGGTTGCTTCTCCAATCAAGTACGTGATGTCCACGTGCAAAGGCAACGTTCTCCGCCTATTTGTTTACATCAGGATTAAACTTTCATGAAAAGACATTTTTTTATAGCTGGGCAGGAGATGCGCACGCATCATGCCAGTTCACTCGCACCGTGTGAACCCCCGCGCACGGTTAACTCGCTCGATAACATTAAAAAAGGAAGTACACATAGCTCTTTACATTTACAGCCTGTTGAACCTCTGTCTTAATCCTAATAGCATTCTTTATTTCCTTCTTCTTTCTGACCATTTCCCAATTTTCTTCGGATCGGCACGTGTGTAGATTTGGCTCAGTTTTTACGGACTGATGCCAACGTCACGTGAGGGATGCAATCACTGTTGTGTGTTTCCGTGGTGGTAAGTAGTGCCGTTTGTTGTGTGTACATGAGGAAATGTGTCTTGAAACGAACAGAAATGCCCAGTCCCCGAGTTAGAGGAATTAATCATCCACAGTTAAAATCTCCGACTCTCCCGGGAGAGTCGAACTCGGGGCGTTAATCTGACCATTCAGACAAGGAGTCAGACAATTTCACTATCTGTGTCATAACCATATACAAAGTATTAACGCTAGCTATTTTTAAAAAATGTTGCTTTACGTCGCACCGACACAGATAGGTCTTATGGCAAAGATGGGATAGGAAACGCCTAGGAAGCGGCCGTGGCACTAAGTTACAGCCCCAGGATTTGCCTAGTGTGGAAATGGGAAACCATGGAAAAACATCTTCAGGGCTGCCGAAAGTGGGGGTTTGAACCCACTATCTCCCGAATGCAAGCTCACAGCTGCGCGCTCTTAACTGCACGCCCAACTCGTTCGGTTTAATGCTAGATCATCGATCTGCCACGTGACTTTATAAACGTTTGCTTGCAAAAACGAGAGTATAGCATAGAAGTCCGGATGGGACACCTCTGCTGCAGCACACAGCAGTCTTAAATTAGCGGAGCTCATGGTTATGTTTGTTTCCAACGTACGACCAGTCTGCTGAGAGCTGATCGCAATTATTCCAAATCATACTCTTTCATACGTGGTGCGTACGTTGGATGGTTCTCTGCGGCAAGGTAGGTATGAGTCACGATGTACGGACACGCACGTTGTGTGTTCCTTCCAATTGAGGACGACTGTAGTTAGAGTTGTCCCAGCATTATGCGAACAACAAGGATATGGGTCTCATTAGATGTGTCCATGTCGTGACCTTTAGAAGATAATCGACAATACAGCACGCAGGTAGAAAGTGTCATGACTTCCTGCCGCTGAGTACCTTCAAGAAACGCGTCGCATCTGAAAGAGGTGTTGAGAGGCAGGGTGGTCTAAACCTTCAGAAAACGCTTTCTTAACAGTGATGCTCATTAGTACTTGTCCATATGCCACTGTCGCTTTCAAGCGTTTGGAATTCCCTAGTTTTCATATGCTGCACAGCTCAGTACGGCCATGGCTGTTGAAACGTGTGGACACGCAATCACTGCGGGAAGGTAACCGTTAACATTTCTCCGTGCGTAGTTCACTTACTTTCAAATCAGGTGATAGTTTGTGTTCTATAAAATGAAGCCTCATCCATTTCAACCGAAGAAGAAAGGGGATGTGAAGCAATTTATACAACTACGATGTTAAAGTTTTCTCATAATGAGTCCGTTTTATAATATATTCTGGACGATGAGTTGGGGTGAATTTGAAAGTGGCGATTTATGTGCGGATATCTTTTTTCATTTCTCACTAAAAGTGAGTGTATTTAAGCATTTCATCTACTGTAGATGTCTATTTAAAACTATAAGCTTTCTAATTCGTTCTGTTTAACAATGCTAAGAAAATATTTCATAAAAAACATATTTCTTGACTGTTCAACGCCGGATGACGCTAACCTTTGACGTAATTGCCCTCAGTGCCTATTTCTTACAGTCAGAACATTCGAATTTTATCCTGCAGCGCATATTTCATGGAACCAATAACGACAGCGCACACACTCCGTCCAACATTCACCACTTCCATCTTCAGACAATAAACCACCACATGTTCGACAGGCTTTGGTGTCAGACTCTTCTTCAGTCCCTTTCCTCCTCTTGTTTTTAGAAGAGAAATGGAGCTAGCGTCTTGTTTCCTTGGTTGCACAACTGACACGTGAACTGGAGTTGGTTAATCATCATTTTCCTTTTGTTGATCATTATCATTCCCTTCTTCGTCCGGCTCCATGGCTAAATGGTTAGCTTGCTGGTATTTAGTCACAGAGATCCCGGGTTTGATTCCCGGCAGGGTCGGGAATTATAACCACCATTGGTTAATTTCGCTGGCACGGGGTCTGGGTGTGTGTATAGTCTTCATCATTTCATCCTCATCACGACGCGCAGGTCGCCTACGGGTGTCAGATCAAAAGACCTGCATCTGGCGAGCCGAACTTGCCCTCGGGCACTCCCGGCACTAAAAATCATACGTTATTTTCATTCCCTTCTTCTCCTCTTCCTGCTACTTTGATGATGATGGTGGTGGCGGCATGAGTCGGAAACACGAGACTTCTGTGCTGCTGTCTTACTCCGACATTCTGAAATGGTTGTAGAATTGGAAGGGCATTATCCTGACAAACCACATTGTTTTGCACATTTTGCAAGATTCCGACATGATAGATTTCATCGAGCAATGCATGGTTGTCGTAGGAATATATTTCTACGTCCTTGAAACCATTTTCTATGTTCTTCATAGTGGCTTCTTCATACAGAGAAGCAAACAGACGTTAGAAATCATTGCTGGTTGGTTTCCTTCCTTTCTTCCTCAAGAATGATTATACTTGCACTACACATTCACGCTAACGAAGATGAAAGTATTATCCTTTCGAGACTTCATTACTGTACTTCCATCGACATGTGGCTGCCATGAAAATGAAATGAAATGGTGCATGGCTCTTAGTGCCTGGAATGCCCAGGTCTTTTGATTTGACTTCCGTAGGCGACCTGCGCGTCGTGATGAGTATGAAATGATGAAGACGACACATAAACCCAGCCCTTGTGCCAGCGGAATTAACCAATGATGGTTGCAATTCCCGACCCTGCCGCGAATCGAACCCAGTACCCCTGTGACAAAAGGCCAGTACGCTAGCCATTTAGCCATGGAGTCGGACAGTGGCTTCCATATAATCTAGCAGTAGAACTACAGGTCTGGCAAGTGAAAAGTTTTCTGCAAACATTTTAGAAATGTAGAAAAATGGTACCCAGCATTTATCCACACATTGAGAGAGACTCGTACCATTTAATTTCGTGGATTTGCTTTCAATTCGGCACTCAATCTTTGACCTTTAAAAATAATGAGATATGACTCAGTCTGCCCAGCAACATTTACAGTTGGAACACTGTTGTATTCCAACTTGCTCCACTGGCGTCCGCAGGTAAACACGCATCACACCCTCAGACCTAGGTCGTACCTGTCAGTAGGAAAAACTACTTTTCCTGATTTTGGCACATCACTTAACTCAGTTTCGCCCAAATCCCTCGTACGTCTGGGTTTATCCATTGGGCTGGTGTAAATTATATCGATTTCAATTTCAGATACATTTTGGATCAACTCGCTGTTTATTTTTGCAGCTCTCTTTACTGAGCTTTCAGAGAACCTCATAGCTAGGTCGTATCTGTCCTGGAAGAATACCACGAATCCGATCCATGTATGTATGATCAGTCCGTCAGCGATTCCGCTGGTGGGATCCTCAACAGCTCTGCCATCAGCAGTCATAGATGGCCTAGGCACCACTGAAGAGACGTACTAGGGAAATGAGGAGTGAGGTAGTTTCCCGTTGCTTTCCTCACCGAGCCAGAGTTGCTATTACATATCAGTCTGCCAAGCCCACTGAAATGCATACACCAACCGACCCTATGAGCAACATTTTCACACCATTCATAGCAGGGACTGGCTGCATAAGGATTGGCTCATACCTCAGTCACTTTCATATTGTCAAAGCCAAGGATGAGACAGAGACAGATCTATGAAAGTAACAAAATTGCTCTAGCCTATACGAGAGGACATAGTGCACTGTAAACACTAGGTCCTGCCAGCAAAGGCATGATCCATGTATGCCTTCCTCTGAATTCATGGAATTCTTATGTGCGATTTGTGCAATCTGAATAAATGCCTGCTTGTCAAGATCAGCTGCAGTCAGATCAAAGCCTATTTCATGCATTTCTAGGATATAGTAAACCAATATCTCTTCCTCGGCACCTGCTAATGCAATAGGTCTGTCTTTTTTCTCTTCAGAGACATCTTGATGCCCTGAAAAAAGAAAGAAAGAAAGAAAGAAAGAAAGAAAGAAAGAAAGAAAGAAAGAAAGAAAGAAAGAAAGAAAGAGAGAAGTGCATTTTTAAGACGATAAAAGGTGAAAGGCACGTAATGGAACTTGTGAAATGGATAATTCCTCGGCAGACTTCAGGTCATCTCTCGAGTATTTTGCATTTCTGCAACACACGATGCACCAAATCTGTCAAAAATGCCGTTTATATTTTGCTTTCACTAAAGCATGGCGAAATTGTTTGAAAAACCTAATGAAGGCAGCATAGGGCAGTATTTTCATCGACCACATTGTGTTTACTCTTCAAATTGATATATTGTGCCCTTCAGGACTCTGAAGTTCCGGCCAGGCGAAAGCCGGTCTCGAACCCAGAGTACAGAAGTGAAAGAACTCTCACAAACGTGAGCTGGTGCACATAGTCTTACCTGAACACATTTCTTCGCTCAGCCGGATAAGAGCGCTCTTCTCAGGGATAACATGGGGATCAATGGGCAACAAAAGATAAAATACCAGGAGATGTGACTAATCAGGTAAGAATTCGCTAAATTCAAATAAAAATATCTAACAGAAAACATCGCTGCATTCAAAGTTTAACAAACAGGGATTTAATACATAAAATTGAATTTATTTACAAAAATAAGAGCTTTTAAAATGCTTGGGTCAAGATAATGTTGAGCCGATGACAACCAGTTCACTGCCTTCACGAAAACAGCTTTGCTGTAACAAGCATGTTACAATTGTGTAAGTAACGACATCTAGAAAAACGGATATCTGCTGAAATACACATCTAACAGTAATTCCCATAAAATTTACTACGCCTCGTACCATCGAACCCCGGTGCAAACAAAAATCAGCACATAATGTACAGTGTCCTGACTCTGTCACGAACCCTAGTCCCATGAAGAGTAAGGCGTATAATATGGATAAACAAACAATATAAAAAGAACACAACCAACATATCCAAGGGTGTCAATATCAAATGGGCCAGTGTAAAAATTAACGTAGAGCAAATAGAACATTAAAAATCTCTCTCTCTCCTTTCAAAACATCAAGGCCGTATCTTCCTCTAAACACACTCGACAAGCTGCAGACGGTAATATGACCAATTCTCAAGACTGTGACGTCAGGCACAGCACCCTCACCCTCCGACCACTTCACCAGCGACAGTCCACATAATTTATGAGCTCAGCTGGGCTGCAGGCTAAAAATCTCGCCTTTCAAAAACACCTCACGTAATCTGCTGCTAAAAGCCCTCTTTTAAATATACCTGGGCTATCCGCCCAGGTCTCAATATCACCCGCACTATCACAAATCTTACTTCCGCCTCTCATGGGCTCATCCTTGGTGCTATAAAAACACAAATCACTAATCGATAGTCACATGGCCATAATAGGCATCTCCAATACATCAAATACACTCTCTAACTGTGCGGGGCTTTCTCATATCAATACATAGAGTAAGCTATATGCATAATGCTCATATCTCTCACATATTCGGACTTGCTCGCTCTATCAGTGAAGCTAGGTGAATTACGGGTTCCATCCTGGTCACAACTATACACGTCTACGTCTGCAGAGACAAATGCCTGAACGCGCCACAATAAAAAGTGCCTGCCTGTTAGACTAATCTACAATGACCAAAGGAGTTCGACCTGACCCATAAAGATAACACGTACGCTAAGATAGTACTATCAAAGAAAAAATAAACACACCAACAAGGAATCTACAAACAATCATCTACCCTAATGTACGGGGTTTGAGCTTGAGGCCTAGCTCTTTATTACCAAGAAATATTCCTATTCTAATTAATCTGTTGACTGACGGCCCCCCGATTCCTATCTAAACTTAAATGACATGCTTGAAACAGAATTGGAAAGCTCTGACCTTATGTTATTGATGACATGACGGAGCGGCCCTCCCTGTGGACCACTGAATTTACCACATCATGGCAGACTGCGGCGCTTGCATCAGATACTGTTGACCACTTGGAGACATTCTTTCTTGCGTGACTCCTTCGTACAGCTCCTTAGATAGTTGAAAGATGTCCCCTTCGACGTCGCGCTGATCAGGTGCTCCCAACGTTCCTGGATCGATGCCCGTTGTCGTGTTGGCTTCAGCTCCTGGTTGTGGCTTCCTCGCAATGATGATGTCAAAACTCGTTGTGACTTGATGCTGGGGTAACTGAAAACAAATTCATTCATTACAGACTGTCCAAACTCGATGCCTGTTTCCACTACTATTGTGTCTCACACGTTACATTGACCAAGTCTTGTTCAGAAATTTAAACCTGGTACACAATAGTTTCTTCACTACTCTAAGTCACTGTTATTTCATCCTTTCACTCGGACAACATGTAGTTCTTGAATTACCCTGAGCCAATATTAATTCTAGCCTTTCGTCAGTTATACCTTGACCTCAAAGAAATATGAAGCTACTAGTTCATCAGTCTCTTATAGGCAGTACCTCATCTCCCCATAGCATATCCTCACAGGTAAAATCAAGAGTTCAGCTGAATATTCAAGTTGATTACTTACTTCCTCGCAGTTACAGTAGTACTAGTAGTATGTGCAGCTCGAAGACAAAGCGTTGTTCTCCGTACCAACACGCAGTATGATGACTCGTTCTAGCAGCCTTCCGGTCAAAGAATGAGACTGATATGCCAGGCGGCCTTATTTTTATAATCCAGTTTAGCGTCATCACGCCGCTTGATCGCGTGCAAGATACGCGCGCCCGCGACTCGAAGTTTTCCCGCACAAAGTACTTCCAGTGCTCTATTTAACGAATGCACTTATGATTGCAGCCCTAATGCATATCAAAATTAAGCAGAAATTATGCAGGTTGCAATTCTTGTCTCAAATCCAATGCAACTCTTCCGTAACCAAAGATATTAATTTAATTCTTTCTTCACTCCTAATGTACGTTTTGCCGGGATCTAGGAAGCGTCCCCAATCTTCATCAAGAGGCTTGGCTTGGGACATAACTCCCTTTAATGAGGTTCCGGAGATATCTCATAATGACGCTCTAGCTCACTTCACATAAGAACGCTTCTTCTGGACTAATTTATGAAAAACACTATAAGACAATGACTTCGTGGGTGGTCTTATATAATCCCAATATCCAATACTAAAATCAATACTCTTGGCCCATGAACAGTACGGTTCAATATATGCAATTCAATACGTTTAATCACTTCCGATGCTGTTCAGAGCGATTTTCTTGAAGGTGATAAATAAACAGACAGAAAATATGAAAGGATGATTGCAAACTTCGTAATAACAGGCCAAAAAATCCTTGAATGAAGTGCTCATTCTTCTGAAAAAATGTCACATTGTTTAGGAACTCCTGACGTACTATGACCAATACAGAGACTAAATGCAAGTGCTTAGTTTTAGTTGGAAATAATTATAAAATGCTAGCCCGCCTGGTGGCCATGATCGTCAAGGTGTGAAGTGCCGTTGGTCGAAAAAATGTTCACATTCAGAATGTTTGCCGGCAGGGTAGGGGAGGTGGTGGTATACAGTTTCTTATCACTAGACTGCGTGACAAAACCTGGATTAAATTTCAAACCTCCCCGCAGTGTTCATATGGAATGAGGGCGTATGATTCTGTTCAAGGTGGTTCGTCCGTTCGGTGGGGACTCTAAGTCTTGAGATGATGGTGATGGAGGTGGTGATTATTGTTCTAAGAGGAAGTACATCTGAGCAACCTTGGTGCTAATCGTCAGGAGTAGGCTATGCGCCGGTACCGGGTTTCACCCCCTCCCCTCCTGCTATCGTACATCAGGTCATTAATTTCATCTCATTAGCTCCTCCGATAAGGTTAAAGTCAGGAAGACTGGGTGAGTTGGCCGTGCGGTTTGGGGCGCGCGGCTGTGTGCTTGCATCTTGGAGATAGTGGGTTCGGATCCCACTGTCGGCAACCCTGAAGATGGTTTTCCGTGGTTTCTCATTTTCACACTAGGCAAATTCTGGGGCTATACCTTAATTACGGCCACGGCCGCTTCCTTCCAACTCCTAGGCCTTTCCTAACCCATAGTCGCCATAAGACCTATCTGTGTCAGTGCGACGTAAAGCCACTAGTAAAAAAGGTCAGGAAGGGCATCCGGTCATAAAATCTCATTACGAAGGTTCATCTCACTTCACACCCGACCCCGTATAGAAACGGAGTAAGGGTTGGACATACGTAGACTACTACAAAATATCCCGTACTGCGAAATTTGTCGCTCTCTCCTTCAGACTGGTATCGTTTTATATGCAAAAGTATGTTTACAGTAGGTAGGTGTGCAATATGTGATAATGGAGTAACGAATGATATGATTAAAGGACTGGAATCATGATAGGGCATATTTGGGGATGATGTTATACTGTATAGAGCAGGGCCTCTCAGGGTGCATGCACCAGTGCATTGCGCTGTGCACGGTGCAAAAGAAGACTTCGCTTGGTTGACCAGAGTGCAGAAACCCACTCCTCGATTTGGAGCAATAGCGCCGTCTCTCTCTTTCCTCACGCCTGTCTCGCTCGCTCCGCCTGTCTCCCTCTTACTTGCTCCGTAGCACTCCAAATCTGAGCCGAGTTAACCCGAGCTTAGCCGAGTAGCCCAGAGACGAAGCGTTGGACCGAGTGGAGCCGAGTGGGACCGATGAATTGTGCACACGACCTCTGCGCCTCAGTTTGCTCGCGTGAGATTTTGAGAGTTTGAGAGGCCCTGGTATAGAGTAATAAATACGTTATAAGATTGTGACCAACTGCAGAAACACCTTGACAATGTTGTGAGATGGGCAGCAGAGAATAATATGATAATAAACGGGGTTTAATAGTGTTGTGAGGGCTAAGTCAGTGCTAAATTCACCTTGTACGTGCGACTGTAAGATGCAGTCGAGCTGTTCATCTGCGGTGACTGCAAACGGGCGTGTTTTAGAAAAGCGTGCATGTAACATTGATAAGAAGCAAGAAACTACACAAGAGAACGTTACAGCTACTGTTTCAAAATATATGTATTCAAATAGCTATGTAATATATAGTTAATCTTCTAGTTAAGGCGGTAGACTTTCTAATTCATCTGAGGAACCAGTTTCGCTTCACCATATGTATAACGGGCACCTCGTCGGCTTAGTGCGGACGATTATAATACAGGCAATCGGTAACACCTTGATTTTTACGGACCTTATTACTTCTACGTAGAAGGAAAAGGAGGAATCATAGGTAAACTGCATCCGATGGCGCTTGGTAAAATGATGTACCGGGAGTTTCCATCTCAACGTCAAAATATCGAAGATTCTTCTTCTACTGGGAAAAAACGTACTAAAATAGAATTTCATTCAGCACAAGCAGAAAAGTGTTTTTTTTATGTTAATCAATTTGAAGGTTATATTCCTTCCCATGCCATCACTCAACAGCGTGTCATTCAGGATGTGCGTACTTACTTACAAAATATAAGCTGGCACAGGGGCTAGTGCGCATACATTGCCTCTTCTGGGACTAAGTCCGGGGAGGGCTGCTGGCTAAGAGTGCATGCTTAACCTCACTTGACGTCATAACCTACGCTGGCCACGTGTGCAGGCTTAACCTTACAGCCGCGGGATCGACCCCAGGCTTAACCGTACAGACGCGTTACTTTACAGATCCAAGTTCAATACCCAAGAGTGCAAGCTTAACCTAACAGAAACAATGTTTGACACCCGCGCTAATCCCATAAGAGTGTAAGCTTAAACTGACAACCTCGGATTCGACTATACTAATAACCGTACAGGGGTGTTAACTTTACAGACGCAAGTTCGACGCTCGAGGAGGCTTATCACATCAGATATTAATATTAATATTAAACTAACTACATAAGAGGGCGTATATACATTGTTTCGTATGACACATGGTATAGGACTACCTCAAGGCCTCGAAGTTGAGCTACTACTTTTGAACAAGATGGCGACTATATATTGTACGTATGGGACTAGGGAGATGCGGTGAGGCCTGATAGGTATGCATTGCTTATAACGGAATAACTTTGGGAGAGCGACCTTGGGGACTCGGACCTGAGCTTGGAATTCTGAAAAAGATGGGTACTATACATTGTTCGTATGAGACTAAGGAAGTGGTGTAAGTACTAGTACGTACGCATTGCTTTTATAGGATTAACTAACCTTAACCTAACATGCTAGAGTTCGACAGCGGCCGAAGGAATGTGCGCTTTCTGAGCTTGAGTTTAAGATTTTTATTCTTGTGGACTACAGCTAATTCTGCTACTGAATGGGGCTCTTAACGTCCTTCTCGTCCACCCCCACCTCCTTACAAGGGGCTCTATCATCCTCCTCCTCCTCCTCCTCCTCCTCCCGTACCTCTTACACCTCCTCCTGTAACTCTTGAACTAATAGGTAAACGGGAGATCGTCTGGGTTGCAGATTTGAACACTTCTGACCCAGAGACTTGGTTCTTTGTACTATGTTATTAGCTTTCACTTCTAGGCTGAGTAGCTAGGGCGCATGAAACACTGGCCTCATAGCCCCTAGTTAGTTTGTTCGAACTCTGCTTAGTCTGGTGGTATTTGAGGGTTCGAACTTACTGGTCTCCTGTTATGACTCTTGATCGGGGGGAAACTATAATAGTTTACGTGAAGAGCTGCATGATTTGCGAGCTTGCTAGGATACGACGTGCTAGACCGCTAGTCTTAACAATATATTTGCTGACTACAGCCCTGCGAGAAATATCAGTGAACGTGCGTAATTTCAGCATAGTTAGCATTTAGAATTATTAACCTCAAAGCAAGACATACACAGCTTACTTAGGGTAAGATTCAAATCTCTGTTAACTATCTGAATGGAGGTAGCTCTTAGTGACTACGAATGTTTGGGAATCTGAAGAAAGTTTAACGGTGATTTAGTTCCGTCTACATAAAAGGATGTGGGTTCGATTATATGTCAGGACGTTGGATAGACATATGGCTCTAAAATTTATTTTAGCCTTCAACAGAAATAAGTGCTTAATTAATTTATGACGGCTAAGACGGTTCGTTGACGGATATTCTCAGCATTATCTCCCGGGTATAGTGCAGAAATGCAGCTCTTAATTACATGTGGTGCAGCCTTGCTTAATTTTCTCTTGGCGGTGAAATAAGAGCAGACTCAAGCTATTGTACGAATTAGTGACTAGAGAGAACAAAGAAATGCAAGGAAGATAATTGTATTGTTTTCTTTTATAGAAAAGAATAACGCTACAGCTGTTGAGTTCAATTTTTTCAATATATTCAATACTTTTCTAGGTTTCGTGACTTTACTTGCACAAACAACTGATAAGTAGAGTTCAGGTAGTGGCTGTTTTCTGTTACAGAATATAATCTGCTTCATAACTGCTATGATGATCATGAAAACTGAAGAATTACTACAGCCAGGATAGTTACTATTATTTAAAAGTCAGGTCTTGTAGCTTTAATCTTTTTATACGTCATAAAAGCATTCAGCTGTGAAAGTAAGTAGGTTACGCGATTGAAACTTCTAACATAATTTTTGAAACATGCTAAAAGACAAAGAGGGATAAGATGGAAACGTTGTAGCTTAGCAGCATATCAAGTGTATATGGTCTAATATTGTAGTTAGTCAGCTCGAGATCCTTGTTGTTAGAAATAATTATGTGAAATGTGATGATTGTGTGCTAAAGCCTGGATTTAATTCTAAACTTCTCTGTACTGTTCATATACAGCAGGGCCTCTCAAACGCCCAAAATCTCACGCGTGCAGATCGAGGCGCAAGAGCTCCGTGCACTGTGCATCGCTGCCGGTCGACATGGCTCGGATCAACGCTTCGTCTCTGGGCTGCTCGGCTCTACTCGGCTCAACTCAGCCCGGATTTGGAGCGCTACGGCGCAAGTGGGGCAGAGGGAGACAGGCGGGGCGAGCGAGACAGGCGTGAGGAAAGAGAGAGTAAGCGCTATTGCTCCCAATCGAGGAGTGGAGGGTCTGCACTCTGGTCAACCAAGCCAAGTCGTCTTTTGTACCGTGCACAGTGCATGCACCACGCGCATGCACCCTGAAAGGCCCTGATATATACAGTAACGCTGCTGATGGTGTTTCGTTCGTCGTAAGGGGGTGTTAAGCCTTGAACAGACCACTTAGTGCCAATTAAGGAAGTCATTACGCTGACTGTTTCGCCCTATAGTCTCTTCGACTCTCAAACATGGCGAGACAAAGCAATCGTAAGCACGTGTATTCTTTTAGTACTAACTGTTCCAAAACATTTCTCTTTCACCTGAGCAAACAGTTTTAATTTCCCATGTGGAGAATAATAAAAAGTTTACCGTAGCCGGAGGGAGATTTCAACCCACTCGATAATCCCCTAAGAAATCCATACTTACTAGATTTTATACTTTGATCTTTTCAAATTTTCGTAGTAGTGTGCCCTGCATTTACCGACGTTTCATCAAAGAAATAAATAGATCTACTCTCTTCACGACATTTCTTAATCTGACGTAAATACTTTCTTCTCCACAGCACTATTTTAGAAATACCTGATACATCGGCCACTGCATGTGTTACTTCATCCAGAGTGACTTCCAGGACTTTTTTTTTAACGAAATTTGGAAAACACATTTAACAAACACGTCTTCTTGCCATTCGTAAGTCATTATGTTTAATCACAGACTGGTTTGGTTCACAACTGGTTTACATTGACGACAATCTCTCTCTTTCCCCTCCCTCCCTCCCTCACACACACACACACACACACACACACACACACACACACACACACACACACACACACACACACACACACTTACTTTTGCACTTCCAACTAATTAAAAAGAAAACGTTGTGTACTACCTTTACTCACAATAAACTTAGAACAAGCACACAAAGAAACTGGACGCATGTGCTTCGGATCAGCAAACACTGAGCTACTGGGGTCAAAGAACAATGACTGCGAAACGGGTCGTCGTTTCCCGCAAAATCTTTCTTCAAGTGACTTAACTCCCTATGTCCGGGAGATGTAACATATTTCTATATTGTAACAGGAAATGCCCGTACTTTATGCTTGAAGAGCATAAAATGGTACGCAGAGCGTGTACGGCACATTAAATTGGAGTGCGTACAGAGAGTGAGATGATTTGATTTGAATGAAGTTCTGAAATTAGTTAAAACTGTTTGTTTTATTATGAGAAGTCAAGTTCATATCACCTCAGTACAGTATAAGATGGATTGGGCGTGACCTTTCTCCGTCCTGCGGCCTCTGCTACTCCTTTTGTCCTCACCATGGATCAGCTCACGGGACCATGGAACCACATATAATCCAATGAGGGAAGCTCTAGAAGTTCTTGATGTTCTAGAAATTCTTGGAGTTCTTGAAGACCTTGAAGGTCTAGACAGGGATGGCCAACCTATGCCACGCGTGTCACTAGGTGGCACGCGAGCACGATTTCGGTGGCACACCACATATACAGGTAAAGCGAAATTCGCGCACTCGGGCGTCGCAGAGTGACTCCTCACATGCCAGCAATAAAAAAGTCTCTCACAAAAGTTCGTCCTGCGAGTATATCCGGCAGAAAAAGGACGTTTAAGAATGGCAATCTGGCAACACTGTAACCACGTGTGGGGTAACTACCTCTGTCAGCACGTACTGCTCGTGTTGTACAGTTTGTGCAGTGGATAGAGTTTTGGGTTAGCATGCAGGAGGTCGAGCGGTCGATCATAGGTAGAGGCGTATGCTTTTTATTTTGTAAATGTAGTCCAGGTGGTATGGTATCTGGCATCTTAATAGTCGACAGCGAATAAATTCACGCCCACGACGTGAAAAGGGCGTCTTTCAAAGCTGACAAATGAAAACGATTGTTCGTCCAATTCTAGGATTGTAGTATGTAAGTACAAATGGTGTGTATAGGACCCGCTGCAATCACTGTTGACGATTAAGGTGCCAGATACCATACCACCTGGTCTACATTTACGAAATAAAAAGCATACGCCTCAACCCAGGATCGACCCTTCGACCTCCTGCATGCTAACCCAAAGCTCTATCTACTGCACCAACTGTACAGCACGACTAATATATGCTGACAGAGGTAGTTGCCCTACATGTGGTTACAGTGTAGCCAGATTGCCACTCTTCAACGTCGTTTTTCTTCTGGATATACTCGCAGGACGAACTTTTGTGAGAGACATTTTTCTATTGCTGGCATGTGAGGACTCGCGCTGCGACGCCCGAGTGCGCGAATTTCGCTTCACCCTGTATACGTCTTGTACTGCAGACAATACATATCTTATAGTGTTTCACGTGTAAGAAATAAATAACGAAAATGTAAATACTAGTTCCATTCGGACGTGCAATATGGCAACACTGCTACACTTATAGGTCCGAAAGTCAAGTGAGGTAGTGTCGTTTTCTTGTGGTTTTGTATATGGACATCGCAAACATGTTTTCGGTGCCGAAAAGAACAGAAACTTAACAAAGGTGGTGACCGTACTTTTCAAGACCTCTGGAAAAAGGAATTCGGACTGATAGAAAGATGTGTTGCCTGTGTTCGAAAACAATTGTATCCCCCACATTTAATGTAAAGCTCAATTTCGAGACTAATCATTCAAATGTTTGTTCCATTTCAAATGAAGAAAGAACGGAGTTCGTTTCACAAAATAGTTTTTTGTATCATCTTTCCGGCCAAGGAATAATATCAGTGCGGCTGTTTCCACCTGTCTCACTGCATAGCACAGCATGCATGGGAAACCGCTTTCTGAAGGTGAGTTATTGAAAGAAACTTTCTTATTGACGTCCGACACATTATCTGAAAACTTCCCTAACAAACAACTAATAATTAACAGAATTAAAGGAATGTCAGCCAGCTGAACTGCTGTCGAGGGTAGAATAATAAAAAAGAGTGAAGAAGTTTCCGAGTAATTGAACGCTAATTTGGATAACTCCCACATGTATGTGTTGACGAAAGCATGAATGTGACCTTATAAGTAAGGATAGCTGTGATGAAGAAGAAATTACTTCAATTGTTGAGCATACAAACTACAACATGGAAAGGTAATGAAGATAATGAAGGAAGTGAAGTCCATTCGCAATATTACTACTTTTAATTTTTATACCTTATATTTTTTTTTTTACAATTTGCTTTACGTAGCACCGACACAGATAGGTCTTACGGCGACGATGGGATGGGAGAGGCATACGAGTGGGAAGGAAATCGCCATGGCCTTAATTGAGGTAGAGCTCCACAGAACATGTAATCAAATGTATTTGCAAGATATATGTGTAATAAATAAATGAATCAGTAAATAAGTGAATAAAAAAACATTATGAAACATAATGGGGAATTGAGAAAGGAAGTCGCGGGGTGGAGGGTTGTAGGTGTTAGACATTCTGTAACCTTTACTACAGTGGTTACACAAAAAGCACTAAACACAATAAAGGGGGAAGTATGAGCAACTACACAATATCAGAAACCACTACACACTCGGCGAAACATCAGCTGGACTACGCGGGTCTCCGCCGACAACATACGTAAAACAGTAGGGTCAACTTGTGGATAATAAACCAGGAAGGTGGAAGGAGCTAGGACTTTACCGAGGGCATGGACATGGCTTAGTTTGCAGACTCCGAAATAATTCGCCGTGATCCTTAAATTTGAAAAATATTATTTACAAATGAATTTTACAAATACATTCCAAACAAACCATCAACTTGCAACTTACGAACTATATGCTCCGTGATACTCATATCTTGGAAGTTCTTTGATAATGGCTTCACTACAAGTTTCAAACTTCAAACGAACTATACATCTAGTTACAAATCCAGTTGTACAATGCAATTTAGTAGGTTAAAAGCAACGTAAAAAGCAATTACAATTTACAGTGAAGTGAACGTACTCTCCTAAACTCTAGCGTACATCAAGTGACACTGAACTACCAGAGGCAAACCGCAAGGTAAATATATTAAACTACAATCTACATATTTAAGTAAAACGAGGAAAGGGGAATGCCTCGAAAACAAACAAGTAAACCCAGCTGAAAGGCTAAGGCGTTATACATAATTTGACGAATCTAGGTTAGGCTAGGGCAGACTCCTATACGAAATAGCAACCGAACATTTAGGAAAGTTTAGCCGGAACGGAATTCAAGAGTGCTTACCCGAAGGTGGCCCATCCCGGTAGCGAAGCGTCGCACGCGACGTAAAACTTCAGACAGACCAAGACAGACTAAACAGACCGAATTATCACGAACGCAGCTTCGCTCTCTCTATATATAGGTAAACCCTGCCCTTGGAGTAGCCAATCAGAATGCATGAGCCCCCCTATCGCCACCTCGATTCACCAATCACAACTTCAACTTTAGTCGCGAACTTAACCTACATTCTCGAATACGCGATCGCGAACCTTCCATTTCCAGAACAGTCAGAAAATACATTCTAGAATACCAAACCAACAAAAGGCAACACACCCTGTTCAAAGATTTATGTAACAAAAGTTTCTGGATACTTCCAGTAAATATAGAACTCAATACTACTATTTACAAATACATATGTTACAAATATTACACAGTACAGGTTAGGTCATTACAAATAAAACATTATATCATACTTAACAAATAAAGTATTCAAAAAACACTTTCCGCTTCCACTACATGTTCACCTGTGACATATTCCTTAATGGAAAACAAGTGGCACAGTTGATAGTTGAGAATAATAAACCAGACTTAAAATAGCACACTAGTTGGAAAAGGTTCGCCATCCCTGGACTAGACAAAAGAGTGACTGAATGGGTGGCTATATTTCTAGAAAATAGATCTCAGAGAATTAGAGTAGGCGAAGCTTTATCTGACCCTGTAATAATTAAGAGGGGAATTCCTCAGGGCAGTATTATTGGACCTTTATGTTTTCTTATATATATATATAAACGATATGAGTAAAGAAGTGGAATCCGAGGTAAGGCTTTTTGCAGATGATGTTATTCTGTACAGAGTGATAAATAAGTTACAAGATTGTGAGCAACTGCAACGTGACCTCGAAAATGTTGTGAGATGGACAGCAGGCAATGGTATGTTGATAATCGGGGTTAAAAGTCAGGTTGTGAGTTTCACAAATAGGAAAAGTCCTCTCAGTTTTAATTACTGCGTTGAAGAGGTGAAATTTCCTTTCGGGGATCATTGTAAGTATCTAGGTATTAATATAAGGAAAGACTTTCATTGGGGTAATCACACAAATGGGATTGTAAATAAGGAGTACAGATCTCTGCATATGGTTATGAGGGTGTTTAGGGGTTGTAGTAAGGATGTAAAGTAGATGGCATATAAGTCTCTGGTAAGACCCCTACTAGAGTATGGTTCCAGTGTATGGGACCCTCACCAGGATTACCTGACCCAAGAACAGGAAAAATCCAAAGAAAAGCAGCTCGATTTGTTCTGGGTGATTTCCGACAAAAGAGTATCGTTACAAAAATGTTGCAAAGTTTGGGCTGGGAAGAATTGGGAGAAAGAAGACGAGCTGCTCGACTAAGTGGTATGTTCCGAGCTGTCAGCGGAGATGGCGTGGAATGACATTAGTAGACGAATAAGTTTGCGTGGCGTCTTTAAAAGTAGGAAAGACCACAATATGAAGATGAAGTTGGAATTTAAGAGGACAAATTGGGGCAAATATTCATTTCTAGGAAGGGGAGTTAGGGATTGGAATAACTTACCAAGGGAGATGTTCAATAAATTTCCAATTTCTTGGCAATCATTTAAGAAAAGACTAGGAAAACGACAGAAAGGGAATCTGCCACCTGGGCGACTGCCCTAAATGTAGATCAGTATTGATTGGTTGAATGATGGAATACAACGCAAGTCTCATTTTAGTGATTTTACAGGTAATGTAAGGGTGCATTATGCCCGAAGGCAAGTCCGAACCTCCGCAGAGGTGTGCCTGAGCCAGAGTTTACGTGCGGTAGCGTGGCCAATTCTTTCCGCTCCTCCATTCCCTCATCAGGGATTTTGGCTAAGCTACGTTATAGTATCTGCTGTGCCATACCCTCCAGTGCTTCCTTCACATTCGTTACAATAGCCCATTTAAGACATTTCATATAGCCTTAGAATGGTTACAAATAAACACTGCAGCCTTTACACAAGTAGCCATATCTAGTAAGAATTGGGGAAGTTGGAAGAGGATGTTCTGTATTTTCAACGTACTTTTGTTTCCTTTTCTCCTAGTTGCTTTACGTCGCGCCGACACAGATAGGTGTTATGGCGACGTTGGGATAGGAAAGGGTTAGGGGAGGGAAGGAAGTGGCCGTGGCCTTAATTAAGGACTGGTGTGAAAATGGGGAACTACGGAAAACCATCTTCAGGGCTGCCGACAGTGGGGTTCGAACCCATTATCTCCCGAATGCAAGCTTACAGCTGCGCGCCCCTAATCGCACGACGTTTGTTTCCTAGTAGGAGCCTTTTTCTAGTAAGCTCTTAATGCAAGAGAGAAATGTATTTGCGTATGAATATTCAACTTTTAATGCCTCATAAACTCGATGCAATGCATGTGCAATGCAGGTCACATGATTAGATTACAGTGCAGTACAACACATAGGTTGCATGTAGGTAAATGCCGCTATAACTTGTAAAGTGCTTGGTCCATAAGTACTAGCCACACTCGATCATATTGTATATATTCAGGCCACAACACAATACATGCATCATGAAACCTTTGGATCACACTGGTATTGTTGGTTTAATTCAGAATATGCATTTTCAACAGCATGGGTTTCACTTGCTGTCCATTTAGGGGTGCTATTACAATGCCTGAGGGGCTGCCTGGCCGAGGTGGTAAAGGCGTGCTCGGTTCGCCCGGAAGGACGTGGGTTCGAATCCCCGTCAGGAAGTCGTAACATTTAAGAAACGATATTTCCACTTCCGGAGGTGCATATGGCCCTGAGGTTCACTCAGCCTACACCAAACATCAGTACCAGGTTAATTCCTGGGGGCAAAGGCGGCCGGGCGTAGAGCTAACCACTCTACCCCATTACGTGCCGCGGTTAACAATGGTTGAAGCCTTTACCTTCCACTCATCCAAGGGCCTTCATGGCCTGTTCGGAGGTGTCTTTGCCTTTGCCTTTATTAAAATGTCTAGAATATATCTTTTTAGTCTGACACTGGTTTCAAATAGAAAACATACTGTATTTTCATCTATCACTTGCCTGATCTGTTGTCATTTTTCTTCACGCAAAAGATATGATCTTCATATCCTTCCCAGTATATTTCTGCAAATACGTTTTCATAATAGGGTTGTTAAGCTTGGAGAGAGGAATACCACACGTCACAAATGCCTTTGCTATTTCAGTTGTTTGTACCTCTTCTTGAATGTGAAGAAGCCATTGTCTCGCTCCCTCCTCGTCCAGTGTCTGCTGTAGATGTGCATGCCGCTACAATTTCTTCTTCCGTGATATTGGCGTAGCCACTGCCATATCACGTCAGCGCCCTGTGACACTCTAGTAAATCTTCGTTAAACTCGACAAAAAGCATTTTACAGTACAGTATTGCCATCATTTATTGTACAATCTATGCAGGAACAGTACGAGTACATTGAATCAAACTAAAAAGCGAATAAGTTATTTGGCGTACTTTTAGTTACGTCCTTGCTGTCATAGTTAAAACTTATCTAATGTGATCATTAAATTGTAAAAAAGTCTACAAATCTGTTCCAGATCAACGACAGTCTGATAAACGAGGTTTTACTGTAAGTTATAGATTTACACAGCGACTAAGGTGAATAATAAGTGCACGCATGTGGAATTGGTCCGGTAGGCCTACTGGTGGTACTGGTACTTAATCTAAATGCAGAATGAGGACGTAAAGCGATTGCCTGATGAATTAATATTGATTTGTGAATCCTCAAGTAAAAAAAAAACTTCCGAAAACACATCTTGAGTAATTCGCCGCCATCTTTTGTACAATTAGGTATTCTCTTACTGCAGTTGGCTGGTTCAATCCCGACTCAATCCGATGATACTTAAAGGTGCTGAAACATGTCGAACTCATGTCGTAGACTTACTGGCTCGTCCTGCGGGACGAAATTCCGATACCTCGACATCTCCAAAATCTGTAACAGTAGTTAGTGGGACGTAAAACCTTTATTTATTTATTTATTTATTTATTTATTTATTTATTTATTTATTTCCGTGGTGTCCCATTTTCACACCAGACAAATGCTGGGGCTGTACCTTAATTAAGGCCACGGCCGCTTCCTTCCCATTCCTAGGCCTTTCCCATCCAGTCGTCGCCATAAGACCTATCTGTGTCGGTGCGACGTAAAGCAAATAGCAATATATATTTCAGTGGGTATAGTATCTTCTACCATGATGTGTATGCTCTGTTCCAGATGACACGGTACAAGCAAGCGGAGTTCGAAGAGGACGATAGCAGCAGCGTTGGGTCCGTGCAGCTCACAGAGGGCGTGTCTGCCACTACAACGCACATACGCTACCATACGGTCAGTTCTCTAAGTTAGTTCTGTTGTTCATCTTGATAAAAAATTGTTTTCACAGAGTCGGTGCTTGCCGATGGTAACACACACACACACACACACACAGAGAGAGAGAGAGAGAGAGAGAGAGAGAGAGAGAGAGAGAGAGAGATGCATGCTTTTGTTTTGCTGGTGGTTTTTGGTCGCACCGACACAGGTCTTATGGTGACGATGGGATAGGCCTAGAAGTTGGAAGGAAGCGTAAAGCCCCTAGCAAAAAAAAAACCATGATCACAAAACTAGGGATCTAATCAACCTACGTTGCAGATATGTTTTAAATTGTCACTAATAAACATCCACCTAACCTTCATTAAGCATAATCACAAAAAACGAGAATCTTATCAACGTACGTTTGGTTATGTTAACTCGAGAAACTTCTTCCCAAACTGCAGGTTCAACTAGCCTTAGTTATCTACAATGTTCAACTTTCATAATTTCTATCACCTCTATCACAGCCAACAACACTACCAGCAGACAAGACGCTACCATAACATCACAACACCTTAACGTGAATATGTTAAACGCAGAACAAAATTTTAACAAAAGTTTCAGGCTATCCCTTTTCTTATGAATTCAAATTTCAATCCTTTGAGGCCAATACTCGACAAGCTTCACTTCGACATGTTGGATGAGCCAACTAGTTTCAATTTATGGACGAACGGGTTTACGTGGAATTCAAACCATAGGATTATCACAAAATATCACTTCAAACCGTACTTTTTCCATCTGGCACCTTACATACAAATCCCGGCATCAAACATACCAACGTCATGGCACAGGACACTCAAGTCTGGAACACTGCACACAAAATATGCGCCTCAGGGGCTCACAACTCCCTGGATCATAATAAAACGAGTGAAACAACACATTACACAAAGCAACGACACAAAATTCCACCTGCATAATATCTCACGATTAGGAACTACACATTACTCTAAAATAATGTTTTAACTTCAAATTTCACTGATGCTCGTATCTCGAAATGTGTTTAATATTACCTCGAACTATCATGTCTTACTCCTGACCTTATACATCAGTTTCATATTACAATCCTTCAAGATTACTACATTTCTTACTGGACACGCTACACATTTTATTATTAATTGTATTTAATTTTAATTCTAAGCTGACACTGAACCCAATTTAGCAGTCATGACCATTTTACACTCCGACACTACGTTGACGATAATTTAGCAATAATAACCATTTTACACTTTCTAACGCCGCAGTAGGAACTATTCAAAATAATAATAATAATAATAATAATAATAATAATAATACTTTAAAGCTTTCTGATACAACAGAATATGATAACATTTACGCTTCAACAGATCGACATGTACGCAAAACCACACGTGATATATATATTGCTAGTTTCTTTACGTCGCACCGACACAGATAGGTTTCATGGCGACGATGGGACAGGGAAGGGCTAGGAGTGGGAAGGAAGCGGCCGTGGCCTTAATTAAGGTACAGCCCCAGCATTTGCCTGGTGTGAAAATGGGAAACCACGGAAAACCATTTTCAGGGCTGCCGACAGTGGGGTTCGAACCTACTATCTCCCGAATACTGGATACTGGCCGCACTTAAATGACTACAGCTATCGAGCTCGGTCGTGATATTTGCAGAAAATACTTATACATGAAATAAAATAAGGTGAAACACTGCCTTGAAAGAAATAACGTTAACACGACAAAGCACATATTATTTACATAGAGGAAAGAAAAATTCCATAGTCCCTCATTTTACAGCGAATCCCAGCCATTATTCCAATCCAACGATTTGCCTCTACGATATTTATTCCGGTGGTCCGCTACCCAAGTCTCTAACTTCCCTCAGAGGTTCAACGCGCAGGAAACAAGCGCAGCGTGGAAGCATGGGATCCAGCTTCCCTACGTTCCTGGTTGCTACCAGAATCGATGGAAAGACTTTAAGCTGGAGAAGTCTATCTTTTTCAGTAGACACATTGATGGTGTCTACAGCGAACTCATGACTTAAAGAAAATGCGCAACGATAGCCCGTTATTGAAGACGTGCAGTGCAGTTCAGGCTGATCAGTTGCTCAAGTGCAACCACTTTGGTAAAATCTCCATCAAAGTGGAACAGCACAAATGCTTTAATCTGGTTCGTGGAGTCATTTTCCACCGCGATTCCATTTTGAACACTGACGATTAGTTGATGGAAGACATGAAGCACCGTGGCGTAACACACTTCCGGCGCATTGCGCGCAAAGACAACGGCGATGACGTTGTCACAGGTGCGTTCATTGTCTCCTTCAAATTGTCAGTGTTTCCAGAGAAAGTTAAGGTTACAACATATCGTTGCGATGTGAGGCCGTACTTGCCGCATCCCATGCAGTGCTATCAATGCCAAAGGTTCCGGCACATGGTATATCATTGCTCGAATCCGTCTGTGCGTGGCACAGGTGGAAGGGAAGCTCATGGCACGAAATAACGCACACCCCCAAACAAGTGCACTAACTGCCCTGGTCTTCATTCCCCTCAAGATAGATACTATCCACTCTGAGTGAGAAGATCCAGGAGGTCAAGACCCTGGATGGTCTTTCCTACTAGGAAGCGCGCCGTAAGTATAATTCCATGAATGCACCAGTCAAGACATTGTGATACCACAGAGTCTGCCAGTTTCGTCGTTTGCTTCGTTAACACATGCGAAGATCGCTGCACCCAAGGCGGCAATTGTTCCTGTGAGCAACGCCGCAAAAAGTAAAAGCTCGAAGGTGGGGACCACCCAATCTTCGACCACAAATAAGCCTGTGCCGGCCAGGAAATCCAACCCGGCACAGCAGGGGGAGAAGACAGTGTCACCCTCCCCCGAGAGGTTGGCGAAAGCGCCCAAACCGGCGGAGGCGGCATCGTCGACCGGGGCTGGGAATCAATCTCCCAGCCCGTCTAACCAAGGGACGAAGGCGAAAAAGAAAGACGCCCTCACTAGGTGCTCTCCCACCCCTCCTGCAAATGGGGAAACAGCAAATCCACCTGCTGGAAAACCTGAGCGCTTCCCTCGTAGGAGGGATCGTCGCTCCCGAAAAGCGTCTCGAAAGCTCAAGGCGTGTATCTATCTCCATCCTCGGATGGAGAGTTAGTGTAGGTTAAAAAGCGTCTCGTCGCTTATAACCTAAATACCCCCAATAGTCCACACTATGTCAATGTTACAGTGGAGTTATAACGGTTTTGATATGCATCTGAGTAGCGCCAGCTAATCGGTCAGTTCGCGGCGAGTATAGTCTGTATTCAAGAAATTAATCTCAGATCAGATCATCATACTGTCCTGAGAAATTTTAGACTGTACTCCATGGAACGGGATTTTACCAGTCGAGCTTCCGCTGGCGTTGGCATTTTCACTCGTTCTGACATCTATAGCGAAGCAGTTCCGTTAAGAACCCAGCTGGAGGCATTAGCGGTACGTGTTTCGTTTCCCGTTATAACTACAGTTTGCAGTGTTTATTTCCCCAGTAGGCCAGTCCCTTAATATCAATGATGTAGGGATAATTGATCTTGTAGATGAACTAGACGGTACAACGTAAACATTTCTCGTGTTTACACACAAAGATGGTCTTACACTGCTGATTAATGTGAGCGACATCTTTTGTACAGTTTTTAGGCACAGTATTTACCCCTTTCAGTAGAATAACTATACAATCTTTGTCTTCGTGTATTATCTTTAGTGGAAATTCTAATTTGCATACCCTCCATTCCTCGTTAATTCCTTTACATTTTCTTATTTGCTTATCAGTTAAGTATGCATACAATTGCTTTTCTGTGTCAGTTACAATAAAATCTTTCTCACTTCTAATGTGTACAAATTCTCGTATGTTATTTTGCACTGGTGTCGGGAAAGGAAGTATTTCATACAATTTACAAGTCTTTTTGTCACTGAGAGGCATCACTATTACTTATAACAGCATATTCTTGTTAATAAATGCATTTACGTTTACAATCTTATAGATTAAATGGTCGTGAGTCGTTCCCAGCTCAAATGGTGGAAATTGATCGCTAGATTTTCTATAGGCTCTTACAATTTCTGTTGGGCTTAAAATTTGCACAGGTATAATTTTAATTGTGCATACATTATCCCTGATGCTATTACCGTATATTGATCATACAACTGTGATATCAGATCCTCAATTTCTAACAGCTGCCTATTGACCGCAATTTCTATATCCATTTGCGTAAATACTTGCTTTAACTGACATTTTCATTTTTGAGAAATTGTTTTATTTGTTCTAAGCTTTTACTCAGACGTAACTCATTAGCCGTTACATAATATAAAGTACTATTGACCGATTGTAGAGTTGATTTAACAACGGTCAACTGTTCCTTCGTGATTTTCAGCATCGACATTTGCTCTTTCTCTAACTCTGAAAATTTTATTTTGATAGTATTCGGAGTCGTTTTCCTCTAATGTGCCAAATAATGTTTTAGATATAGTTCCTATAAAATTGAAAATTCCTCTCTTTTCGCGTTTACTCTTTTCTTTAGCGAATTACTTTATAGTATACTAGCAAGGTACCCGTGCTTCGTTACGGTATTATACTAAAATTTATAATTGAATGCTTATGGTTTTAGATATATAATCCGCCGAAATTCGCGATCTGACTCGTTTACTGCGAGAATTCGCCAAAATTCGCTATCTGACTCGTTTTCTAATAGATTACGGCAAGTCTCCCTCCATTTGTCAATCCTTCTTTCCAGCAATCGATTTCGTACTTCCCGGGCTAGGTCCAGGTATTCCACCCGGTCAGTTGCGTCCCTAAATCTTTGCCATCTTTTCCTATAAGCATTTTTAATATGGATGAAATCCTTCAGGAGATCCGGCGTGGTGTCGTCTTTGGTGCCTTGGAGGTTCTGAACCCGCAGCCGGACTGCATTCTTAGTCATTTCCCGTCCAGGACCCGTTTCCAGCGCGGTCCGCACATTTGACGACGGTCCAGAACATTATTATTATTATTATTATTATTATTATTATTATTATTATTATTATTATTATTATTATTATAGATGTTCTGGACCCAACAGCAAGATGCAAGACCGCTACTTAGCGGTAAATTACATCTGCTGCCATTGTCATTGTTGAGAATGTGACCAGCACCATTGTCGCGCGTAGGCAAGTGTGGGGGATTTCTGGCCATAGGAATGACATACTTCCGTGCATTATTGACCTTATCCCTTTCACTCCCGATACATATACTATGAGAATACGGGTGCGTAATTGCCATTTCAGAAGTGATTATGGTCTAAATATTACCAAAAATTAATTTTTTCCCATTTACAAACGCCACTATGGGTATTTTTTGACCCCTCACAATTGTATCAGATTCACTGAGGCAATGAGGAGTGTTGAGATCTTGCGTTTGTCATCCTAAAATGTGTTTCGTGAATGATAAACTACAGAGAACTTGAAGTACATTTTTCTTAAAATTAGGGATAGATAGTACAGACTGTAATGTAAATTAAAACAGTTATAACTACGTGAAAATATACTGCCAGCAAGTAAAAATACGGTTCAATTGTGAGTGCAGGGAGCGAAAGGATTATTATAGAAGTGAAAAACTGGACGATCAATCTCATTCCTATCGTTTATTTCAAATGTGTTTCAATTTTTATTTATATGCCAGGAGAAGGTACTGTAATCTAAGAACGTTCTCCGAAGGGAAAGATGGCTCTTGAAAATGAACCCAGGAATGATTAAAAATGATCTGTTTATGATCAGAATAAGTACATCGAAAATCTACAGCCTCTTTCCAGTCATTCGACAGGGTCAGGGATGGAATGAAACAAGCCCCCATCTAGCGGCGACAATAGGAATTGTGCCGGCAGCCAAAACCTGTCGCACTTCCCTGGGGCAATGATTAATGGATGACAAATGAAATGAAATTATATTGGACAGTGTAGCTGGAATGAATGATGACAGGGAAAACAGGAGTATCCGGAGAAAAACCTGTCCCACCTCCGTTTTGTCCAGCACGAATGTCACATGGAGAGACCGGGATTTGAACCATGGAACCCAGCTGTGAGAGGCCGCCGCGCTGCCGCCTGAGCAACGGAGGCTCCTTATAAATACATTATGAACAGTAAAATCAATTGGTCTCAACTCCTTTTACAACCAACCGCCGTTAAGTTTATTTACCCCCCCCCCCCCACCCCCAGAAAAAACTAAAAGAAGGCGTGCTTCTTTATGTTTAAAGGAGATTCCAAACACCATTGTTTACGTCTATTACCTTCAGTTCTCAGATTAAAATAATTCACTTTTTCACTTTCACACTCCCCCCCCCCCCCTCAAGTGAAATTTCCGGCAAAAAATACTTGTTTCTTTAATAGTAGAGGATCTTCTAAATACCAGTTATCACGACTGTAACTTCTTCAGTTTTTGATTTATGTGTCCTCATGAAAGGAATTCAACTCCTTTTCACTCACGCCTCCCAAGATGATCCCCGCCAAAAAACGGGCTTTTCTTTGTCTTTAAAGGAGATCCAAATACCAATTTTCACGTCTGTAGGCCCTAACAACTTTAGTTTTTATTAGATATAAGTATTCTCATACAATTAAGTCAATTAATTTTTCAATTCTTTCACCTCCATCCCCCCCCCCACCACATTCATTGGATTTCCGAGAATTCGTGCTTCTTTACTTCTAAAGCAGATTCCAAATATCAAATTTCACGTCTGTAACATCTTCATTTTTGATATAACAGTAGCCTAATTAAAAGAATTCAACACCATTTTCAGTCACTTTTACCCCCCCCCCCTCCACCCAAGTGCTATACCCGAAAACTAAAAATACACGTTTCCTTATTTTTACGGAGATAAAAATACCATTTTTCACTTCTGTCACATGTTAAGTTTCTTGAGATATACTGTATAAATTCTCATTTTAAAATTTAACCCCCTTTTTAGTTCCCCGTAAGAGGAGTTTCCAAAAACAAATCGCCTATGTTTCTTTACATTTACAGGAGATTCCAAATATCACTTTTTACGTCTGTAACATTCTACGTTTCTCATATATTCTGTAGATACTGTCTTTCAAAAAATTCACCCAAATATGTCACTCCTGTTTAACCGCCATTAATTGGATTTTCCAAAAACAAAAAATACGTGTTTCTTTATTTTTAAAGGAGATCCCATATCAAAATTTTCAGTTCTGTAATATCTTCATTTTCTGAGATATATGTACCCTCATTAAAGGCATTCAACCCATTATTCACCCTTTTACACCCCTCCTATTGGGATTTTCTGAAAACAAAAAATACATGTTTCTTTATTTTTAAAGGAGATTCAAAATACCAATTTTCACATCAGTAAACGTTTGAAATTTTAGGATGTAGATACACTCATTTTAAAAATTCGCTTCCCTTTTCACCCCCCCCCCATTATTTGGATTTTCGAAAAACGAAAAATAGCTTTTTCTTTATTATTTTAAAGTAGATCCCAAATACCAATTTTCAGGTCTGTAATATCTTCAGGTTCTGAAATATAATTAGCCTAATTAAAGGCATTCATCATATTTTCACCCTTTTCAACCCTTCCTATTGGGAGTTTCCGAAAACAAAAATATACGTGTTTCTTTATTTTTAAAGGAGATTCTAAGTACTAAATTTTTACATCTATAAACTTTAAACGTTTTGTGATAAAGATACACTCATTTTAAAAATTCACCCCCTCTCACCCCCCATTAATTGGATTTTCCAAAAACAAAAAATACGTGTTTCTTTATTTTTAAAGGAGATCCAAAACCCCAATTTTCAGGTCTGTAATATATTCAGTTTCTGAGATATAAGTATCCTCATTAAATGCGTTCAACCCATTTTTCACCCCTTTCCACCTTTCCTATTGGAATTTTCCGAAAACAAAAAAAAAATACGTGTTTCTTTATTTTTAATAAAGATTCTAAATACCAACTTTTACATATGTAAACTTTCAAAGTTTTGAGATATAGATACACTGATTTTAAAAATTCACCCCCCTTTTCACACTCCCATTAATTGGATTTTCCAAAAACAAAAAATACGTGTTTCTTTATTTTTAAAAGAGATCAAAAGTACCAATTTTCAGGTCTGTAATACCCTCAGTTTCTGAGATATAATTACCGGTATCCTGATTAAATGCATTCAACCCCTTTTTCACCCTTTTTCACCCCTCCTATTGGGATTTTCTGAAAACAAAAAAATACGTATTGATTTTTAAAGAAGATTCTAAATACCAATTTTTACATTTGTAAACTTTTAAAGCTTTGAGATATAGATTCACTCATTTTAAAATTTCACCCCACTTTTCACCCCCTTAGCGACGGAATATCCAAAAATCCTCTCTTAGCGAGCACCTACATCTTAATATGAATGTATCCCCAAAATTTCATTTCATTGTGTCTAAGTAGTTTTGGCTCGGCGATGATGAATCAGTCAGTCAGTCAGTCAGTCAGGACAAGCTATTTTATATATATAGATTTTAGTTCTTCAACCTTTTTCAATCGGCTTGGTTCTAGTTGTAATTCGTGTCGGCAAGTGTGATTTCATTCTTGCTGTAATTGATAACACAATGTTTGGATGTTTTGCATATTTTTCTGTACACCAGTGTACGCATTATTTAATTTACTCAAATTTGCGTAAGTGATCAATTTCCATTCTATAGAATATAATTGCATTTCCCCTTGATTCTTAAAAAACACCTGGTGTTTTCTCATAAGGCATAATCTGAAAATCTAACTCCTCTCCCATAAAATTTAATATACATATTAAAGCTAGTATACAGACTATTTTCGTCTTGGGATTTTCCATACCGTTTGTCGTATGACCTGTAAAGGAAACAAAACTTCGCTATACTTTTCTAAGTGTAGTATTCTATCTTATTCTACTCATTACATCTACATTCTACATTACAATCACTATGTATGTAGGGGTTTGCTATTAATTACATGTCGCCTTCCAGTACGTGGGCACTTATTTGTTAAGTGCAGGACTCAGCTTTTCCAGCACTGTTGCCTTTTGCGAGGTTTGCATCTAGGCTGTGGCCTTGCTATCTGTCTTTTCGTGACAGGTACTAAGGATATATACGCACTGATATCCCCGTTCCAAAATTCCTTGGCTTCGATATCCCCAGGTTAAATTTCTAATTCTCTTCAAAAAATTTGCACGCAGTTTGGCACGGTATTTCTACTAACCACACCAGCAACAATAGATAGTTCTAAAAAGCCGTTGGGATTGTGAAGAGCGCAAGACCATCGTGGCCGAAAGGAAGCCAATCCTTCCATACACTCAAATATACAATTTTAATCTGTTCCTATGCACCTTAATTAATTTTCCCTTTCCGTTAGTTTTTAGAAGACAGTTTACTCCATCAGTTCGTTATATTTCATAGGGGCTTCTGAACGGAGGTTCTAGCTTACGGGATCTACCCCGTTCCAACGTTTCATCCCTTAACAATACCTTATCTCCTACCTGTAAGGTCATGTCGTGCTGTTGTTTGTCGTACCGTCCTTCTGTTTTTCCTTCTCTTTATTTTATTAGTGTTTTTCGAGCAAGCTCATGGTTTTCTTGTAGTCTGCGAGTTAAATCTTCGACTACATTTTGATACTCATTATATAACGTTTCAGGGCTCCTTTGAAGGACTCCAGAAATATTCGCATTTCTTCCAAATATTAACGCATAGGGCGTAAATCTCGTATTAATGTATTTCGACGTATTATACTCGAACGTGGCTGTGGGTAAATATTCATCGCAATCATTTTGATCCTTGCAAATATAGTGACTCAAGTACTCGGTGAGCACTCTATGTGCTCTCTCTATACTACCATTACTTTGTGACCAAAGTGCACTTGTGTGTACCTTTTGAATTCGTAAAATTTGCACAGCCTTTTAAAAGTTTGACTCATGAAATTACTCCCCATGTCAGTCAGAATTGAGCTCGGTATTCCAAATATACTAATAATATTCGTTACCAATGCCTTCGCCACATTTTCAGCTTCCTGATTAGCCATTGGTACTGCAACTAAATATTTGGAAATTGGTCCTGACAGGTAAGTACGAACTTACGCTGTCTTTCGGTAACCAGTAGGGGGCCTATGACATCCAATGATACCTTTTCAAAAACAGTATTCCGAGTATCTGTTATTACTAAGGGTGCTCTGATTTCCAGACCTGTAATTTTATTTCTCTGACGTGAAGGACAGGAGCGTATAAAGGCTTCCACATCCTTCTTAATGTTTGGCCACTAAACAACGTCTTTTAATCGCGCCAATGTTCTTGTGATCCCTTGATGTCCACCTACAAGGGACGCATGGGCATCACGTTGTATTGCTAACTTTTCCTCCTTCGTTAAATCCTTACGCTCCTTAGCAGGTGAACCTTCTTCCTCGGACTCATTCTCCTTTGCTATTGCGTCCTCGGAGTTAGTCTTTGGTTCGTACCTCACTTCCTGACCTCTCTGCTTCCACGTCCACGAGATCATTCCGCTACTTTTTTCTTTCGGTACCACCTGTCTCAGCTGTCCCTTGGGATTTAATTTCATTTGAATTCACTACTTGCACCGCTTTTTCTGGCACAATGGGAATTCTGCTCAATGTATCGGCATTCTTATTTGTCTTACCCATTTTGTATACTATCGTGAAATCATATTCAGCTAATTTAAGCCTGAACTTTATTAACCTGGATGACGGGTCTTGGACATTGAATACCCACTTCAGTGGCTTATGATTTATTTATTTATTTATTTATTTATTTATTTATTTATTTATTTATTTATTTATTTATTTATTTATTTATTTATTTATTTATTTCTGTACATGGCGGGGCTCAGTCTATGAAGCCTGCTATTATGCCAAATCATATAATTGTACACCTGTGTAAACAGAACATTATAACTACTTAAAATTAAAAATAAGTTTAATATAATTTAAAATTAACGTGAAACGTAATTTAAATGAAATATAAAGTATCATAATTTGTTTTTAACATTTTAAAATTAATTTATAGTATTTACTATTATTGAAACTATACCTCGAAAATTGTCAATGTTACTAATCTTACATTTACATTTTATTAACTTGACTCAATCTAACATTTGAGGGTACTTCTTGGAGTAAATTATTCTGAATGTAGATAAGTTCCAGCACATTCTTTTGAATACCTTTAGGTTGCTTATGTCTCTAATTCCAGAAACGTATGGTCCCCGGTACTAATGAGTTGTTATACAACCTACTGTGGTGAATGGGGATGGACAACAGGGATCGTGTTGATGACCTTGCGGGTGTTCTACCTGAGGGAGAGAGGTAGCTGAAATCTATTCTCAGATAGTCTGGTTTACCTGTTCGCAGTATTTTGTGCAGAAGAGAAACAGTATGGTGCTTACGTCTATCGCATATTCTTAACCAGGACAGCTGATGGAGGAATGGGCTGATATGGGAATGGAGCGGAACATTTAGAATGAATCGAATGCAGGCATTATGCGCCCGTTGAAGTTTAGAAACAAGTGAATAACTCACGTTATTATAGACTACGTCACCATAATCAAATATTCTTAGTATTAGTCCTTGAACGAGCAGTTTCCTGGTTTTGACAGGAAGAAAGTCCCTCAGTTTGTGCAGTGAGTGTCATGAGCCGAATACACGTTGACAAATTTTTGTTACGTGCGCTGACCAACTTAAATACTTATCAATTATTCCAAGGTTCTTAACGGAGTCTTTAAGTGTTACAGGTGTTTGATTGATCTTGATAACCGGTATATTGATACTTTCTAACTTGGCATGCGCTGTTTTAGATCCTATTATGATGGCTTGCGATTTTAATGGGTTTACCTTCAGGCAGTGGCTACTAGTCCATTCGTTAATGTTAAATAGGTCTTCGTTTAATTTCATGGTTGCTTCTTGTATGTCAATCGGCTTGGTATGAATATACAATTGGATGTCGTCTGCGTATAAGTGATATTTACAGTTCGTCAGTTGTTCTGATAGGTCATTCATGTATAGGGAGAACAGAAGTGGTGATAACACCCCACCCTGTGTTACCCCCATCTCAGTATTTAGCCATCTAGACATATTGTCTCCCACTGACACACAATGTTTACGTCCACTGAGATAGGAACGTACCCAGCATAATACATTATTAGAAAATTTCATCGTTTCTAATTTGGCTAGTAAAATGTCTTTGCCTACGCTGGCAAATGCCTTCGTAAGATCGAAAAGAATTAGAATTGTCATTTGTCCGTTATCCATTGCTAGCTGAATGTCGTTAGGTACTTTTACTAATGCTGTGTTGGTAATGTAATTCTATCTAAACCCTGATTGATATCCGTCGAGTAGGTTATGATGTAAGAGATAGTCTGTCATTTGTTTGTGTACCAGTTTTTCCAGTACTTTTCCTAGTACAGGGAGGATACTAACAGGCCGGTAATCGTCAAAAGTTATGGGGATACTATTTTTCGGCAAGGGTCTGATGATGGCAATTTTCCCGGTTCTCAGGAAAGATTCCCGTCATAAGAGAGGTGTTAATCATGTGCGTTATTGTAGGAAGAATGACGTCTAGAATTTTTCTTAAAAGGGACAGGTTTATTCCGCCGTGTCCAGTAGACCCTGATTTTATGTCATTGAGGGCGCTCTTTACATCACCTGGAGTCACATGAGAGAAGTAGAATGTTTCTCCACCATGCTTTCTCTTTGAATATATTTTGTCAGTAGTGGCTCTCTTGGTATTTCCGTTCGTCTGGACGTTTCTTGGGCTAAAATAATTATTCAGATCGTCCAAAGGTACATTATAGTTACTATCCTTTGTCTTTGTTTTATTTAGACCCATATCGCGGAGAGTTTCCCATACAGCTGCAGAGTTATGTGTATTTAAAACTTCGTACGAGTAGCGTATTTTAGCGTTTCTTATCATCTGCGTTGTTTTATTTCGGAGTCTTTTATATTTCTCAAAATCGTCCTGAGTTGGATATTTCACATAGTAGCTATAGGCTACGTCTCTGTCTTTCATTTGATCACGAATTTCTTGATTGAGCCAAGGGTTAGAGGATCGCTTTACTCGAGCAGTACATAATGGGGCATGTCTGTCGTATAAAGTTAAGAGAAGTTCGTTAAAATGAGTTACTTTGTCGTTAATGTCCTTTATATACTGAACTGTGTGCCATGGTGTGCTCAGAGCGTCCTCAATGAGGGCTTCTTCGTTCAAATTTTTGAAATCTCTGTATGTGTTTATCTTAGGCTTGTATTTTGGACACTTCAAAGAGTATGCCGCGTAAATCATATCATGGCGGGACAAGCCTGGCACAGGCATCTGTCCATGTGACAATATACGGTCTTTATTGTTTACAACGATTAGGTCAAGGAGTGTGTGCGAGGTTGCAACAAGGTGTGTGGGTTGTAAGGGCAGAATTGTCATATTAATTGATTCAAACATGCATGTTAGTCGTCTAGTTTCAGTAGTTGCATTTGCCAGGTCAGTGTTAAAATCTCCCATTAAAACCATGTGTTCATACCTGGATATTAAATCCTGTAGGGCTTCCTATAGATCCGTTGTGTTTTCGGTCTTCGGTGGGCGATACACTACAAGAGTAAACACTTCGTACCACGAATTTCAATTTCTACGAACAAGAACTCCGGTCTGTGAGAGTATTCACTTGGCGATTTGAATATTACCTTGTATTTCAAATCGTCACGTATGATGATCTGTCACTACTGTGAAGTCCCGTCCTAACAGATAGGTCTAAAGTACTTCACTCCACATAATATTGCAAGTAATTCTTTCTCCGTAACTGAGTAGTTTTCTCTGCCTTATATAGAGTTCTACTCGCATATGCCACTGGTAAATCTAGCTCACCATGTAATAGAACGGCTCTGAGAGCTTCACCACTCGCATCCGTAGTTAAGATGAATGGCATTTCAAAGTCTGGGTATTGTGATATGGGCTTATCGGTCAACTTTTGTTTCGAGATGTTGAAAGCCTCTCTTGCTTGCCTGTCCATACATAAGGGACATTGTTCTTCAGGAGTTCATATAGAGGTTTGGCGATCTTACTATACTCAGGTGCGAATCTCCGATAGTACCCGCCCAAGCCTAAAATCCCTTTAATTGCTCGGTGGTTGTAGGCCTCGGAAAATTTCTTACTGCCTCAACCTTTCGTTCATCCGGCTGCACCACGTTCTTGGTAGTCACGTGGCCTAAAAATGCCACCTTTGTTCGCAGGAATTCGCACTTATCTGGCTGTAATTTTAGCCGGTGTTCCCTGAGTCTCTGGAAAACTTCCCGCAGTTCCTGATTATGGTCTTCAATGGAGCTTGCGAATGTTAAAATATCGTCCATGTAGACCAGGCATTTCACATCATTTAGACCTGACAACGCTGTCGTCATCAGCCTCATAAAAGTACTACGGCGTCTTTAAGCCTCATCGGCATCCGTAAGTACTCGTAATGCAGCCTTCTCACGGTCCTCTGGCCTGACGCTAAGGGTGCTCTGATTTCCGGACCTGTAATTTTATTTCTCTGACATGAAGGACAGAAGCGTATAAAGGCTTCCACATCCTTCATGTTTGGCTACTGAACAACGTCTTTTATTCGCGCCAATGTTCCTGTGATCCCTTGATGTCCAACTACAAGGGACGTATGGGCATCACGTAGTATTGCTAACTTTTCCTCCTTCGTTAAATCCTTACGCTCATTAGCAGGTGAACCTTCTTCTTCCTCGGACTCATAGGTCCATAGTTGAGAAGTATCGTGCTTTCCCTAAAGCATCTAAGAGTTCTGATATGAGAGGTATTGGAAATAATGTCCCTATCGTCACCTCATTGAGTTTTCGAAAATCAAGGCAAATGCGGTGTTTTTGCTTCCCCGAAGCGTCCATTTTGAGCCTCAGGTAATCTGTAAAGTCTCACATTAATTGGAGGTTGATTTTCCCTGACCCGGATTTCGTGTTGTAACACATCGGTGTAGGTTAATTTATCCCCTTCTAAGTGAAAAATGTCATATGCCGCACAGATAGCATACAACTCTTCTCGGTCTTTGGGTGCCAAATGGTCAACCCTTAATTGGTCTATCACCCTTTGTTCTCGGTACTTCGTGTTCTCATGTTTTACTTGGGTCACCTGGTTGACTTTATTTCGCTCATATTGCTTCGGAGGTGTCACGAGCACGACTTCCTGGGGGCAGAGCACTGGCGTTTCAAATTCGACTTCTGCATCCCTTTTATTTAGCACGCTCACTACTGCCTTGTGATTACGTGCTTTCGTCAGGCAACTTGCTACATATACCCCTGGCAGAATCTGCCTTTTTTCAATCACACCATCTGCCATTCGCTTATCTGTTCTCACTTCTACTATAGTCTCTGTTCGGGGTTCGAGACGTATCACCTGAACTTGAGCAGTCCCTTCACCTAAGGGATATTGCTTTCCAACTAGTATAGCATAATCTTCCTTGACATTAATTATGCTATATCTCAAGGTATTTGTTCCAATAATGCCACCATTGTGTGAATTAAAGTTGTCATCCACTGTGTAAAAGTCAGGGTTCGATTTCCGTACTAGGAGTCTAACTTGGCCCCCAGTTTCGAACTTTTTTGCGCCTAGCCCTCTTAATGTTAAGGTAGGCTCGTTCACAATTAGTGCCTTTTGTGGCTCAAGCTTCCTTTTCACAAAGGAAACTTCGCTTCCCGTATCTATCAGGAATCGAAGGTGGTCCTTCTGACCGGCACCTCAAGAAAAATACACTTATACTCTCCCGTGGATGATTTGTGCCCTTAATTGCTATGCAACTAATCTCTCTTATACTTAGTCCCATAGGGGACTTCTGTCCCAAGATTTCCACGTAACCCTCACGATAATTAATGTATTGTCTTATAGAAGGTCTCTTCTCACGAGTCAGTCAGTCTACTGACAAACGAAATTCATCTCCTACTACATGAAATTCAGGGGTGGATTTCCCTGTATGCAGCTTCACAGATCCGCTTGTACGGGATGTCCTTCCTGTCACACCGTGTAACTCTATTACCGGGTTTCGATAATGGACTTCCTTTTTGAGCACACTCCTCTCCTTAATTAAACTGACATCAGCTCCCGTATCGATGAGGAGCTTGAGGGGTTCCTTACGTTCTTTGGCTCGCACTAAAATAGAGCCGGTTCGATCATGTTCTTCCCGTGTATCTGTCCTCTTGTTCACTTTTTTCTTTAGCAGACTCATTTTTTTGGGGCTCCCCTACTCCGTGGTTCGACACTTCTTGGGTCGTTTACTTCTTGGGACCCGCCATTCGACCCGTATTGGTTGCCCCTTTCTCGTTTAAATTTTGGGCTTTCGGTTTAACCCAATTTCTGTCTCTGCTGGAGAACTTTTCTCTTTCCTGTTCTTTACCACGGGTTCTGGTTTTCTCCTTTCCGCGATTTCTTGGACCCCCTGTGTTCGGAGGATTGAAAAACAGTTCCTTTGCAAATGACCCTTTCGTCCGCACGTAAAGCACGCCCTTTCTCCTCACTGTTTTTGGACTTCTCTACAATACCGTTGGGTATGTCCCATCTTATTGCAATTATAATATTTTATTATCTCACAATTCTTTATTTCGTGCCTTTCAATTTGCCTCCTCTCTCTTTTGTTCCTTGTCTTTTTCGAGATGCCGTATCTTTTTACAATAGCTACGGGTGTCTCGTCTCTGTTCTCGTTTCATTTTTTCTTTGGCTTTACAATCACGGGCGAGATGTCCCTCTCTGTTACAATTGTAACATATGACTCTAATAGTTGCCTGTCTCTTAGGTTTACGGGCGGGCATGGATGTCCTCTGATAGTGAGGTTCCGGCCTCGTTCTTACCTCCACAGGTCTTCACACTTGTCGTCAATTGCTGTTTTGCTTGAGTGGTGATAATAACAGTTTCGGCCCCACGAGCAATATCCACGGCTTGTTCTAAAGTTTGAGCGTTTCTACTTTTAATTAAATTTTGGATTCTTTCTTCTCTTAGGCCCTGGACAAAACTAGCCTTTATTAGTTTTCTGATAAATCTTGCCTGGTGTTCCCTGTTTGTCCGTGTTTCTTAGTTCCGTGCCCATACGGTCAATTCTGTGGGCCCATTGTGGTATACTTTCACTTTTGCCTGGACGGGCTGCGAACAACTGACATGCATAGAAATCTATTGTTTGCCTTTCGTTATAATATTCCTCTAACGCACCCTCAATGTCTTCCCATGTTTGAATATCTGATCTTATTAACAATTTGCTTCGCGCTTCTTTAGTAATCGTCGTTAGGATTAACTTGTAAAATAAGTCTAGGTCACCTGGTCTCACAAGCCCCAATGCAGTCTCCACATTTACACAAAATTCTGTTATCTATCCGGGTGAGAGCCATCAAACTCTGCTCCAGTAAGTTTTAAAGCCTCTGTTACTGAAGTATAGTGGTGAGCATGCACTACTTCTTCCTGAGCTGCATCAATGTTACTGGGAGCAGGACTATCACTTGTATCTGACCCATCCATTATGAAGTAGGAATTTGACTCACCCTTCTGTTGAATTAAACAGGACTCTGAGCTGGACTGCTACTGTTGGTAATATTTTCGATGATGCCTCCAAGTGTTTCGCTGCCGGATCCTTCCTTTCACCACTAGTATCACAATACTCGAACTTTCTGGAATATGTACAAGATTGTATTAGAGAGGTTATTATTTCAACCTAACTAATTGGTTGCCCCACCCCTGACACCAAAATTCTTCGAGTGCACCTGTCGTAACCTAGGGAATGGACAGACTGGGCACTAGGGTTAATCTATCAGATTGACCTTGATAGAAAACGCTTTCTGACACCATGAAATATTTACTCTAATTTATTTTAAACAGATTGTCAAGTATACCCTTTTCAATAACACTACAGCACAAATTATTCTTCTCAACATTAATTTTAAATATCAGTTTATCAGTCTCTGACTTATTTAGAAAACACACACTTCTACAATTCACTATACAACACTTATAAGTTCCCTTCAGTCTTTACAGTCTCATAACTAGTTGATACTTAGCTCGGGTTTTCAAGCTTCTCTCTTCTTGCTTCTTTCAGAGGAATTCTACAGCGAGGATTCAAGAATCTTCCCTGACGGTTACAGGTTTCGAGCACAGAACTCCTTCTGAAGTAAACGCGAACTGAAGCTAAAGTCTCCTTCAAACACTCAGCGAGTTCTCTACGTACTGACTCTGTGCTTTACCTGTGGGACAGAGCTAACCAGTTCTACTGCTTGGCAGTCTCAACTGCTGCCTAATCTGAATAACTTCTTATACTGTTTTCTCCACTGACTGATGGCAGGCTCACCTGCTGCCTGATCTGACGAACTCCATAAGACTGCTATCTTCACTGACTTTATTCTACAGAGTCTGCTCTCTGCCAAGTGACCCAGTGACAATCCCTTCCCAAGAGACCGCTCCATTCCGAGTTACCAGAATGACTCTCAGACTGACCACCAGAATCCCCACCAGAATGACTGCCAGAATGACCATGAGTCTCCCTTGTCACTCCCTTTTATCACTTCTCTGAGCTTCTAGAACAAGTCTTCCCTACTACAATGTTCCCTCACATCACTGATTTGTTATTTCCCTATTGGTTACTTAAAGTGTGGTCCCACCTGTCTCTTGCACCTATATGTTACTGGTGACCTTCCACAGAATGCTTCTAGAAGGAATGATTGCACCACTGTGTGCGTTCTTATTTTACGGGGCACCTTCCTACGTGACCAACAACAGGCTTGCTTTTCCTGGTCCACTCAATTTGAGCCTCTAACTATGACCTTCTGCTCTGTTTACTTCTTTCTCTGACAAATATTCCTATTGCCCAATATTGCTTCACTCTCTGGCTCACTGAATGTTCCAAGTTGAGACTAGCTTTAACAATGCTGTTAATTATAACTGTAATTCTGCACTTATTCACTGCACTGATATTTGATTTACACTTAATCACTCACTTCCACAGTCTCTTCTTTACCTACTCTTTATATGTTACACTTAAATTATTCATAATTACTAGAGATTCTGACTGGGAGGTCACGGATCGAACCCCGTTCGATGCGTTCGCTCCATAATTTCCCACGGACGGATGTTTTGCGAATCGGCGCTCGTGACAGGATGTTTCATCTACAAGAAATTCCGGACGATGTGACAGCTGGTTAATTTGTCTGCTTTTTGCATGTTTAGTTGAGTAGGTGCATATTGAGAATTTTTACACCCTCTGGGTGGGGCACGTAGACGAAGAATACATCCACGGTATCCTCTGCCTGTCGTAAAGGACGACTAAAAGGGGTGACCAAGGGATGATTGTATTAGAACCATGAAACTACGTGTGATTGCCGGACTGAGTGGCTCAGGCGGTTGAGGCGCTGGCCTTCTGACCCCAACTTGGCAGGGTCGATCCTGGCTCAGTCCGGTGGTATTTGAAGGTGCTCAAATACGACAGCCTCGTGTCGGTAGATTTACTGGTACGTAAAAGAACTCCTGCGGGATTAAATTCAGATACCTCGGCGTCTCCAAAAATCATATGAGTAGTTAGTGGGACGTAAAGCAAATAACATTACTACTTGTGATTAATATCATCACGCGGGGAATACTATGGGTCGCCTGTACTTGCGAGTAGTGCCAGTATGTTAGGTACACAATAGGTTTGTAATTAGTAGCAACAGAGGGTGAATCAATATGGGTTTTTTCCAGTACCCGTGATCAGTACCATTGTGAGAAACACCACGGGTCTGGACGTTGCCTGTGATTAGTGCCACTAGATGAGCGACACCGTGGGTCTGCGTTGCCTATGATTAGTATCCACTATGTGAAGAACACCACAGGAATACCGGCGCCGTGGTTAGTACACGTAGGTGAGGAACACCTTGGGTTTGCTTTGCCTATGAGTGGCGCCATTATGTGAGAAACACTATAGGTCTGCGTTACCTGTGCGACGTACAATACGTGTGAGTAGTACATAATGTGTGGAATACCGTGAGTCTACGCTACTTTTGATTGGTACCGCAACATGACAAGTACCATGGTTCTACTTTACTAGCGATAAGTACCGTTATGAGAGACCATTGTCCTGGATTTTGGACCCCTTTAAACAACGAGCGTCCTCGATTCAGGATTGTGCTTTAAAACCCGTCCCTTGGTCAGAACAAGTGGATCCGACCTGCAATGCCCCACCTTCCCAGAAACTGTCATATACAATTAATTATATATAATTCCATATAAACCATTAATTACAATTAATTGTTTATCTTAGTTTCTGGGAAGGTGGGGCACTGCGGGTCGGATCCACTGATTATTTTAAATGTATATCCGTCCATTCATTCATCGTCACGTTTTTATTCTGGTCACTGGATGATTTTAAACTTTTAAATTGTCATTACATTGCGTCTAATTTGGTACCATTAGGGCTGATGACCTAGAGGTTAGGCCCCTTTAAACAACAAGCATCATCATCATCATCATGAAAATATTGAGGTTCTTATGCAATATCTTTGTAATAAGACCATTGCACGCTATGATTATTAGTACTGCGATAACCTTATTGGCTCCCCACATCGCTTTAATTTCCAGCGAAAACTCAGTGTAATTGGGATACTTCTCTGCGTGTGTTGCATGCAGATTCTGGGAGCTAGGGCATGCTATATCTATGATGTAGCAGGATTCCTTAGGGCTCTCTAAAGACTAGGTATGCTCGCCCGCCATTATGGTTCATTCCTGCACTACGTTGGTAAGGCAGTTGACCGACCCAGCCTTGTATACCTCTCTTTTTTCCCATTCTCCACGCTAGAAAATAATGCTAAACTAACATACTGTAAAAATACTCATTCTCAGTATTACTCAAACGGTTACTCAACATAAATATTAGTATATTTCGTACATTATTGTGTAATTTTTACTCGAGACGGTGATTGTAAAAGAAAAATGGTTGATAATTTGCCTTTTAGTAAAGAAACAAACTAGGCATGTACTCTCACTGGAGAAATATTAGAAAAATACCTTACTAATAAATCGTTTTTTAAAAATTATTATATTATTGATAAGTAGACAGGTTGTTCGTAAGCTATGCGCCGCGGTACCGTCAAATGAAATGAGGGACACCGTCGTATTGACATAGGCTACTGTCATTCTTAAATCGTGGAATTTGACGTGGTAATCGGTCAGTGTCGAAGCTATATAAATTGTGATAGTATATTTTGATACATATGATCTCAGTCGGTTTTTCATACTTGCGTGAAATTGATTCAGCGCTATATTCAATGTTATCGAAATAATAAGAAAAATATTCTTCGAACAAAAATAACGCTGAAATGGGATGTACGAAGACAAACGCATCCAAGTAACTGGGATTCTTTAAGTTTATTTCCTTCTTCTAAAATGTATTCCCATTTCTTATTTCTTATTTACCAGACATTCTATGTATAAAATAAACTTAATTTTTGGTGAGTGTTATGAATCTCATAAGCTTATGCAGTCGTAATGAACAGAGGATTTTAGTTTATTCTACCGAACATTCGTGAAACAAAGGTTGTTATAAATTACGTTCGGGAAGAAAATGGGAATAGAGTATCTACTTCTATAGCTGAACCTTCTCTCCCAAGCTGAAGTATTGCACTGATAATCAGTTACCAGTGACTTGAAAGGAGAGTGAATATTGAATTTGGCAAAGTTAACAGTACTTTTTTAAATACGGAGATTCCTCTTGTTTGAGGAGGAGTAGTAGTATGATTTCTCAACATGACTCACCTTACTAAACTTCAAAGGGTTGCAACATTGGTTAACTTGCTGAGGCAGCACATTAAAAAAGATATTCAAGTAATATTTTACTAATTTACTGTCTCCTTTTATTACAGTATTTACAAAACAATAACATTCTATTCCTTGTATACATTTTTCTCTTCTTTTACGAAGCAGTCTCATACGTTTTACCTCGTTTTAGTTCATTCTTGTTAAAGTCCACAACAGCGTAGGACCGAATTTTGAAGAAGTATCTAACATTTTTTCTTTTAAATTACAGCATGTTGGAGAACATGTACTGGTACATGTTTCATTCAAAATTTTCTCCGTAAGAAGATTTGCGAACCACACCCGGGCGACTGGAGTGGGACATTGATGGTGATGATGATGATGATGATGATGATGACATTTGCACAATTTTGCATTATATAATGCTTATAGTCCCTATAGAAGATCTGACAGTTACAAATTAATTTCATAACTCCACAATTTGGGTTTCTTTATGCCACCCTTAAAAAAAAAAATATTGTTTCAGAGCTTGAGTCAGAAAGCCCATAGTTTAAAACCTGTCTCCATATAGGCCTACCACATCTTGGTTTATCAATAATGCATTTGTTGCACTACCGCCAACGTTAAATTATATTATTTTTGTCATATGAAGTTAGTTTTGACAAATATTGTAACTGTGTTGTTTGGATGTTGAACTCCTGTTGCTGGACTTTGGGGGTAGAACTGAATTTTGAATGATCAGTGTGACTGAATTAAGGGGTGTAGCAATGCCAGTGGGAGCTGGATGCAGGTCTAAGTTAGCAGTGAAGTGGAAGGTGTATCAGAGGCAGGCATAATGCACCAGAAGGGAATCTAAACAACCTGTATCCCGCAGTAGGAACATTACTACAATTAGGTGCAGAACAACTCAACATTATGTAATAAATATCCACACAAATATAGCACTATTTTGTCCCTGCACGCGGTGATTAAAGCAATACGTTCAATGTGACGAAGCGAGCGCACGTAGGAGAAACTAGAGTTTGATCACATGTCCCATTGTGCATGTATGAACCAAAATGGCGGCTAAGCATACCCATCTTGTAGAGCCTAAGGATTCCTTGGTCTTAGAAAGTAGCATGAACTCTGGTCTACTGCATGGTATCGTCTTGTCAGTGATGATATTTCTATCCCGATAAAGTCTACAATAGACTCTTCGAGGACTGACGCTGGTGTGCACTTCCAGTACTTGATCATGCCTATATCTGTAGTCCGCGCTTGCCAATAAATAATCGGCATCCAGAGGTGTTTGTTGTATTGTCTCGCTGGATGTGGAGCATCGGCGACAGAGATCTGATTCCAGCTATTTGTTCTGCAGTAGGGTCTATGTACTAGTTGCAATAACCAGGTCCTGAATGGCGAACATAAAGACTTCTATCAAAAATAAGGTTCCTAGAAGGAAACTATAATTTAATTCCATAGATTGCAAATGTTAAAAACATTTAAGCTCTTTAGGCCTTCTCAATCGTCTGTCTCGTTGTATACTTCTGAGTGTGTCAGCCAAACGTGCGATGCTCTTTATCGTCGTACGACAGATCAAACTCGCCCGTGCCAAGCCGTTATTCTTTGCTCTATAGTGGGAGCCTGAGGCGAGGAGTTCTATGTACCAGTGAGCTTGAACGGTGTTGAATTCTTGACTCCGGCTAGTACTACACTGTGCGAAGGTGGGGTAAGATCTGTTATACACTGTGTGAGCTATATCGTTTTCCAATGCCTGGAATTTCTCCACACCTACCAGAATGAGGCAAGGTGAATCTTTCTCTGGAGATAATTGGGTGATGCATGTGGTTTTTTGTTACCAATACTTTTTATTTTCTTCTGTGTATGATGGAGATCAGTTTACGTCAACTGAATAGTTCCCAAACAATATATTAGAATTAACCCATCCTAACCCCATGGCACCACAGCCCCGAAGGGCCATGGCCTACCGAGCGACCGCTGCTCCGCCCGAAGGCCTGCTTATTATAAGGTGTCGTGTGGTCAGCACGACGGATCCTCTCGACAGCTATTATTAGCTTTCTAGACCGGGGCCGCCATCTCACCGTCAGATAGCTCCTCAATTGTAATCACTAATCACGTAGGGTGAGTGGACCTCGAACCAGCCCTCAGATCCAGGTAAAAATCATTGACCTGGCCGGGAATTGAACGCGGGACCTCTGGGTAAGAGGCAGGCACGCTACCCCTACACCGCGGGGCCGGCTTAATATATTAGAACTGGTGTAACAAAATTATATTCAGCCTTTATTATATTCTTGCCTGTGACCTTACGTAGAATGTAGGACCTCGCGTACCCATTGAAGGTAAACTGTGCTGAGATTGTCTTTGATTTCCTTATGGTGTGGCATTGTTCTCTGGTTGTAGTCTGGGTATTATTATTATTATTATTATTATTATTATTATTATTATTATTGTACCGGGAGGTACACCTCAACTCCGCACATTCAAAAGAAGCGCCTTAAAAACTCTATCAGACAAAACGTGAAACTGCTACTGCATGAAGTTTGGACATTAATCAGAATATGTCACTACTGAATAACTGAGAAGTTTGTCATTTCTAAGTTTCCTAAACTGATTGGAATTGTTTTGATTTGGTGTACAAGAAGTTTGAACTTTTCTCCATAGATATCTCTACAAAACTGAGGTCACGCACTCTAGTGCAAAGTGGAATAATTTGTTATTGAAAGAAATTTTGTGTTTATAGGTTTTCTCTAGGAAATTAATTTCAAGGTTTGCAACACTTCCTTCTCTTCCCGCCAGCTTTGGTGTCTGGCCAATCATTTTTTTCTGTAATTATTTTTCAGCCTATCACAGGCTTCTTGTTGGTTTTTGGGTCTAACTTTTGATTCTGCCTATAAAATTGAGAGGGTGTGTCCGGATTAGTCCAGAACCATCTAGAACCGTCCCCTCGCTTATATAAGCTGCGGTCTTTCAGGCTACCTTGTCTTTGGATCACCGAATTTCTGAGAGTGTGTGTGTTAAGTCAAGAGGCGGGGTGCCTCATACTTCGCCGGGCAGTTCAACTGCCAAGGTAATGGCCACCTATCTTATTTTTCTGTAGCTACCTCCGCAGACTTACACGAGGGGAAGGTTCTAATTTCTAACTATGTAACCTCCTGTTTGTTAAAATGTAAACCCTCTTTCGGCTAATGTAAAATTTCATAAGATCTTAAATTGTAAATCGGGGATAGAGAGTGCGTTACCCTCTCAAGTTCCCCTTCAACTTAGTTTGAGGTGACTATGATTTTGTAAACTTTTCTCTTTTCTGTAAAGTGTTAAATTAACCTCCATTCTAGTCACCTCAGTAGCTTGGGATTAGCCTCTGCATCATCGGGCCGAGAGCCCAATTAGGGTTTTTAATTTTCTATGAGTACAAGTGTACGCCTCCATTCATTTTGTGTTCGGGCAATAATTTAACCTGTTCTTCTTTCCACGAAGGCCCAGTTGTATGGGTAATAGATACCCCTGTGTACAAATTGTAAATGTTAGGTTGGGCCTAGAGAGGCCGGAAGGTGTTAGATTGTGTGTAATATTGCCTTGAGTAGGCGCTAAGAAATTGGGAGCGCTGTCTCCTTGGTTAATGTTGGAGAGCATGTAAGCTCTTTTCTGAGATTGTGAATTTCGTATAATAGTGAGTGGTGCCTTTGGAAGGCCATAGATTTGTAACCTTTGTAGCAAAGTGCTCTTGAATTTGGGAGATTTGTCATTGTCTAAATAATACCACTTTTGCGAAATTGTAAATTTGTAAACTAGGGGCTTGAAGCCCAAAATTGTTAAATTCCGTATTCTGGGGTTCTCTATTGTAATATCCAAATTTGTCACTGTTATTTCATTAAGTGAAAAGTTGTTAAGTTCGTTTTTTGAAAAGAAATATAACCTATGTTAAAGTTTTAATGTAATTTTTGATATCGTAGATAGACCCATTCCGCCTAGCACCTTCTTTCACCTCTTTCTGCTCCACGGAATCTCCGTAACAATTATTATTATTATTATTATTATTATTATTATTATTATTATTATTATTATTATTATTATTATTATTATTATTATTATTATTGTACCGGGCGGTACACCTCCGCGCCGCTAATTCAAACTTTGCGCCAGTTGCAACTCCTCTACTGGAGGAAGCCTGAACTTTGACTACAGTGCTAATTCTCTAGTTTCTCAGAAGATGTCCCTACTTGTAAATTTTGAAGTGTTCTGAACTGTGTCGTTTTCGATGTATTTTTGTTTTGCCTGTAGTAAGAAGTGTGAACATTCTCTTCTAGATGGCACTACTGAAGGACTACAATGGTGCACCCTAGTGCGAAGTGAAATAACTGGTTTTTTTTGGAGAAATTTTGTGTTCAAAAGTTTGTTCTTTGTTAAATTTCTTTCAGTCATGGTTTAGGTTGGCTGTATAACCCTGCTCTTTCCCCTTGTTTTGAATTTACCAATCCCGAATTTCTCTAATTAATTTTCCACCAATAATGTGTTTCTTCTTCATCTGGTGTAGGGGTTTTCGTTGTTAGCCAATAAAATGATTGTGGGCGGGTGTTATCATTCCTGAAAGGTCTCGAATGTTCCGCGAGGGTATATATAAACTGCTGATTTTCGGGTTTCGGCGCCACTTCAGTAACACCTATCGTTGTGTAAATTATGTAGCAGGGGGCGGGGAGCGATTCTTTCTTCGGGCAGCAGTTCAACCACCAGGTAATGGCCGTTTTATAACTTATTTTCTTGCCAGCTCAGCAGTTTAACCCTCGGGGCGGGTTCGAAACCTTCTACCATGTAACTTTCCTCTAAAATGTAAGAGACTCTTGATTTAAATTCTGCCTCTGTAACTACAAATTGGGATAGAGAGTGCCTAACCCTCTCGAGCTCCCTTTAATATTGTTTTGAGGTGACTACGTTTTCTCAACCATTTTTCTTCGTTTCGTAATGTAATAGTTCTCCTATCGTGTCACCTCTTTAGTATGGGATTAGCCCTTGCATAAGCGGCCTAAGGCCAAATTAGGTTTTAATTAAGTATATTCGGAGTGCCAGTTACGCCTCCGCTCAAGTTTGTATTTTGGGGCCTTGTAATTTTCCTGTTTATTTACTAAATCGGCCTCAGTAGGTTGGGTAATTTTACCCCTGTGTTTATGTCCTTAGAGGACAGCTTGAAGGTGGAATTTGGTGTTTCCTTTGATAGGCTGGAACTTTGAGAGCGGGTTGCTCTTCCAAAAAAAATTGTTTCTGTGTGCCTCGAGGAGGCTTTTACTATGTAATTGGGAGCAAGTGCTCTTGAGCATGATTGGGGTCTTCTGCCCCTTGGTTGAATCTTGTATACGAGTAATGTTGGGCTAATTGCTCAAGAATTGTGTGTCTGGCTCTCGGAGCCCAAATCCTGTAACACTGTAATTGTACATTCTCGATTTGTTGCTAGGCTACTGGGTACCTGTTATATTTGTTATTTCTTGATCTTGAAAAGAAAATATAACCTTGTGAAATTTTAAATTAACTTTAATTTCGTAGATTGAGACCTATTCATCCCAGCACCTTCTTTCACCTCTAACTACCACGGATAACTCCGTAACAATTATTATTATTAGTAATGGACCAGGCTGTACACTGGAATACTGAGAACTTTGTTTTCTGTATCTTATTCTTAACTATATAGGATTAATACTTTGATCTTCAAAAGGTAAATATAACATCCTCGTTCAAGGTTCATGCGTTACAGTTGACTTAATCAAAGTACGACGTACACATTTTATGTGCATGTGCAACTGATCAGTCAGAATATAATTTATGCCGAAGAGACATTTGTTTAAAAGCTTTCCAGAGGCCAGCCTTAAATCCACCAACTGCATATTTCTACATGATGGGTAGTTCCAACCATCCCAGTTTATGTTCAAAAGTATAAAATCATCTAATTTCGTGATTACAGACCAAATCTGTCTTTCAATGTAATTTCTACAACTAATACGAGATCATATTCTCGTATTTGTGTTCCTTTACAAATCTTCAGCCATGTTAAATTTCCATAATACAGCTTATTTCAGTCTTCTAGCCCTCCTGGTGTCCATGATCGTCAAGGCGTTGAAGTCTATACAGTCTGACACCGTGGTTAGCCGGTTCGAGTCCCGTTGATCGAAAAAAATCCTCAGCGTTGGCCGGCAGGGTAGGGGAGCTGGTGGTATAAAATTTCTAATCACTAGATTGCGTGCCAAAAACATGGATTAAATTCCAAACCTCTCCGCAGTGCTCGTATGAAATGACATATGCCACTGTTGATGGTGATTCGTCGTCGAATGGGGGAATGTTAATACTTGAGCAGACCCTTTGGTGCTACTCGACAGGAGTAGGCTATGTGCCGGCACCGGATTCCACCTTTTCCCTTCCTACTATCATATATCACTTAATTCATTTCATATCATTAAATCCTCTGATTAGGGTGACGTCAGGAAGGGCATATGGTCATAAAAACTCGCTACGAAGATTCATCTCACTTCATGCCAGATCCCGCAGAGGAACGGGAACGGTACGTATCTGCGTCGGTACCGCATGTGTTCAAAATGTGCACCCTCACCGCCCACGCATTGTTCATAATAGTCCTGTCGATTGTCGAAATCTTCAACCGTACTGCTTGGCTTTCATGACCGGACCGTTGCCTTTCGTATCAGACAGCTCCTTAGTTGGTCTCAGTAGGCTGGATGAACCCCGTTCCTGCCTTTAGTCCAGAATGAAAATCCCTAGACTGACCTAGAATCAAACTCTGACCCTCCGGATAAGAAGCAGGTACCACTACCCCTACACAACGGGGTTATGGACAGAACGTCAAACTCAAATTGTGTACAGTACCTCATTTGAAGTATTGAAGTGTTAGTCATGTTCTGAACCGTGTGGTGAACATCCATAACACTGCGCTCACTTTTATCAGAGGAACCAGCTGGTTGAAAGAGAACACACAGTTGGAAACAAAACGAGATTACGTTTTATCTCCCCATCCACAAAATGTAAACACCTAGAGTGGCTACGTATTGATGGAAAGTGGAGATCAAAAGGAACTCATTATTATTATTATTATTATTATTATTATTATTATTATTATTATTACACAATTTGCTTTACGTCGCACCGTCACAGACACGTCTTATGGCGACGATGCGATAGGAAAGGACTAGGAGTGGGAAGGAAGTGGCCGTGGCCTTAACTAAGGTACAGCCCCAACATTTGCCTGGTGTGAAAATAGGAAACCACGGGAAAAAGTCTTCAGGGCTGCCGACAGTGGGGTTCGAACTGGTTAATTAATACAGCCATGTTTGTGGTAGCTTTGTATGGTGATCACCGGGCAGTGATAGCAAGGCTGAAATTAGGAAGGATTAGTAATTGACAGGCAGGAGGATTAAGAGATACCAGAAGACCGAACGATCAGCCGTAAGCCACCAACAAAAGAAGAAATAGTAAAAGCCATCAAACACCTAAAGAATGGCAAAGCTCCAGGACTGGATAATGTCATACCTGTAGCTCTCAAAACAAATCGAGAGGTATCTGCAGATTTACTGCTTCCACTGACTTTCCCAGAAGAATGGAACAAAGGGCTGCTTATCAAACTTCCGAACTGTCGGTTTGCGATAACTGGCGTGGTATCACACTGCTCTCTGTGCCCAGCAAGGTTCTTTCACGAGTCATTCTCGACAGGATCAAAGTGTATGTGGACAGTAAGCTGAGGAATGAGCAGGCTGGGTTCCGAGAAGGCCATTCCTGTGCCGATCAGATCAATACCTTACGGATAATTGCAGAGCAATTGGCAGATTACCAGTCATCTTTGTGTTTGCTCTTTATTGACTTTGAGAAAGCCTTCGACAGCATTTTTTGGGCTAAGATCTGGAGAGCAATGAAGATCTTCGGCATTCCCAAAAAGATCATGAGTCTGATTAATTGCATGTTTGATAAGTATACATGCCAGGTGGAACATAAAGGACGTTTGACGGAACCAATTGAAACAAGGATGTCTACTTTCACCCATACTGTGTAACGTGCTACTGCCATAACCTCTCTATCGACGTTCTACGAGTTTCTGCAAACTTCGTCGCATGTACATCTCCACATACTCTACAAGTTTATGTTTCTACAAGACTATAATGCTATTATTATTGTCTGCTCTGCTTATCAATACTTCTTCCTATCATCAGAATTACCTTACTTTGCTCACCTGTCGTTACCCTCCGACTTTTCTCGACACACTGACCGCTGTCTTTCTGTCTGCCTCGCACCTACTACGTCATCTGCTACGTCACTTGATCTTTCTCGAATGAACTAGTCTTCGCTTCCGGGCGTGTATATATTGGACTGCTTGGCCCGTCTTCGGCAGACTGGCATCATCCTTTGTGTTGGAATGTTGAAGTTTTCTCATAAAAAATAAAATGTCATGTATCATATCTTGTACATATTTTAGGAATACACATTGAGGTTATGTGTTGGTAATTCATATTTAGTCAAGTGGTTTATCTTCATTTGTTTTATTCTTTGGACATTTTGAATTGCTATGTGCGTGTGTGTGTCAGTCAGTTGTAGTCAACAGCTCGTAATAAATGGATGTGTCATGAAGCTGGTGTTTCAATGGTATAAGTTTTTGTCCTAAACGCGGTGTAAGCGAGCAGAAATGAAGATATTTTCAACAGGTTATGGGCCCAGAGCTCCAGAGTGCCAAAACGCCGCAGTAAATTTCGGTCAATATAAGTGGAAATTGAACAACGTGAATTAACGTCGGACGAAGCAAGTTGTGACACTATTGACGGTAAAAATGGCGACCTCGTGGACCGGTGAAGAAACACTGAATAGGAATGTGGCCAAGCTTACAGTGGAGAACTATTTTTCGTGGGCATTAAAGGTGAAACAAGAGCTGTTGTTGAAAGATGTATGGGAATCAGTAATAGGGTACGAGGATACGCCAGGTTGTCAACTGCCTCAGACGGAAACGAGACGACGAGCGCGAAACAATGTGATCGCGTTAGCGGTTATTTTCAAATATGTCGGAGAAGATTTTGAAAGTGACATTGCAGATATTGAATCAGCGAAAAGGGCATGGGAAAAACTGGACGAGTTGTGCAATGACGGAGGGCTAGTGAATGGTGCTATGACCTTGAAACAGTTAACTCATTTTGTGAAGCCGAAGGACATGAGTGTTCAAGAATACTTCGCAAAAATAAATCAACTTTGGAGGAGAACTAGTAAAGCCGGATACGAATTCACAGATCAACAAGTTGCAGGAATGATCATCGGAAATCTTACAGAGGAATATGCAGCTTGTATACCTTCCTTGGAAGCTGATTTGGCGAAACTGACCATCTCGAAGGTGAAGGCGAGATTACTCACGGAGGAAAGCAGAAGGAAACTTCAGCAAAATGGAGGAAAGGCTTATGACACTGGAAAACGTGAGGAGGATGAAGCTCAAGCCATGGTTGTTCAACAGAAGCGAGATATCAAGAAAGAAGACGTGGGACGAGGAAAATATAGTTGCTACAATTGCGGTAAACAGGGACATGTATCTAAATATTGTCGCAGTACCCAAAAGTGCTTCAATTGTGGTAAGTCAGGACATTATTCAAAAGTATGTCCAACAATGAAGAGTGACGAACCATCGCAGGAGAGTAAATCAGTGAATGCGAGTGGAAAACTGGTAAGCTCAGAAATTATACATGTAGTAGATAAGGCGATGAGCATGGTCGTTTCGGTGGGAGCTGAGAAAATTAAAGATTGGTTGTTCGATTCAGGTGCGTCCCATCATATGTGTCCAACAAAGGAGATGTTTACAGACATGTTAACAAATGTAACTGGGAATGTAGAAATAGGAGATAACAGTAAGCTGGATATTAAAGGTATAGGTAAGGTAAAAGTAAAAATGTCCACAGGATGGACAATTACATTTACAGACGTGTTGTATGTACCAAACTTAGGTGCAAATTTAATATCAGTTGGTAAGTTAACCAGCAAAGGTTTCAAAGTAGGATTTGCAGGTGAGAAAGCAGTGGTTGTAGATAAGAATGGAGATGAAACATTGTTTGTTGCAAACAGGAGGAATGATGTGTATGTAGTACAAATAGAGGGGAGAAATGATATTGTAGCTGTGAGTGACTGTGATCAAATGATAGATCAAGAATGTAATAACAATGTAGTATTTAAAAGTGTTGGGCAGGTTAGGTTGTGGCATGAGAGATACGGACATGCACATTCTGAAGCCTTGTTTAAATTGCCTATGTTAGAATTGAAAAGGAGTAATGACATTAATACTTGTTCTGTATGCATTCAGGGGAAACTAACTAACAAGGGAGTACCTAAGTCTTGTGAGCGTAAGGTAGAAAAACCACTTGATGTTGTGCACACTGATGTAATTGGAAAAATTAGTCCACCATCACTTGGGAAAGCTCAATATGTTGTAACCATGATTGATGAATACTCCAGATTTAATGTGGCTGTATGTATGAAAAATAAGGATGAAGTATTAGAGGTGTTTAATAGGTATCAGGCAAATGCAGAAAAGTTACATGGTGTAGGAATTAAGGTGGTGCAATCTGACAATGGTACAGAGTATACATGTAGCAGGTTTGAAGCACAATTGCAAAAATGTGGTATTACTCATAGGAGGTCAGTACCGTACACTCCACAACAAAATGGATTAGCAGAGAGGCAGAATAGAACGATGTTTGATACTGTTAGATGTCTATTGATCCAGTCAGGGTTACCAAAGGAATTCTGGGGAGAAGCGGTAATGACAGCAGTGTACTTGAGAAATAGGTGCCCATCCTCAGCAATAAATTTTCAGATACCGTATGAACTGTGGTTCAATAGGAAGTTGGATCAGGAAGAAATAGGTAGATTGAAAGTATTTGGATGTCAGGCATGGGCTGTGAGGGCAGACAGCAGGAAGTTAGATCCCAGAGCAGAGCCATGCGTTATGATAGGGTACGAGGCAGGTACTAAAGATGGATATAGGTTATGGAGTCTTGAAAGGGAAAGAGTAATAGTGAGGAGAAGTGTCGTATTTGAGGAGCAGATATTTCCCTTTAAGGTGAAAAGTCCTGGAATTGATATCAAGGAAAAGATAAATGTACCAAAGGCAGAGGGTAGTGAAACATACTTTGACATACTGTGCACTGAAGATCCAGAGATAAAATTAGGGACTGAGTTAGACACAGAGGACGGAGAGGAAACATTGGCTGTTGAGCCAACGACCGGAGAGGAACAACTAGAGGTTGAGTCTGTAGCAATACAAGAGCCAGGTAATAGTCTGAGAAGGTCAATAAGACAGAGGAAAGGTAAGACTTGTGCAGATTGTAAGGCAGTGATGGAAGTTAGGCATGCAAATATAGTAGAACCTAGAACAGTTGAGGAGGCTATGTCAAGCCAAGAGTCTGGTAACTGGATGGAGGCCATGAAAGTGGAGATCAATGAGATGAGAAAGAAGGATGTTTGGGAAATTGTAAAAAGACCAGAAAATGTCAAGATAATTAGTTCTAAGTGGGTGTTTTCATTGAAATATGACAGTGAGGGTAACATTCAGAAATATAAAGCCAGGTTGGTTGCCCAAGGTTTTAAGAGACAGATGAACCTTAGTTTTGATGAAACATTTAGTCCTGTTATAAAGAGGAAAACAATGAGACTGTTAATAGGTATTGCAGTACGTAGAGGCTGGACTGTAGAACATCTAGATGTAACTAGTGCTTACTTAAATAGTGAAATCAGTTGTACTGTATACATGGAGCAACCAGAATTGTTTGTAGAAAAGGATGTCCAAAACTATGTATGTAAATTGAAGAAAAGCATCTATGGACTACCTAATTCGAGTAAAGACTGGAATGCTTGTGTTGATGCTATAATTAGAAGACTAGATTTTAAGAGATGTATCAAAGAACCATGTGTGTATGTAAAGGAGTGTTGTATTATTGGCTTGTATGTTGATGACATTATTGCAATAGGTGACAAAGAGGTTGTTAAGTTGGTTAAAATAAGGTTGGCAGATGAGTTAGAGATTAAAGATCTAGGGAAAGCAACAAACTTATTGTCAATAAAAATAGAACAGACAAAAGAAGGGGTTATGTTGAGTCAAAGTTTATACATTGACGAATTACTTGCTGATTTTTCCATGAGGGACTGTAAACCGAGTAAGACTGTTTTACCAAGTGGGTATTCAGCAGCTGAAAATGATGAGCAGGAATTTGATTGTACCATTTATCGCAGTGCAGTAGGAAGTTTGCTATATTTGTCAAATAATACTAGACCTGACATTGCATTTGCGGTAAGTAAAGTTAGTCAGAATTGTCAAAAACCTAAGATTAAAGATTGGAAAGAAGTGAAGCATATCATGAGATATTTATGTGGTACTAGAGATTTAAAGTTGTGTTTCAAAAATTGTGAGGAGTCAGTACAAGTGTTCTGTGATGCAGATTGGGCAGGAGATACTAAGTCTAGAAGATCAGTGAGTGGTTATGTAACCACTGTGGCAGGGGGAGCAATATCATGGTATAGTAAGAAACAGAGTTGTATTGCTAGATCTACCATGGATGCTGAATACATGGCAATGGCAGAGGTATCTCGAGAAGTAACTTGGATGAAAGATTTGCTATCAGAGCTAGGGCTGGAAAGCTTTATGGATATACCTTGTAAAGTTTTTGCTGACAATGCAGCAGCAATTAAATTGAGTAAAAATGATTTTGTGAGTGAAAGGTCAAAACATATTGACATCATGTACCATGTATGTAGAGAACTGGTAGAAAAGGGGTTAATTGAGTTTGTATATGTAGCATCAGAGAGAAATGCTGCAGACTTGTTCACGAAGAATTTATCAAGCAACAAGCTTAAGAGTTTGTATAAGCTTATAGGTTTGCGATGAGAGGACAATTGATTGAGGTGTTGTATTTTTATTTTTTTGAGAAAAGGGGGGAGTGTTGGAATGTTGAAGTTTTCTCATAAAAAAATAAAATGTCATGTATCATATCTTGTACATATTTTAGGAATACACATTGAGGTTATGTGTTGGTAATTCATATTTAGTCAAGTGGTTTATCTTCATTTGTTATAGTCTTTGGACATTTTGAATTGCTATGTGCGTGTGTGTGTCAGTCAGTTGTAGTCAACAGCTCGTAATAAATGGATGTGTCATGAAGCTGGTGTTTCAATGGTATAAGTTTTTGTCCTAAACGCGGTGTAAGCGAGCAGAAATGAAGATATTTTCAACACTTTGTAAATAGTGTGTGTGTGTGGAGGGACTACGGACCTCGCACGGCTTGCCGTGTGCTGCGCCATTTTCTTCCCTACGAGCTGATGGAATTATTCTGAAAGGACTTTGGTGAGCTAAACATATCATTTGCTAAACTTGTTTTTGGAAACTTTAATACTCGGCCTGTTTCGGCATGTTGAGTGATGGCATGCTATGAAAACTTTCAAGGCCTTGGTTTCAAATTTAATTTATTGCCACCTTCAAAACTGATTAAGTTTAATTGATTCTTAGTGCTGAATACTTGGTGATGTGGACTGAGCCTAAACATCGCCAAACAGAAAATTTTCACAACTTTAGACGATTCAAAAAAAATCCATTGGCAGATCAGACATTCTCCAGCATTACGCAGTCGGAGTTTCCTTTCTTTTCATCCTCACTTGTCCTTGTTGTACTGATCCTCCTTTTTACCCTACCCTTTTTTCTTTTATTAGGTGTGTATGCTTTTTATATTAGGGCGCCCTGGAGGCGTATTTGGGTTTTTTAGTGTGGCCAAATATTTCTTGATCTTCATGGTAAAAACTGTACTTGTTGCCTCGAAATTTGATCAGATAATAATATTTAGAAATATCTTCTGAGGTGATTGTGTGTGTGTGACACCTCTCTATTCAAAATATAAATAGTAATATTTGAGAAAATTGGTTTTGGTCGAGATTCACGCTAACACAGTGATTCTATTGTAACGATTTTTTTAAAATAAAATTTTTGTCCTTACTTATCTGAGGGTTAGTCCCCTTTCTAAAACGGGGACCCGAGCTGTCTTGTCTTTGTAATTAATGCATGGGATATTTTTCTCGGACTATATTTTCTTGTTCAACAAGGCGCATATTATATATATATATTGGTCAATTTTATTCTGTAGGATCTGTTTTCTCCAAAAATGCTAATGTGTACTGTATTCTCTTTAAAGTTGCTGTTTCCAATACATTTGATCATCTAAAAATTTTTAGCAACGTGGTGTTCTTTTTGATTTTCTTTTTTGGTACCATCCACGGTAAACCTCTCCTACTATCCCTCCCGCAGTACTGCTTCTGCTCACTCTGCTGCTTTCTTGTTATATGTGATCGACTCCTCGCTGCAGTGTTGCCTATGCACAGACCTCGTTTTGGTGGTTTAAGTGTGATGCACAATTCGTCACATATGGTAGCAGACATTTTTTTCTTCCCCATTCTCATCATATTCTCTTGTTTAAATTGATACACTTTCTTGGTTTCTCCTTAGATCTTTTCGCATTTTGTATTGGTTGTTCTAGTAACACTATGGCTTGCTTTTCGGATAATTTTCGATTGGGCGCCGATAGCGTTTCATCTCCACCCCCACTATATCATACTCGGTCTTTACCTGAGGTTTCGACTAGTAACTTAATCTCCTTCTCTGATACCCCAACATTATCTTCCCGTGTTAATTCTTCCGCTTTGCTCAGTGATTCAGAGGGCAAGCCCTCCTCATTACCTCAACTTCATTCTATGCCTCCCGATCCACATTTCTACCCCCCTCCCCCTTCACTACCTCAATACACGCCTGTTGATGCCTCTCTCAATGTACAGATCATAAAACAATCTCTTGATCAAGTCCCTAAATTACAATCTACTGATCCTCGGAGTTTGACCTTGTGGCTCTTTTCTGCACGAAAATTTCTAAATATTGGTTTAGCTTCTTTTCCTCAGTTAATGGGATTACTGTCCCCTAAAACAACCGGTTTTTTTACTAAATTTTGGGTTGATAATATGTCAAGTTTTTCCAATTGGTATCAACTTCGAAATGCCATACACAACTATTTCTTACCTTACGAAATACGTTGCAAGCTGAGCCTTGAATTTATTCGTCGTCATCAACTTCCCACTGAACCTGCTCATGACTATCTTGATTCGATTACGACCTATAGTGATATTTTAAACATTGCTCACTCGGTCAATGATTTAATTTCTATCGTTCAATTCTACGCTACTCCTTCCTTTCGGCAGCTTTTCGATGCCTTAAATCCTCCTACGTCCATGTTTCAGCTTTTTAATTTAGCTCAATCTCACGCCATTCATTCTCTTGGAGATCTTTCTTATTACTCATCTATCCCCCCTCCTCTCCATTCTCGTCCTTTACCTTCTACATCCGTTTCTTCTGCTAATACTCCTTCTCCCATTATTTGCTTCCGTTGTAAAGGAAAGGGTCATATATCTCGGAATTGTGCTACTCCCTATTCGGGAAACGTAGCTTACCCGCGTCATTAGACAGTAGGCGTAACAATGGGCAAAATCTGTCTTCTGTTTTTCAGTCCCCCTCTACTCTTGTTTCAAATGTTCGATCTTTGCCGTCTGAATTTTCTTCTCAACTTATTTTGACGGAAAGTTCGTCATTTTTACCTCCTACTTCTCATATTGTCTTGACTATTAATAATGTCCCTTCCGTCGCTCTTCTTGATTCAGGGGCTGCTGTTTCTTTAATCAGTTTATCTTTCTTTGAATCTCTGAAAAAGGTATTTTCTCACCTTCATTTTCTTCCTTCCACTGTCCGTTGTGTTTCGGCTTCTAATTACCCTATTGATGTTCTTGGTCATATTTCTCTCACTGTTAAAATTCAACATTTTTCTTGGCCGTTTACCTTTCTTGTTGTTTCGGAATTATCTTGTCCTCTTATTTTAGGCTATGATTTTTTTTCCCACACTGGTCTTATTTTTGATTCTATGAACTCTACGATTTCTTTTCATTTTTCTTCAACGGTTATTCCATTAATTAATATTGCTGATTATCCTTCTTCAACTTCATCCATGTCTCACAGTATCAATTCTATTCATTCTGATCAAATTGATTCCTTGTTAACTGAATTTTCTGATGTCATTACTCCTGTTCTTGGTACAGTCAAAAATTTCAAGGCTCATATTGACTTAATTGATTCTACTCCTGTTCGTTCATCCCCCTATTTTCTCAGTCCTCCTCGCATGAAAATTTTAAATCAATTAATTGATAAAATGCTTCAGGTCAAAACCATAATTCCTTCTTCTTCTAATTATGCTTCCCCTGCCTTTATTGTCGATAAACCCGATGGATCTTCGAGATTTATCGTGGATTATCGTAAATTAAATGGGCGTATACTCTACGATTCCTATCCTATGCCCAAATTGCAGTCCGCTTTTCAACATTTTTCTAACGCCAAATATTACTCCATTTTCGATCTTAATTCTGCATACAATCAAATTCCCCTAGATGAAATTAGCTCCCGTTACACTGCCTTTATTACTCCTAATGGTCTTTTTCAGTTTAAGAAAGTTCCTTTCGGACTTAATTTAGGCTCTCAAATTATGCAACGCTTTGTTGATTCACTTTTTTCTGACATAAAATATCAATATTTGTTCCCATTTATTGATGATATTTTGATCTATTCCCCTGATCTTTCCACTCACCTACAGCATGTTCGTGAAGTATTAACGCGTCTTCGTTCCGTGGGTTTAACGGTTAATCCTTCTAAAGTCTTAATTGCTCAAACTTCGATTAAGTTTTTAGGTCATATTCTCAGTTCTAACGGTGTTGCTGTCGATCCGGATAGGGTTTCTGCCATCCATAAAGTCCCACCCCCACAGAACTTAAAGCAGTTACGTTCCTTTCTTGGTATGGTTGGATTTTATGGAAAATATATACCTAATTTTTCCCATATTTCCGAACCTCTGAACTTATTGAAACGCAAAGGCGTAAAGTTTCACTGGGGTGACTTACAGCAAAATGCCTTTTCCTGTTTAAAAACCAAACTATCTCAAGCTCCTCTCTTACAAATTCCTGATTTTAACATTACATTTGAGCTTTCTACTGATGCTTCCGATGTCGCCATTGGCGCTGTCTTGCAACAAACTATACAGGGCGAAACTCGCCCTATTGCCTATTATAGTCGTTTACTATCACCTGTGGAACGTAAATATTCCGTTTATGAACGGGAAGCACTTGCTTTAATTCTTTCAATTGAACATTTTTCCGACTATCTCGATCATCGCGAGTTTATCGTCAGCACTGACAACCAAGCACTTTCTTGGTTACTTAATAATGCTCCGAAAATCGGACGTACTGGTCGCTGGTTGCTTCGTTTGTCACGTTTCAAATTTTCTTTGAAATTTATTTCTGGTTTTCAAAATTCGGTCGCTGATGCGTTGTCTCGCCTATTTGACGATCATCATCTTGCTGATTCCGAAATACACCACCTTCCGGTTGCTATGGTAAATTCTATTTCTTCTCTTACTGATTTTCCTTTGTCCTTTCAGTCCTGCCAAGACCATCAAAATCTCGATCCATACTGCCAACAATTGAAAAACGATATTTCTTCTAATGATTATTCTGGGCCTTTTCGCATTGTAAATCAACTTCTTGTCTTTAAACCTACTCCTCGGGCTACTCCTCGTCTGGTTCTCCCCTCCGCATTACGCCCCATGATATTTCAATATTTTCATGGATCCCCTACTGGTGGACATTTTGGAATGGCGAAATCTTATTCTCGCATTGCCTCTCAGTTTTATTGGCCCCAAATGCGAAAGGATGTTTTCTCTTGGGTCCGATCTTGCGACCTGTGCCAAAAGCATAAGCCCCAAAATCATCAACCTTTTGGGACATATGCAGCCTCTCCCTCTACTTACCCGGCCGAGAAATTCTATATCGACATTGTCGGTCCTTTGGTCAAATCTTCCAAATCAAACTCTTACATCTTTACTTTATTGGATGGTTTTTCCAAATTTCTTGTTGTACGCCCATTACGGAACATTTCTTCCCAGATTATCATTAATTTACTAACTAATCACGTTTTTCCTCTTATAGGCATTCCTAAAATTCTGGTCTCTGATAACGCGTCAATTTTTACTTCAAAAGTTTTTTATAATTTCTGTTTTTCTTATGGTATCAAAAAGGTCTGTACCTCACCCTATCACCCTCAGGCAAATGTTGTTGAACGTTACCACCGGAATCTTAAATCTTTTCTTTCCATTTTTCATTCCCAAGATCAAAAGTCATGGGATACTGAACTCCCTCACTTTTGTCTAGCTTTAAATGCTACTGTTAATGACTCTACCTCCTTTTCTCCCGCTAAACTCTTCTTGGGAAGAGATTTTCATACTCCTCTATCTTTAAACTGGAACCTACCCTCTTTATTGCTTACCCCTCCTCATTTACTCACTGACTCTCAACTTCGGGAAGCTCTTGGTAATTTAAATCATGCCAGGGACCTTTACCGTAAAACATGTAATTCCCGTCTTCGTCCGCCTAAGTTCAAGCTTTTTGATCAGGTTTTGTTAAAAAACCATCCCATTAGTTCTACCCAACATCATATTTCGGCTAAGCTTTCCCCTTTATGGATTGGCCCATACCGAATTCTTTCTTTCCCTTCTTTGGTTACTGCTCAATTGCAGTCTCTCTCCAACCCTCAGGATATTCGGCAGGCCCATTTTTCCGAACTTAAGAAGTTTTCCTCCTGAACCTTCTTGCGTACTGAGGGAGAGTCCCTTTTTGTTTATTATTTGGTATTTGGATTTATCTTCTGTTTGCTTTGTTTGTTCTGGTCCACATCTCTGAAAATTTATTTTTCTCTCTTGGCTCACCCAGTCCTTTTTTTTTTCTTTTCCCTCCACCCACACACACTTTTGATGTCAGACTCTCCCATGCCCCTTTCTTGTATTGTTCTTGCTTTTTATTTTTCATGGGAAACTTCCTATCATTTTTATATTTGGCCACTTAGTCTACTGTGTATTGGTCCGGACCGCTTTTTATTGTTCCTACTTCCTTCTTCTTTCCTTTTTCCCTTTCCCTTCTTTTTCTCTGTTTTCTTTGTTTTGCTTGCTTCTTGTTTTCCATACTTCTGTTGTTCCTTTTTCTTTTTTCCGATACTGCGTTTCTTCTGGTCGCCGATCATCGATTCCGGTGGGGAAGCTGCTCTTGGACATCGCTGCTGCTGCTGCTGCTGCTGCTGCTACGCCTACTTACTTTCGCCCATCCTTCGGATTCCGCCCGGTGGCAGGAATATGTAACGTGCTACTGCCATAACCTCTCTATCGACGTTCTACGAGTTTCTGCAAACTTCGTCGCATGTACATCTCCACATACTCTACAAGTTTATGTTTCTACAAGACTATAATGCTATTATTATTGTCTGCTCTGCTTATCAATACTTCTTCCTATCATCAGAATTACCTTACTTTGCTCACCTGTCGTTACCCTCCGACTTTTCTCGACACACTGACCGCTGTCTTTCTGTCTGCCTCGCACCTACTACGTCATCTGCTACGTCACTTGATCTTTCTCGAATGAACTAGTCTTCGCTTCCGGGCGTGTATATATTGGACTGCTTGGCCCGTCTTCGGCAGACTGGCATCATCCTTTGTAAATAGTGTGTGTGTGTGGAGGGACTACGGACCTCGCACGGCTTGCCGTGTGCTGCGCCATTTTCTTCCCTACGAGCTGATGGAATTATTCTGAAAGGACTTTGGTGAGCTAAACATATCATTTGCTAAACTTGTTTTTGGAAACTTTAATACTCGGCCTGTTTCGGCATGTTGAGTGATGGCATGCTATGAAAACTTTCAAGGCCTTGGTTTCAAATTTAATTTATTGCCACCTTCAAAACTGATTAAGTTTAATTGATTCTTAGTGCTGAATACTTGGTGATGTGGACTGAGCCTAAACATCGCCAAACAGAAAATTTTCACAACTTTAGACGATTCAAAAAAAATCCATTGGCAGATCAGACATTCTCCAGCATTACGCAGTCGGAGTTTCCTTTCTTTTCATCCTCACTTGTCCTTGTTGTACTGATCCTCCTTTTTACCCTACCCTTTTTTCTTTTATTAGGTGTGTATGCTTTTTATATTAGGGCGCCCTGGAGGCGTATTTGGGTTTTTTAGTGTGGCCAAATATTTCTTGATCTTCATGGTAAAAACTGTACTTGTTGCCTCGAAATTTGATCAGATAATAATATTTAGAAATATCTTCTGAGGTGATTGTGTGTGTGTGACACCTCTCTATTCAAAATATAAATAGTAATATTTGAGAAAATTGGTTTTGGTCGAGATTCACGCTAACACAGTGATTCTATTGTAACGATTTTTTTAAAATAAAATTTTTGTCCTTACTTATCTGAGGGTTAGTCCCCTTTCTAAAACGGGGACCCGAGCTGTCTTGTCTTTGTAATTAATGCATGGGATATTTTTCTCGGACTATATTTTCTTGTTCAACAAGGCGCATATTATATATATATATTGGTCAATTTTATTCTGTAGGATCTGTTTTCTCCAAAAATGCTAATGTGTACTGTATTCTCTTTAAAGTTGCTGTTTCCAATACATTTGATCATCTAAAAATTTTTAGCAACGTGGTGTTCTTTTTGATTTTCTTTTTTGGTACCATCCACGGTAAACCTCTCCTACTATCCCTCCCGCAGTACTGCTTCTGCTCACTCTGCTGCTTTCTTGTTTTATGTGATCGACTCCTCGCTGCAGTGTTGCCTATGCACAGACCTCGTTTTGGTGGTTTAAGTGTGATGCACAATTCGTCACAACTGTTCCTTATGACTCTTGTTGTTGTCATGAGAAGCGCAACAAATCGATGATTGGGAATCCAGTGGAATCTTACTCAATGACTGGAAGATTTGGACTTTGCCGATGACTTATGCTAATTTGCTCATAGTTGTAAAGATGTGGAAATTAAGCTTAAAGACCTGGAAACTGAGGCACAGGAAGTTGGATTTCGGATTAACTTTAAGAAGACAAAGGAAATGCAATTGAGAAACCGAAATAACACTCCGTTGCAATTCGATAGGCATGTCATAGAGACAGTGAATAGCGTTTGCTACCAGGAAGCATTGCAACGGGGAACGGAGGGGCAGATGATGTCACCAGCCGTTTGAACAAAGCTAAGGGTGCGTTCGCAACACTCCATCCCATATGGAGGTTTAAAGAACTCAGTATGGGAACAAAACTGCGGATCTTCAATAGCAATGTTAAGTCTGTGCCGCTTTATGCGTGTGAAACCTAGAAAGTGACCAAATCTTTGACACGGAAGATTCAGACATTTGTGAACAAATGTATTAGAAAAATCTTAAGCAGACCCTACACGGTCAATAAAACTGTCAGTACCGAAAAATACTGACAGTAATACTGATCGCGTGTGGACTGGAATGATGGAATGAAGGCCAGTACTGAAGCAGATCCGGATTTGCTGATCTGCGAGCGTCAGTACTGTAGAGTGGTGGGGATACTGACAGTTATACTGACCGTGTGAGTGCGCTTGTCATTATTTCTGTCAGTATCAACGGAGCAGCGGTGGACGACAAATGCGTTTCTCAGCAAGGCCAAGTAGAGGTGCTTGTGGAACCGTCAAGTAGGCCTAATGCAAAAGTTTATCGAGCTATATGAAACGCTGTCAGAATAAACGTAACACAATACTTTACATGTTTCCACAACTGCTGTACTGATGGAAACTGGTGACATTATAGAGGAAAACTTTAAATCTTCAACATTTATACCAGTTGCAAGATACCTCACTGTCACCGCTAATCCCTCTGCCACCGATAAATAGCACCGCATGTTTGTATTTTACCTTATTACAAAACGCTCTACCATTCGTAGTAATTTCGCAAAAGTACTCTCACGCATTCGAAGATAGTTCTGATAATCTTCTGCTTCGGTATATTGTGTTTCCCTGAACACTTCATATGAGAATACTCTTCTCTTTTCCTAAGCCAATCTTTAACCCATGGTTTACGTTTAAACTGCGTTTCGTGCAGTACTAATATGATAGCTACAAAATGCCCGTCTTTTACGATCCATTTTGATAGAATACCACAATTGCCTGTTATAAATCTCATTCCGTAGTGACGGTTATTGACTTTATTTGTAAAGTGAGAATACCGCAATGGTAAGCTAGTGCACTAATAATTTCGTGTGGCTATTTCTAGCCGAGTGCAGCCCTTGTAAGGCAGACCCTCCGATGAGGGTGGGCGGCATCTGCCATGTGTAGGTAACTGCGTGTTATTGTGGTGGAGGATAGTGTTATGTGTGGTGTGTGAGTTGCAGGAATGTTGGGGACAGCACAAACACCCAGCCCCCGGGCCATTGGAATTAACCAATTAAGGTTAAAATCCCCGACCCGGCCGGGAATCGAACCCGGGACCCTCTGAACCGAAGGCCAGTACGCTGACCATTCAGCCAACGAGTCGGACAGCTAGTGCACTGGTACTGACCAAAATATTGACAGTAATAATGATCGTGTAAGGTCGCTACAATATTGATGCGTACTGTCAGTATTATTGACTCAGTATTACTGACCGTGTAGGGTCTGCTTAAGGGATATATTGGCCAGAAGTGATGTCAAATGAACTGTGGAAGAGAGCGCACCAATTACCGATTGAACAGCAGATTAAGAAAAGAAAGTGGCAGTGGATTGGCCATACATTGCATAGACCTGATGACAGCATAGCAAAACAAGCTCTCGAGTGTAAGCTGAAAAAGGTTTTTTATTTGTTAGCAGTGCACAGGGAGTGTGCTGTTCAGTGGCGTTATTGAATCCCAAATCTGACCTACCTGTTCTCACGATGCAAATTAATTCACAGTGGTCTTTATTTCCGTAGTCGTACTGTGATATATAAAGAGTTCAGCGCAGATGTTAGTAGCTGAAAACTGGTAATGCACGAAGGAGGAAATTGATCGAGTTTAGTAATTGGCGTGGCGTGATAATGAAATTATTATTCTCATCCCATTGAAGGGGCCGAATACGAATAAGGCGAGAATGGAATTACGTGTAGTTCCTCTCCTTTCTCAGAACAGACACATTTTTGCTCTTTGCTAGTGTAAGGGATGTGGTTTGGATACTTCGTTGGCGTAGCCCTCTTGGAAACTATCCAGCGCGAAGAAATCAATAGGAGAAAGAATTCCGTAAATATAATACTTTCGAAACAATTACCAGTTTGAGGTTATTCTACACCAGTAATAAACTTGGGTGTATGATGACTTAGACGCTAATTTGGACCGGCTGTCCGGTATAACGTGCTACCCGAAGTAAACAAAATAAACATAGAAAGGTCGTATATTATTGGCTGCGTTATTCAACCAATATTTCCTTCTTTATGAAATGTACGGTATCTTTTAACTTAATTTAATATTATTATACTTGTATTGTAACCTTAATGAACACATTTTGTGGGGAGAGATTGTTTCGCATGGCAAATATTGCACCAAATCTAACTGAGCGTATACTTGGGGACAAAGGATGACGGCCCCAGTTCCTGGAAACGAGCTGGAAGCGAGCAGTGAATTGCACCCTGCTGAGTTAACGAGTTCTAAGTCGTTCTAAGTGATCCTTCTTTGGTGTGGAGACTTTGCCGAACTACTTTCTTCCACACTCTGGTCAGTCTTTAACCTTTCTTCGTGTCGAGTGCAGTAGACGATTTGGCAATTCCGGCTACAGTACGTAGTGAAAAATGAAAAAATGAAATGGCTTTTAGTGCCGGGAGGGTCTGAGGACAAGTTCGGCTCGCCAGGTGCAGGTCTTTCGATTTGACTCCCGTAGGCGACCTGCGCGTCGTGATGAGGATGAAACGATGATGAAGACGACACATATACCCAGCCCCCGAGCCAGCGGAATTAACCAATTATGGTTAAAATTCCAGACCCTGTCAGGAATAGAACCCGGGACCCCTGTGACCAAAGGCCAGCACGCTAACCATTTAGCCATGGAGCCGGAGAGTAACGTATTAAATCCTATAAGCCGCTAATAGACACCGGACTGCCGCTGTAGAGTAGTTGTGTGAGGCGAGGTCGTCATGTCGTCGTTGAGTAAAGATAGCGGAAATTGTGAAACATCTGTCTGGCAAGTCTCTAAAAAGTGGTGAACAACAGTTGGTTTTAAACGTGTTCCATACATTTTGTGAAAAGTATCTGACATTAGCTGTGAATGAAATTGATTCGTTACGGCGGAATTTACCAAAGTGTCAGCAAGTAGGGTTAACGAGCACAACACAACTTTCAGGTTAAGGGACTTGCATTCCGTAGTTAACGAAGGACTTTCTCATGTAACATCTGAAAAGGGGCAGACGTGTATCGACCATGTGATGAAGGAAGAGGGACAACGCGAGGAGTTAGGACGGATTACGGGCTGTGTGGTTGACCAGTCCATAATTAGTGTAAATGCTTCTTCTTCGACAAGTGTAGGCGAGGACTCCGACACGGATATGCAGTGAATTGAACCTCTACCGAAAGACAAATACTGATATTACTTAAGTGCAACGTACACTGAGTGTACTGTTTATCTAGGAGTCATTTCTGTCTATTCTTTTGTTAATTATTATGATTTGTACTGGCAATAGAATTTCAGTCACATGGTTCAGTGCAGCTTGTTTCTACAAATGTAATACTTGAGGTTCGATCTCGACGTTATCCGTGCTTTACCTTGAATTGCGAACTACGAGGAAGGCGCTTGCTGCTTTCGCACGCACTAGCGAAAATGTAATCAAGTTCACCGGCTTTGCTTTTATTTATTTGCTTGTCTTGCATAAATGTAAATACTTCGTCAACATTGCGTTCATTATCACTTCTGTTTCTACACTTCCCACTGCCTCTAATGTTCTACAGATAAGCTCACCGGACAAAAAATTAATCACCTCTGGAGATGTCATTTAATAGCGTGTAACTCCGCCTTTGGACTTGATAACCGCCTGGATTCGGTTAGGAAGAGAGTCCATAAGGTTGTGCGGGTACATCGCATCAAGGTTAAGCCACTCGCCGAGGATTTGATCGCGCAATTCCGCAATTCTTCGGGGATGCTGATGTGGGTGTTTTACCCGCTGTTCCAGCATGTCCCACAGATTTCCAATGGGGTTCAAGTAAGGTCATTTTGCAGGCCAGTCGAAATGTAATAGAGTGGGGAGTGTTCATAAAACCAGCCACATATGCGTCCAGCCTGATGAACTTTGCTGTTGCACACGAATCCACGAGAAGAGGTGTACAGCGAGTTCAAGTCGCTAGCTGATGTACAGCCTACCGAGTGTGATATTCACTCGACGATGTTATTTGAACAATAAAAAGGAACTAACTTCGCAAAAGCGAAAATAACGTCGGAATGAAGTTGAGGGTGTGTGACTCATTGTCCAAACACTCCATCTCTGCATTACTTCGTGCTCGGATGCGTTGCTATAGTTGGTCCACCAGATTTGTTCGATCGGATTAAGGTCTGGTCTTCTAGATGGCCACTCCATTCGTTGCAAGTGGTGCTCTTCCAGCAACCTCCGAATGATCATGCGTTGTAGCATTACCATACTGCGTTCTCTCCAAGTTGCCTCACGCGAGTAATCACTTGCGACACTAAGATCCCGCCATGTTTCGTCGAGCAGTTAAGGATACGTCGCGAATAATCAGAAGATCGATGGATCGTTTGCAGCTACTACTGCTTCCTAACGCGGGGTGTTAGATTCTATTAGTTTGCTGGTGACTTTAGTGATAATTTATCCTTTTCTGTCTTATGGCAAGTTTTAAATCGTCCATCCTCTCTGTGGAATATTTCATAATTCTTCTGTGGAGTTCCTATCTGTTCTTCATTCGATATAACTGTTTTCCCCGTTACCTAAAGATACGATCACTTCTCCTTTTTTTGTCGTGTGTATATCGTAGTTACTGCCCCTAGGTTGTGTAATACCTTCCCAACCAACATTGGATATACAAAGTGCTGATCCTGATATGGGAGTAAACAATCGTGAGTGTACAGTATATTCACCTTTCTGCCTTAACACTTTTTTCGTTTCAGAAATGAATCATACATTGCATTTAATTCTGCACTTAGTTAATAATGTCATGATATACTGTACCTACAAGCCTATGTTAGTTTAGAACCATGTGACCTTGTTGCGGTGGGGGTGGTTTGTGCGTGAAGCAGACAGCCGAGCCGTAGGTACAACCATATCGGATGGCTTTCTGTGGAGAGACCAGACTAACGAATGGTTCATCGAAAGCGGGGTAGTAGCCTTTCGGAAGTCGTAAGGGCAGCAGTTAAGGCGATTTACTCATATGACCTTGTAATAATATGTAATCCGGCTTATGTTACTGCTACATGGCTGAAACTAACTGAAAATTACAGCCGTAACTAACTTCCAAGGGCATTCAGCTATGTCTATACGAACGATTTACTGGGAGGGGACTACGTGAGAACGGGCAATCATCAGGAAGATGGATACAGAGTCCCACTGCGAGTGCGCGCGGAATGTTAGGAGTTTGAATCGTTATGTTCAGACGACTACAGAATTACCAACACAAAAATCAAACAGGGGAAATGCAGGAGTTGGTTTAATAACGAATAAGAAAATAGGGCAGCGGGTAATTTACTACGACCAGCGTAGTAAAAGGAATATTCTTGTCAAGATAAACACCAAACCAATGCCAACCAAAATAGTGTAGGTCTGTATGCCTACTAGTTCAGCGGATGATGATGAAATCGAAAAAATATATGAAGAGATGGAAGATTCAATACAACGTGTAAAAGGTAACAAGAATCTAATTGCGATGGGAGGCTGGAATGCAGTGGTAGGCTAAGGAAGGGAAGATAGGAGCATTCCGACTGATACAAAGGAATGAAGATATAGTCAGCTGCTTTAATTCTGCACCGATCATAATTTAGTCCTTGATAATACCTGGTCGAAACACCAAAAGCGATGGCTGTACACGTGCATGAGACCTCGAGACACTTGAAGATATCAAGTAGATTCCATTATGATTAGGCAGAGATTCAGAAACCGGGTGTTGGATTGCACGAACTTCCCAGTAGCGGACGTGGACTTTAGACCATAACATGTTGGTCATGAAATACCATCTTAATTTGAAGAAATTGAAGAAAGGAATTCAAGGAGTTGGGATTTCGACAAGATGAAAAAAAAGGGCGTGAGAGATTTTTTTTCAAGGAACTATTGCACAAGGACTAAATGGAAAGGCTGAAGGAAACGCAATCGATGAAGAATGGAGAGTCGTGAAAAATGAGATCAGTAGGGCTGCTGAAGAAAGGAAAGGTCAAGTAAGAATCAATGGATAACTCAGGAAATACCAGACCTAATTGACGAATGGCGAAGATACTAGAATGCAAAAGGGAGGAGTGCAGAAAAGAATACAGGCGATTAGAGAACGGATAGCTAAGGAAGAATGGCTGAAAGAAAAGTGCAAGGATGTTGAAATCTGTATGATCGTAGGAGAGGTAGATGCTGCATACAGGAAAATCAAGGAAACCTTTGGAGAAAGGAAAACGAGGTGTATGAATATTAAAAGCTAAGATGAAAAACCACTTCTGGGGGAAGAAAACAAGGCAGAAAGATGGCAGGGACATATCCAAGAGTTGTATGAAGGGAAAGGAGTAGATGGTAAGATTCTGGAACAAGAAGAGGCTGTTGATGCTGATGAAATGGGAGGCCCAATTTTGAGGCCAGAATTCACAGAGCAATGAGGAACCTAAATAGGAACAAGGCGCCTGGAACAGATGACATAACCTCAGAATGACTGGCTGCCTTAGCAGAAACACACATGGCGAGGTTATTCCATTTTGTGTGTAAGATGCATGATGTAGAAGAAGTACCATGTGGTTTTAGACAGAATGTTGTTATACCTATTCCCAAGAAAGGAGGTGCTGACAAGTGTCAAGACTACCGCACCATTACTTTAGTATCTCACGCGTGAAAAATTTTAACACGTATTTACAGACGAATGGAAATAAAAGGGTAAAGTTTGAAGTTAAGTTGGGAGAAGATCAATTTGGTTTCAGAAGAAATGTAGGAACACGTGAAGCAATCTTGGCTTTACGTCTCAACTTAAAGGATCGAATTAAGGAGAAGCCGACGTACATGGCTTTGTTAGATCTAGAAGAGGCATTTGATATTGTTCATTGTATCAAGCTGAATGAGATTGTGAAGGTGATCCTGGATCACATATCGAGAAAAAATTATCTACAATCTGTACAGAAATCATCCTGCAGTGATAAGAACCGAGAAGAAGCAGCAATCTAGTATGCAGTGAGGCAATCCTGCAGTTTGTCTCCTTTTCATTGTTTATATAGAACAAGCGGTAAAGTAAAGCAAAGAGGAATTTGGAAAAAGTATCTCAATCCACGGAGAGGAAATTAAAACTGAGATTTGCCGATGAAATGAAATGGCGTATGACTTCTAGTGCCGGGAGTGTCCGAGAACATGTTCGGTTCGGCAGGTGCGAGTGTTTTGATTTGACGCCCGTAGACGACCTGTGCGTCGTGATGAAGACTACACATACACCCAGCCCCCGTGCCAGAGATATTAACCAATGATGGCTAAAATTCCCGACCCTGCCGGGAATCGAACCCGGGACCCTTCTGACCAAAGGCCAGCTCGCTAACCATTTAGCCATGGAGCCGGACATTTGCCGATAATATTGTTATTTTATATGAGCGTACAGAAAATCTGGAGAAATTGCTGAATGATATGGACAAATCTTGGAGGAGTAATATAAGATTAAAATAAGTAAGTCCAAAACAAAAGTACTGAAGTCTAACGAAGTCTGGTGATGCAGGAAATATTTGATTAGGAAATGAAGCCTTAAATGAACTAGATGAATATTGTTACTTGGGTAGTAAAATAACTAACGATGGCAAGTAAGAAGTACATAAAGGGGCAATAGATCTTTGTAGGTCGACGCCCCGAATAAATAGCTTTGAAAAAAAGAAGTACCTAAAATGAAGACTAGCACAAGCATGGAAAGCCATAAGGCTATTCTTAAGAAAATAAATCTGCTCACTTCGAGCACTGATATAGGAATTAGAAAGATGTTTTTTGAAGGCTTTCGTCTGGAGCGTGGCATTGTATGATAGTGAAACATGGATGATAACTAGCTCAGAAAGATAATAGAAGCTTTTGAAAGGTGGTGTTACAGAAGAATGCTGAAGATGAGATGGGTAGATCGAATCACGAATGAAGAGATACTGAACCGAATTAGTGAGAGGAGATACATTTGGTTAAATTTGACCAGAAGAAGGGATAGAATGATAGGAAATATCTGAACACACCCAGGACTTGTTCACTTGGTTTTTGAGCGAAGTTTTGGTGTTAATTACGGTAGAGTAAATCAAGATACGAATATGACAAGCAGATTGGAACACATGTGGAATGTAGTAGTTACGTAGAAATGAAAAGGTTAGGACAGGATAGGGTGGCATGGAAGCTGCATCAAACCAGTCTATGGACTGATGACCCAACCAACACCAACTGCAGATAACTAAAATCGGGTTTGTTTACATTTACATGGAATTTTCAGGTGCCTGTATACTTATGTTTCCAACTATATACCCATGCCACTACAAAGCCCACTATTAATAAGGTGGATAAAATGAATGGGCAACAATCCTATAATTATTGGAGCTTCACGGTTGTTAAACTTCTCGGACTGGCAATTTCCGTACGAAGAGATCCCTCAAAAGTGAATGGCATGAGGAACAATTATGCTTGGTCTAACCTAAACTGTGAAATTATTTTCCTTGCTCGGTTATACTAGTATGTATTTCGTACTCTTGTACTTCAGAAATTTGTTCTTGGTTTAGAACAAATAGCTTGTCTGTCTACTTTTCTTGATAAAAAACAAGGTTGTAGGATTTTAAGAAATGAAAGTTATGTCCTTCGCGACCTATGCTAATGATTTGCATTTTGAACTCATCGTCGTCATTATACCTGACAGTTTAATAGAGACAATGCCGGGAGTTGTTATTCACTCGCAAAGGACAATGAGCTGTGTTATGTGTACACTTCCTTGGAGTCATTGCGACACTCTCTGAATGAAATGTTCGTGATACTCTTACAGATTTGGCACTTGAAAACAAAACAAAAAAGACATTAATTTCAGTTAAAATGTATCTTAAGTTTTTTCGTCAGGTGTTGTTTAAACCGTGAAGATGGGTCGCTAATGATTAACATTAAATGCTGCGTGACCTCCGAAGGTACCGAGTAGACTGCCTATACGCGACCTGCATGCCTGTGAGTATGGGACCCTACCTAAGTTGACTTCTGTGTTGAAGACATCACAAACACCCAGCCCTAGAGCCAGACGAATTAACGACCTAAGGTTAAAATCCTCGATCCGCTCGGGAATCCAACCCGGGACTTCTTGGACCAAGGCCAACATGTTAACCATTTAGCCAATGAGCAAGGCAGGGGGATCACCATAAAGAACTGTTAAGATGAGAAAGACTAGACTACAACAAGCAGTAATACTACCCGGTAATATTCTTTTCCGTATCTGGCTCCATGGCTGACTGGTCCGCATGCTAGCCTGTGGTCCAAGCCGTTTCGGGTTCGATTGTCAGCCAGGCCAGGGATTTTAACCTTCTGGCTCGTGGACTTGAAGTATAGGTCCCACCCTCATAAACGCGCAGGTCGCCCGTGACTGTCAATTCGAAAGGCCTACAGGAATCATTTCCGGAGGCCATACACCATTATTATTATTATTATTATTATTATTATTATTATTATTATTATTATTATTCTCTTCCGACACTGTTGATCTACTGCACAGTTTGCCTTAATTCCCAGACTAAGCGAGTAAAATTTGTCACAACTATGAATGATTTAATAGAAAATATGAATTCTTCATGCTTTTGTTGGCAAGACCTAGTGTTTATAGTGCACTATGTCTTCTGGTGTGGGCTACAATTTTGTTGCTTTCATTTTCCTGTCTGTCTTTTCCTTGGCTTTGACAATATGAAAGTGACGGAGGTATGAGCGATGCTCCTTATGCAGCCAGGCCCTGCTATGAATGGTGTGAAAATGTCGCTCATAAGCCCAGTTGGTGCGGGCATTTCAGTGGGCTTGGCAGACTGATATGTAATAGCAACTTCTGGCCCAGCGAGGGAAGCAAAGGGAAATAACACTACCTCACTCCTCATTTCCCTAGTACGCCTCTTTAGTGACGCCTGGGCCTCCTATGCCGGCTGATTGTGGAGCTGGTAAGGATCCAACCGGCCTTCAGGCTGAGGATTGAACATACACATTAAATTTCTTCTTGAAAATAAGGGGAACAGATCAAGCACTCCACTGACCTCTGGCTGAGTCCTATGAGTAAACCTTAATTCTTTAACTGTTATGCTTTTCAGTCGTGGTTGTAGTGGAAACAAAAAAATAGTTTTCAGGCTCACTCGTGAAATGACGAAGTTAAATATGAACATCCGTGTAACGAGTTGCTTAGAAGGGCTTTGAACCAATTAAAACAGGAAGATAATTGTATTAAATTAGTTGTAGGTACTTATGTCTCAATACATCTGTTTATTTGGAAAAAAAATGCAAAATCAGAAGGGTAAGAAAACTGTTCACCACAGCTATAGCAAAGCATTAATGAAGATTATGTGCTTTGTTAGCTTAACTCAACGGGTTTTGTAAGTTGTAATTGGTTTCCATGTTGAGACATATTTACTACTAGCACTATCTATATATCCAGGTCTAGAAAGCCAATAATAACGGCCGAGGGGATTCGTCGTGCTGACCACACGGCACCTCGTAATCTGCAGACCTTCGGGCTGAGCAGCGGTCGCTTGGTAGGCCAAGGCCCTTCAAGGGCTGTAGTGTCATGGGGTTTGGGCGACTATCTATATATATACTAACAACATACCCGTGCTTCACTACGGCTTTAAAATGAAAGTTATTATTCAAAGTTTTGCATTTTCGAGAGTCCACTGTCAGCTGAGCCTGTAAAATACGTCTTCGGTTCGTACGTCAGACGGTTTGGTGGAATGAATATTTTATAATCTACCACTCACTTGAATCCCGTACGGAAGAATTTGAATGTTTTAAACCATATCTGATTTAACATCTAGGACATAAAAGCGACCACCCTGTGAAAATTTGATTTTGTACGCCGAACAATAATGGAGGAATGATTATCTTCTTAAGGGCTGAATGTTTCGAAATATTTATTAACATCTAGTACATAGAAGACAACCCTTCATTAAAAAAGGTTATGTTCTTGCCTGAAACGGTTTCGGAAGAATGGATATTGTGTTTCTGAGAGTCAACTACCATGTAAACCTCATAGGGGGAAATGTTTTGAAGTATACGGTATTTTACACCTCTTCTCGTAAAATTACACTTTGTACGCCAAACGGGTTTCGAGGGATGAAGAATTCAAATTACGGAGCTAAGCTCATTTGATACTTTAGTGGTGGAACGTTTTAAAATATTTCCTATTTCACATCTAGGATTTAAAATATATACCGCTATTTGGAATTTTGTCTTCGTTCGTTAAACCGTTTCGGAGGAAGGAATTAATATATTTGTTTTCGGATCTTAACCCCCCATTTAACTGTCTGAGGGGTTCAATTTGTTTCAAACCTTCTGTCACCAAGCTCGATAGCTGCAGTCGCTTAAGTGCGGCCAGTATCCAGTAATCGGGAGATAGTGGGTTCGAGCCCCACTATCGGCAGCCCTGAAGATGGTTTTCCGTGGTTTCCCATTTTCACACCAGGTAAATGCCGGGGTTGTACCTTAATTAAGGCCACGGCCGCTTCCTTCAAATTCCTAGGCCTTTCCTATCCCATCGTCGCCATAAGACATATCTGTGTAGGTGCGACGTAAAGCAAATAGCAAAAAAAAAAAACTGTTATTTAACACCTAGGATATCATTTGGCATTTTAACTTCGTAATGAAAACGGTATATTATAAACGTATATTTTTGTCATCATTCCTCATCCCCCAGTCAAAACCCCTTAGGGGTGTATTAAGTCCACTTCTTATTTATATCGTCATAAAAAGAATTCAACTCCTTTTAAACCCCCTTCATTTGTTTCCATCACCCACCCCCCGCCCAAATGCGTGTTTCTATATTTTTAAAAGACATACCAAATACCAATTTTCACGTCCGTAACATGCTTCGTTTTTGTGATATAAGTATCCTCATACAAAGAATTAAACTCATTTTTCAATTCATTTACCCATTCTTAATTGGATTTCGTGAAAACAAAAGAATGCATATTTTTCATTTTTAAAGGAGATTCCAAATAACAATTTTCACGTCTGTAATATCTTCAGATTTTGAGATACCAGTATTCTAATAAAAATAATTCAATCCCTCTTTCAGTCCTTTTTATGCCCCCGCAAATGATTTTTCCGAAAACAATAAAGTACCGTACGCACACCTTTTAGCGATATAGGTCGACCTCTGGTATCTTCGAGATTCGTATTGGCAACCTTCGAAGCACAAACTATGAATCGCTTATGCATCGCTGTGTGACATCTTTCGTACACTTCACGTACTAATACTGTTGTTGTTTACAGAGCAAAGCCAAACTATAGAATTCATGCTGGGAACAAGATTTGCATCGACAAATGTTATATAATGTTATATAAGTGTGTATCATACAGTTGTTGGCTTAAGATAATAAAAGTTTAGAAAATTCATATCGATCGATCATATTATCGATTCAATTCAGATTTCATTTTCATAAAGTTGGCAGTATTACCGGAACCGTGAAAGCTGACTCCACCACCCCGTACAAAGAAATATCGCTAAAAGGTGCGCGGACTATATGTGATACTTAATATTTCAGAGAGATTAAAATTACCAATTTTCTCGTCTGTAACACGTTACGTTTTTGAGATATACTCATTTTAAAAATTCAATCCCTTTGTCAGTCCTGTTCACCCGCTCCCCTTGACCGGCTCCATGGCTAAATGGTTAGCGTGCTGGCCTTTGGTCACAGGGGTTCCGGGTTCGATTCCCGGCAGGGTCGGGAATTGCAACCATCATTGGTTAATTTCGCTGGCACGGGGGCTGGGTGTATGTGTTGACTTCATCATTTCATCCTCATCATGACGCGCAGGTCGCCTACGGGTGTCAAATCAAAAGACCTGCATCTGGCGAGCCGAACTTGTACTCGAACACTCCCGGCACTAAAAGCCATACGCCATTTCATTTACCCGCTTCCCTTAAGTAGGTTTTACAAAAAAAAGTGTTACTTAAGGGAGATTCCAAATAATACTTTTCATGACTGTAACATCTTCAGTTTTTGAGATATAAGTATCTTCAAAAAGGTATTCAATCCCTTTCTCAACTCTTTTCATCCCCTTAAGAGGATTTTTCCGAAAAAAAAAAGACGGGTTTCCTTATTATTAAAGGAGATTCCAAATAGCAATTTTCACGTCTGTAACATCTTCAGTATTTGATGCACAAATATCCCCATAAAAAGAATTCAACTAAGTTCACTTCTCTTCATCCATCCCACCCCCGTAAGTGGATTTTCCGAGAAAAAAACGTGTTTATTTTTAAAAGGAGATTCCAAATACCAAATTTCATGTCTGTTGTATATTTAGTGTTTGAGATATAAGTATCCAGATAAAAAGAATTCACCCCCTTTTTTCCAGTCCTTTTTACACCCATCCCCCACTGAAGTGGTTTTTTTCCGAAAACAAAAAAATGCGTAGGGCAGTGTCCCTCAGTGCCGGCCACCTTAACTTTATTCCTTATAACAAATACAATGCTTTACGGTATGAGATTTTAATACACTAATCTTGTACTTTATTAAATTATTTTACAATTTTAGGGTGTGATTTCCATAAACTTTCATCAAAAGTTTCTAGTATTTAAGAATACAACAAAGCTTAATCCAAGAACTACAAAAATCTTCTTCCAGTACCGGCCACTTATTCTTTTCTAAGAGATATATGTCTTATAATTATAAATTACTACCATCAAACTACTACACAATGAACTCCAAAATACAGGATTATTGGAATATGACATCGACTAACTTTAAGTTTAGTGTACTTTTTGCAATAATCACAAATAAAATACAAAATATTTTCTTGGTCTACACATCCAATATGCGCCCAGCCTGTGCATTTTGTACACTGCCCCCATTCTTCATCAAATGACTCACAACAGATAATGCATGTTGTGTTTCCTTCCATTTCTTTGGTATTTACACCAAAGTCCAGTTTGTTTTGACTCTTCTTTCTTGTCTCACCATCATACACGTGTCTGCTTTTGTTAGAACGGCCTACATTCCCTCCCCTCTTGAACGTTTCATCTTTCTTTTGATATAATTTTGCCTTTCTCTCATCTGCCCTCTGCCTTTTCTCTTCAGCAAGTTTCTTCTTACCTTCTAATTGTTGTTTGTACGGGGATGAAGTTAGCACCTCACTTCTCTGTGTTCGTTGCTTTCTTTTTTTTTTACCTTGTATGCTGGGGGCTTGGCTACAGGAGAGATTTTAACAATTTTCCTGAAATTGGAAGATACTGAGTTGGGCATAGGAGTCTTGGCTGACGGCAGAATAACTGTTGATACGTGACTTGAGGTTGAAGGTACACTCCAAAAATCTTCGCTGCACTCTTCAGGCCTAGATGGAGAGAGATTTGATAGGGTGACAGTTGATGAAGGTCGTGATACAGAGAAATCCATTGAAGTGAGAGCTGATGAAGGATCTGGATCATATACTGCAGGCGTAAAGCTCAAAGCATTATCTGCAGGCATTAAAGCTGTAGGACCATGGATAGGCCTATGCTCCGACTCCTGAAAATGTTCAGCAGGAATGAAATCCAAATCCGAAAAAAACATTTGGGTTCAAAGGCCAAAGTCCTATGCAAACAAATGCCGACTGAGCTAAATCTATTGGGCAGAATGTACAGTAGGCAATATTAACCAGACCAGCAACATCTCTTTGTGTAATTTTCAATGGCTGATGTTTCCTCATTCACACATTGCATGCTTGATTGCAGGCTGCTTTGAAAAGCTGCATTACAGCTCGGTCTAATGGTTGAATCTTGTGCGTAATGTGAGGAGGTAAGCTGATCATGTGTACGGGATGTTTTCTTGCGAACAAGATAACGTCAAGATCCTTGTGTTTGCTGTATCAGAAGCACTGGATCGTCTGTAGTAGGACGTGTTCTCTCAACGAACAAATCGAACCATTTCAGAAATGCTTTTGCAATGATCCATCCACTTTCCTCAGCCGCAAACACACTTCCTGGAGAAGCGTCCTTTCTTAACACTGCATCAATTCTTGATTTGTTGGGGAAGACAAATAGAGGAGGAACAAAAATATCCCCTGCAGCATTTATGCTTAGAAGGACGGTCACATATCTTCCTCTCTCTCCTGATGTGATCTTGCTAACTTGCTTTTTCCCCTTTTGTGAGATGACCTTGACATCGTTATAATGTACGACAGAAACCCCAGTAAAATTGTACTTAGCAACACTTCATATATTTTAAAGAAGAGCCCCAACCTGACGCCTGTTAAAACCAAATGCTCTCTGAAGGCTTGTAGACTCAGGGCATCTCAGAGACAGTTCAGGATGTCGTTCCATGAAATCATAATAAAACTGCTTTCCAGCAGTTTTGTTTTCTTTGCTGAACTGGTGAGGCACTTTTAAATGCTCGGCCAAAGTGAATGCTAATTGTAAAAAATCTTTCCTGTTCAGGGACATGAAGAAATTATCTAGATCTTACATATAAATAACCAACTGATTTTCCGTATCTTCATCAAAGGTTTTCTTAAATCTTCCCATCTCGGGGGTTAGATCCACAGCCAAACCAACTCTAAGTGCTCTCAAACGATCTCCTCTCAAACGTGCTTCTTGGCACACAAAAAGCCTCAACAGCTTGCCTTGATGTCATTTTGTTATAAATCATTTCGTTCAGTGCCATCTTCATATCGTCCTCGGTCCACTTTCCTTTTATTTGACCCCTTTTCTGGGCCATTTCACCCTGGAAAGTGAAAAGTGGATTGGATTTTTATTTCTTTAAAAGTACTATTGGCTGGTACTGGAAGACACATGGGTGGCCGGTACTGTACGAAACTCACGTGAAGGAATTTTCCCAACTGGATATTGTTTAATAGAAGACGTCGTGCAACTTTTACCAGCTATAACATCCTTAAAGAATATATATAAAATAACTTGTCTTGACTGACTGACCGATTCATCATCGCCGAGCCAAAACTACTGGACATAAAGAAATTAAATTTTGAGGATACATTTACACTGACTGACAGAGCAAATGCAACACCAAGAAGGGGTGGTCAGAACTTTATGCCAATTGCAGGGTAGACTGACGTCACTGAGGTATGCTCATGATGTGAAATGCGCCGCTGTGCTGCGCACGTAGCGAACGATAAATAGGACACGGCGTTGGCGAATGGCCCACTTCGTACCGTGATTTCTCAGCCGACAGTCATTGTAGAACGTGTTGTCGTGTGCCACAGGACACGTGTATAGCTAAGAATGCCAGGCCGCCGTCAACGGATGCATTTCCAGCAGACAGACGACTTTACAAGGGGTATGGTGATCGGGCTGAGAAGGGCAGGTTGGTCGCTTCGTCAAATCGCAGCCGATACCCATAGGGATGTGTCCACGGTGCAGCGCCTGTGGCGAAGATGGTTGGCGCAGGGACATGTGGCACGTGCGAGGGGTCCAGGCGCAGCCCAAGTGACGTCAGCACGCGAGGATCGGCGCATCCGCCGCCAAGCGGTGGCAGCCCCGCACGCCACGTCAACCACCATTCTTCAGCATGTGCAAGACACCCTGGCTGTTCCAATATCGACCAGAACAATTTCCCGTCGATTGGTTGAAGGAGGCCTGCACTCCCGGCGTCTGCTCAGAAGACTACCATTGACTCCACAGCATAGACGTGCACGCCTGGCATGGTGCCGGGCTAGAGCGACTTGGATGAGGGAATGGCGGAACGTCGTGTTCTCCGATGAGTCACGCTTCTGTTCTGTCAGTGATAGTCACCGCAGACGAGTGTGGCGTCGGCGTGGAGAAAGGTCAAATCCGGCAGTAACTGTGGAGCGCCCTACCGCTAGACAACGCGGCATCATGGTTTGGGGCGCTATTGCGTATGATTCCACGTCACCTCTAGTGCGTATTCAAGGCACGTTAAATGCCCACCGCTACGTGCAGCATGTGCTGCGGCCGGTGGCACTCCCGTACCTTCAGGGGCTGCCCAATGCTCTGTTTCAGCAGGATAATGCCCGCCCACACACTGCTCGCATCTCCCAACAGGCTCTACGAGGTGTACAGATGCTTCCGTGGCCAGCGTACTCTCCGGATCTCTCACCAATCGAACACGTGTGGGATCTCATTGGACGCCGTTTGCAAACTCTGCCCCAGCCTCGTACGGACGACCAACTGTGGCAAATGGTTGACAGAGAATGGAGAACCATCCCTCAGGACACCATCCGCACTCTTATTGACTCTGTACCTCGACGTGTTTCTGCGTGCATCGCCGCTCGCGGTGGTCCTACATCCTACTGAGTCGATGCCGTGCACATTGTGTAACCTGCATATCGGTTTGAAATAAACATCAATTATTCGTCCGTGCCGTCTCTGTTTTTTCCCCAACTTTCATCCCTTTCGAACCACTCCTCCTTGGTGTTGCATTTGCTCTGTCAGTCAGTGTATATTACAATGTAGGTGCTCGCTAAGGGAGGATTTTTGGGTATTCCGTCGATAAGGGGGTGAAAAGGGGGGTGAATTTTTGAAATGAGTGTATCTATGTCCCAAAACTTTAAAAGCTGACAGATCTAAACATTGGTATTTAGAATCTCCTAAAAAATAAAGAAACACGTATTTTTTGTTTTTTGGAAAATCCAATTAATGGAGGGTGAAAAGGGGAGTGAATTTTAAAAATGAGTGTATGTATATCTCAAAACTTTAAATGTTTACAGACGTAAAAATTGGTATGTAGAATCTCCTTTAAAAATAAAGAAACATGTATTTTTTGTTTTCGGAAAAAACCAATAGGAGAGATGAAAAGGGTGAAAAAGGGGTTGAATGTCTTTAATGAAGATATAAAACTGAAGATATTACAGACCTGAAAATTTGTATTTCGGATCTCCTATAAAAATAAAGAAACGAGTAGTTTTTGTTTTTGGAAAATACTATTAATGGGGGTTAAACGGGAGTGACAATTTGGGGTGAATTTTTAGAAAGATTATAACTACAGTTTTTCTCAGAAACGTAAAATGTTACAGACGTAAAAATTGGTATTTGGAATCTCCTGTAAAAGTAAAGAAATATAGGTGATTTGTTTTTGGAAACTCCACTTAAGGGGAAGTAAAAAGGGGGTGAAATTTTAAAATGAGCATTTCTACAGTATATCTCACAAACGTAACATTTTACAGAAGTGAAAAATGGTATTTTCACCTCTATTACAAGTAAAGAAACATGTATTTTTTGTTTTCGGAAAAACCACTTGGGGGGGGGGGGTAAAAGTGAATGTAAAAGGGATTGAATTCTTTTAATTAGGATACTGATATCTCAAGAACTGAAGATGTTACAGACGTGAAATTTGGTATTTGAAATCTCTTTAAAAATAAAGAAATACGTAGCTTTTGATTTCGGAAATCCACTTAAAGGGGGGAGGGAAATTGAGAAGATTTTGCAGACGTGAACATTGGTATTTGAAATCTGCTTTAAAAATAAAGACCGAGCTCGATAGCTGCAGTCGCTCAGGTGCGGCCAGTATCCAGTATTCGGGAGATAGTAGGTTCGAACCCCACTGTCGGCAGCCCTGGAAATGGTTTTCCGTGGTTTCCCATTTTCACACCAGGCAAATGCTGGGGCTGTACCTTAATTAAGGCCACGGTCGCCTCCTTCAATATAATTCCTATCGTTTATTTCAAATGTGTTTACATTTTTATTTATATGCTAGGAGAATCTACTGTAATCTAAGTTCTCCAAAGGGAAAGGTGGCTCTTGAAAACGAACCCAGGAAAGATTAAAAAGGATAGGTTTATGATCAGAATAAGTACATTATGAACAGTAAAATCAATTGGTCTCGACTACTTTTTCACCCCACCGCCACTAAGTTGATTTACCCCCCTCACCCCCAAGTATAAAGAAGGCGTGTTTCTTTATGTTTAAAGAAGATTCCAAATACCAATGTTCACGCCTGTTACCTTCAGTTTTGAGATATGAGTATCCCCATAAAAATAATTCACATTTTTCACTTCCTTTCACTCCCCCGCCCGAAGTGAATTTTCCGGCAAAAAAATACTTGTTTCTTTAATAGTAAAGGATCTTCTAAATCCAATTATCACGACTCTAACATCTTCAGTTTTTGAGATATGTCTCCTCATAAATGGAATTCAACTCCTTTTCACCCTCGCCTCCCAAGATGACTCCCCCCCCCCCAAACGCGGTTTTCTTTGTTTTTAAAGGAGATACAAATACCAAATTTCACGCTTGCAACAACTTTTATTTTTGTTAGATGTACGTATCCACATACAATTAATTCAATTAATTTTTCAATTCTTTCACCTCCCGCCCCCTTCATTGGATTTCCGAGAATACGTGTTTCTTTACTTTTAAAGCAGATTCCAAATACCAATGTTCACGTCTGCAAAATTTTTCGTTTTTGAGATAATAGTATCTTCATACAAATATTTCAACTAATTTTTCAATTTCCCTCCGCCCTTTAAGTGGATTTCTGAAAACAAAAGCTACGTATTTCTTTATTTTTAAAGAGATTTCAATTACCAAATTTCACGTCTGTATCATCTTCAGTTCTTGAGTTAGATAGATAGATAGATAGATAGATAAGAAATGGGTGAGCCCTGTTTTCGCAGAGCTCCACACGTAGGTCTATGAAGACCCTTTGTGCCCCTTGAACGGGTTTGCCTAGTCCAGCCCTAGTGCTCCTATAAAGGATACCAGTGTCCGGATTTTGGCATTCCTGATGTCCTCCAGGCTCACAAAATGTGAGCCCAGGTATCGATGTCTAGTGCTTGCAAAAGCCTCGCACTGACATAACACATGCGCGGAGGTCTCCTCCTCCTTACCGCATCTTCTACACATCGGATCCTGGGTGATTTTCATGATGTGTAGGTGTCTCTGTAAGGTATTGTGGCCTGTTAACAGTCCAACTACCATTCTCATTCTGGTCCTATTCAAATTCATTAGGACCTTTTTATAGCTTTGACTAGGCCCTTTGATAAGTTCACGTGCCTGTCTTGCTATGGTTAACCTCTTCCAAATATCTAGGTGAGACTGGTTTATCCATTGGGATATTGCCAGACTCACACTTCGGAGTGACACTCCCAGGAAGGGCTCTGGTCCTGTGAAGGAACCCATTGAGCCCTGTTTCGCTAGTTTGTCAGCTTCTTCATTTCCACTGATACCTGTGTGCCCAGGAACCCATAATAGGGTAACTGAGCTAAGCTCACACAGCTGATCTAACATCCTTTGGCATTCCCATACCAGTTTTGATGTTGTTTTAACTGCACATAGTGCTTTTAGCGCTGCCTGGCTATCACTACAAATAGTGATGTGTCTTCTGTGTCCAGGCATATTCCATATATTTACAGCACAGGCTAGTATTGCGTATACTTCAGCCTGGAAAACAGTAGCATATTTACCCATAGGAAGGGAGAGCCTTGTCTTAGGCCCCCAGACCCCGGCGCCTGTGCCCGTCTCCGTCCGCGAGCCATCTGTGTACCATGTACAGCCCCCAGACTTCAGACGGGCCCCAGCGTCCGCGGCCCACTCCTCCCTTGTGGGTATCACCACTGTAAATTTATAATTCAAATTAAAGCTAGGCTTCATCAGATCCCCGATCATCATTGTCATAGGGCAAGTCTGGTGAAGCCTTGTAAGAATAGAGGCATGACCTCTATTCGGGTTTTTGAAGGACCATCCTCCGAGTGACCAAAGGCGATAGGCACTCATTCCCGCTATTACCTTAACATATAAATGTAAGGGGGGGAAACCTAGGATGGCCTCCATTGCACGTAATGGTGTAGTATCCAGTGCCCCTGTTATTCCTAGACACGCAAGTCTTTGGACACTGTTTAACTTGGTGCTCTCAGTTTTACTCTCTGAGCCTGGCCACCAGACTATAGATGCATAGGTGATCGTGGGCCGTACAATGGAGATATAGAGCCACTGGACCACCTTAGGTCTTAGGCCCCAAGTCTTCCCGACGGCCCTGCGACAGGCCCACATAATCTTGCGAGCCTTATCCACCTTATGATCTATATGTTTCTTCCAACTCAGTCTTGCCTCAAGGATTACCCCTAGGTACTTAACCGAGGTTGTCTTAACTAATTTTTTCCCAAATAGGAAAGGCTCTGACAGTCCGTCTAGCCTCCTCCTCTTGGTAAATACCACGAGCTCCGTCTTATCGGGATTAACCGACAAGTCTCTCTCGTGGCACCATCTTTCCACCCTACGTAGAGAGCTCTGTACGAGTTCGGAAACCGTACTGGGGAAATTTCCTACCGCCATCAGGCTTATGTCATCTGCATAGCCTTGGGCGTATATTCCTCCAACATTTAACCTGGTAAGTAGTTCATCCACTACCAGACACCATAATGTTGGTGATAATACTCCTCCCTGTGGACACCCCCTGTCTATATTAGCTCTCAACATTACAGCGTTGAGGGTAAACAGAACTTGACGGCTCTGCAGTGAGGCCAATCCATTTTATGAGCATACTGCTCACTCCTCTTCTCTCTAGACTACGTTCTATGGAGCCCAAAGTTGTATAGTTAAAGGCCCCTTCTATATCTAGGAATACAACCATAGCAAGTTGTTGCTGATCCAAGGCACTCTCCAGCCTAGAAACCAGCCGGTGTAGTGCCGTCTCAACCGTCTTCCCTGGTTGATATGCATGTTGATGAGAATGCAGGGGAAAGTCTCTTAATACTTTCTCCCTGATATGTCTATCCACCAGTCTTTCCAAGGTCTTAAGTAGAAAAGACGTTAGACTAATGGGTCTATAATCCTTAGGTCTAGTATATGAAGACCTTCCGGGTTTAGGTATAAATACCACCTTCGCCTGACGCCACAGGGAGTGCACGTACCCCATAGTGAGACAGGCTCTAAAGATTCTAACCAGGTATGGTATAAGGACCCCCCCCCGCCTCCTGAAGAAGCGCTGGGAAGATCCCATCCACACCTGGGCTTATGTAAGGGGCAAAGGATTCTAATGCCCACTTAACCCTTCTTGGGGTGACAATCTCTGCGGCTTCCCTCCAGCCACTTTTATCGGGTCTGAAGGATCCGCTCGATTCTACCTCACTATTCGTGATTACCGAACCTGGAAAGTGGGCATCAAGCAATAAGCTCAGGGTCTCCCCCTCTGTGGATGTGTATCCACCAGAAGGAGTCTCCAGTGAGCCCAGCCTTGCCCTTCTATCCAAGGTTAAAATTTTATGAAGCCTTGCCGCTTCATGTTGACTTTCAATGGAGTCACAAAATTGTCTCAAAGATTTCCTAGAAGCCTTTTTGACTTCTGACTTGTACCTTCTTTGTGATTCTTTGTAAGAATCTAGGCTTTCTTGATCCTGAAGTTCCCTGTATTTATTCCAGAGCCTTCGTGTATTTCTCCTCAGGTGTTCAAGATAACTATTCCACTTGAAGCTTCCTGTTACTCTTTTTGCCTTAACAATAGGGCAGTTTAATTCATAAGAGGTAACCAGTGTCCGTGTGAGAAAACTCACACTGAGCTCCAGCTCCTCTTTGTTTTTAATTATGTTTGAGGGTCCTCCCTCCAATCCCCTCCTCACGTCCTCCCTAAAAGATATCCAATCGGTTCGTCTAGGATTTCTGTAAGACGGGATCTCGATGGAGCCCTCTATATAAAACACAATGTGTCTATGATCTGACAAGGAAGGCTCCAAAGAGACCTTCCAGTCTTTAAATTCCTGCATGATTCCCATGGAACCCAGGGTAAGATCTATGATCCCTTCGCTCCTATTATTACTGAAGGTAGGGGTATCACCAATATTCATGATCTCAAGATCAGTTGTACATAGAAATTCTATGAGGTGCTCTCCCCTTCGGTTTGTATTTTTACTTCCCCAAATGCTATGATGAGCATTGGCATCACATCCTACTACGAGGTTTAATCCTTGTTTCCTACAGTATATCACCAGTCTCTTGAACTCCTCCGGCGGGGGTGGAGATTCAGAGTCTCCTGGGAAATATGCAGAACAGACAACCAAGTCTCTTGGCTGTCCGCCCTCTTCATATCTCATTAGGACTGCTACCAGGTCTCTAGTAATGAAACCCGGTATAGCCCAAGCGTTATGATCCTTAATTAGTATACATGCTCTAGGCTTCTCCTCTGCTATTCCACTGAATAGAGTGAAACCTGCACATTTTAGTCCCATGATATGCCCCTGTCTAAGCCAGGTCGCCCTGTATCAGGGCGACCGAAAACCCGCCTTTCTGGATACTTCTATTAAGTACCCTAGAGGCCGCTATACAATGTTGTATATTTGCTTGTATGAAAGTAATCATTCTTTACTTTCATAGAATACTTTACCTTATGCGGTCTCCGGAACTTGCAGCTCCGTCTCCCGCGATGGATCCTGGGGCTTGGCTGGCCCCGGTTCCTGTCCGGGCTCCAGCTCTTTGCCCCTGCTGGTCTCGGTTTTATCTGTGGTGGGGTTGGTCCTCTGCTTGTCACGCTTGCCCTCCACCAAGGTGAAGGTAGCCACATGCACCCCGCAGAAGATCTTCTTCCCCACCACTTTCTCCACATCCCTGGAGTCCATGCTGACCACAAGGCGGACACCTCTCTTCTCCTCCTTGCGGTCGTAAACCCTCCAGCTGGTGGGATTTAAGCCATGGTTCTGGCGTGCCATTCTTCCCAAAAGGACATTATTGTCCTTTGGTTGTCCTGGTATCCAGACCATGACTCTCTTGTAGGAAAGGAGTTTGTCCATGCCCACATTTGTGAGCCTGGCTCCTTCCCACTGTTGTATACCTGTAACAAGACTAGAAATCCATGCTACAGTTTCGTTGTTCTCTGCTATGATGACGGCCGCACACCTTGACAGATAGCAGTCCAGGAACTGAGGCTTAATGGGCCCCTGCTCCGGAAGCTCGTCTATCAGATTGGTGATAGCCTCTTCCACAGCTTCCACCTGTTTCTCGGATAGCTGCTGGTCAGGATATCCCACAGGTACTATGGCCATCCTGATCTCAGCTTTGGCTATCCTGGCGTACTCCACCTTGGGTCTCTTGCGAGTCTGCCGGTCTTCTTCTGGGGTTGCCCCCGACAGAAGTCGTTTCCCCGCTGGCATCTTAGTGGGTGGGGTCCTTTGTGCCCTAGAAGCAGAGCCCTTTTCAGGGTCCCGCCTCTTGTGCCCATTGGATCCCTCCACTGTTGTCGCTGTTGTGGTAGTAGAAGTCCCCTCAGCCCCAGGAGTTAGGCCCTCTTTGGCCTGCTCCCGGGCCTTTAAGGCCTTCTTGTATCTCCTCTTTTCAGCGCCAGAGCGCTGTTTCTTCTTCTTCTTCTTCTTCTTCTTCTTCTTCTTCTTCTTGACCTGTAGATTGCCCACCTCTTGAGTGAGCCCTCTAACTGTCGAAGATGAACTATCCGAGGGTATCTCCGAAGAGTCCCCTTCGGTTGTTGTTGTAGTGTTTCTCTCGGAGGCCCCAGAAGAGCTCTCCGGTTTATGGATGGCTACCGTATTCATTCAAGTCCCACGAGTAGCTAGGGAAATATATGTCCGCCCAGGCAGAGCCCCGCATACCTGGGTAAGGCTACTTACTTCGAGAGGGCGCCAAGTATCTCGAAGGCTCCGTTCAAGACACATCTCCCATGTGCCATGCACCCCATCGGCACGGGTCGCGTTACACCTTAGGGTTGGGCGGTGCTTTAGCTTCCTCCTCCTTGTATGCCGAACGGTTACCCAATAGGGCTCCATTCGGCATCGCAAGAAAGAAGCTACTAGTCCCCCTCACCGCGAAGAGGATCTTCAATTGAAGAGGGTAACCAAGGTTAGCCCCCTACAATTGTAGAAGCACACACGAGGGGGAGTTCTTGAGTTATCGGTATCCTAATTGAAAGAATTCAATCCCTTTGTCATTGACTTTTACCCCCCCCCCCTCCAAGTGGTTTTTCCGAAAACAAAAAATACATGTTTCTTTCCTTGTAATAGAGATTAAAATACCATTTTTCACTTCTGTAAAATGTTACGTTTGTGAGATATACTGTAGAAATGCTCATTTTAAAATTTCACCCCCTTTTTACTTCCCCTTAAGTGGAGTTTCCAAAAACAAATCACCTATATTTCTTTACTTTTACAGGAGATTCCAAATACCAATTTTTACGTCTGTAAACATTTAAAGTTTTGAGATAGATACACTCATTTTTAAAATTCACTCCCCTTTTCACCCCCCATTAATTGGATTTTCCAAAAACAAAAAATACGTGTTTCTTTATTTTTAAAAAGATCCCAAATACAAATTTTCAGGTCTGTAATATCTTCAGTTTCTGAGATATAAATATCCTCACTAAAGGCATTCAACCAGTTTTTCATGCCACAGTTTTATTCTTGATGACGGTACACGCTTTTGCGGCTCTTAGATAATTATTGTGAGCATTATTTTCGGTCTGAACTTCAAGGGACTTGCTATTATGGTCGGACAAATTGGTGCAATGCACGTCGTGTCTGTCTTTATCACATCTTCCTGTTTCTGCCGTAGTAGTAACGTCTTAACCACGTACTGCTTGTTGTCATAGTCTCTCCTTCCACAGTTCACACGTTGTACAGTTGAGGCGTATAGTTTCAAACCCGACCAAGTCCATCTTTTTCACGTTCTGATGTTTTGACTTCCATGGATTCCTCTTTACAAGATGAATACAACGGGAACGAAAGTGGGTTTCAAATCCGGCCAGATCACATTTAAAATTGCAGTAAAGAATGAGGTTTCATATCAAAGTCGGCCAAGTCCCTGTTAACCCGCACGGGCCAATAATCCTGCGCTATCCAGCCACGCGTTTTCTTCCGGTAATATGGCGGCCTGACATTTGTTCGTGTCACATGTGGTGGTTTTGTTTGCGTGTATTTTAATAAATATTTTATAATTAATAAATATATACATAATTAATTGGTCGTTTTTAATAGTATTCATATTTGCTGTGCAATAAAATGGAGGAAATTAATAAACGCCATACCAGAAAGCGGGAACGTGATCTTTCCACCTTGAAGCGCATGAGGGAAAAACAGCTGAGATGAGTACAATCAACAACGTGTTGTTAGTGGTGATTTAATCAAGGTTCGGTGATATGTTTCGAAGGCGCGATGGTATTGAATAGGTATAATATGAAGAATATACATTGAAGTAGGTACATGAATCCATATATTTGCAAAATATACACTATTTAAATGTTAATTAGCCTCTACATTGATTACAATGTTGGGTAATTTTACACAAACATAATGTTTAAAATAATAATCCTTGAAGATTTTTCACTAAATCGTATATCATTTTTAATCATATTTGTTCTAAATAAAGTCAAGATGAACACAGTTGGAAAATAGGCCTAATCTAGATTTTTTCCCTTTAGGTATTAGGCCAAATTTTCTAATCTAAGTTTCAAAATCGGCCAAGTCCCACAGTTAGTTTCAAACAGGGTCAAGTCCAAATTTTTTATACATTTTTCAATTCATGTAATATATTTAGACTGTAAAAATTGTATGGTAATGAATCATAAGCCTCTGCTAAGCAACATAAAGATTAAAGTGTCTGAATATATGTGAATTAATAACCTAAACGAGTTTTTTGCTTCTTCTGAAAAAAAACAGCTCAACGGACTTGGCCATGTTTGAAACTATACGCCTCAGTTTTTCTCCTTTCTGGGGTTATTTTAGACGTTTTATATACCTTCAAACAAAGTGTGGGAAACATTATCTGTCAATTTCCTTATTCTCAGCCCTGGGCGAAAATCAGATTGAAGAAAATGCCGCCTATCTACGAAAGAATTTCTTGACTCTAAATTAGGTAGAAATGAATCTCCAGAAATAGCACAGAGCCATTTCTGCCTGAGCTCTCAATGAGATGAAAATTCGTGAAATTAAATCCTATTTATTGCCCCGCTCTTACTCCGGCAGCATGGCATATTTTCATCGTAATAAGCATCCACCTACGGCAATTAAATGCCATGATATCTCCTGGATACATACGTACGCGCAGAATAATCAAAATAATGAAACATTGTTAATTCATTTGAACTTTGGAAACGCATGGAATAGACATTCATACCTAGATTCGTAAAGCGTGATACTTATTCATTCTTAACTAGTGAATACGAAACACATTCACAAACACTTTATTAAACACCAAAACACGTGTAATAACAAGGGATATACCGTACTTGCCTTTAGTGGACTAAGAAGTAGGGTTGCCAACAATTTTGAAAAAAATACTGAAGATTAGGGACTCAACAAAATTTTACTAGTAAGCACTACTTTTTAATTTTAAATGGCACATACAGTAAATCATTCTGCATGCACTCGGTAAAGACATACAAAGCACATAGCTTACCAAAGTTTACACTGATAGCATGAAAGGTGCTTATGTTATTGATACACGAAGAAAATAACTCTGTAATTTAATTACTAGAAATACTCTACTTTTAAAAATCATATTTCTGTACTGATTTTGCTTCCCTTAAGTCTCCCATAATTTATAACGAACTGAAAGAAATCCCCAAATAAGTAATCAAAATTTGTTACAATTTGAGGTTCAAATTTTATCAGACGTGTTGTGTTTCTGTTTCGAACATCTGTCCACTTGTTTGTCATTAGAGAAAATATTCTCTCTGTATGAGCATTACTACCTGGCATGCTGAGAACATAACTCATAAGTTATTACACATTTTTAACATTAAAACTGTTCTGTTTTAAAGCAGTCAATACTGAAACCCATTTCTGGCAAAAATTACCTTCTAGAGAGAGCACATTTTAAAACATCTCTGGAACAATACAATTCTTCATACAATTCATCCTCATTTACACACTCCAAATTAAGACAGTTCAACAGCTTTTAACAAATAAAGAAATCCAACTTCGTTTTTCAGACACATTGGTATCAAACACTTAAACTTGTCAGGTGTCTCAACACTTTTAACTAAATATGAATATAAAGAATCATAGACTGGATTTTTTTCAGTGTTATATTTAAGGTCTGAACTTAGGAGAGTACCTAAAATTTGATGAGTGGAGCTACCAAAAAATCAGTCCTCCTTTCTCTGCTTTACTAATTATTAACTACAGACATTCCTAATATTCCATACTACTGAGATCTGAATTCTCTAAGTATTTTGAGGAAACAAGGAAAAATATTTTTAAAAATGCACAAAAAACTGAAATTCCTTTTTAAATATTTTCGAACAGTCCTCCATACTTTTAAAGTAAATTTTTATGGGCTTTCCGTTTTTAGCAGTTTTTCTACAGCAGGTGTAAAAGAAAACCACCTAGTTGGAAAATACCGAAGGATTTTGGACCACTCGACATTCACAAATTCAAAAAAACAAAACAAAACGATGGTAATGCATGTCTTCGTTTGGAAGGACAGGAAAAGTGACTGTATACTTTCAGCACTAACTGATGATGATGATGATGATGATGATGATGATGATGCTTATTGTTTTAAGGGGCCTAACATCGAAGGTCATCGGCCCCTTCAGCACTAACAATTCAACATCTGCCTCTAGACTGTCTGATGCATGTTTCATGGCATCATGTACAACATGATTGGAACAGTGCTTTAAGTATTTTTTTTTATTGTAATCTTGCAATAATTTCATAACTGAACAGTTCTTCCCATAGTTGGCGTTAGCACTATCAGCACAATATATTGTCCAGACTCAGAGGTTGTGATAGAAGAGCACTCGTCAATAAATTGTGGATATCAGTTGTGGTCTCATTCGCTTGTTCACTGAAATCCAATAGCTTGTTTTGAATGACTTTGAAGGAGTCAAAATATCTAATTACCACAGGAAACAGTTTCCTGATAAGATAATTCGAATCATCTCTTGTTAATGAAAAACCACATTAAGTTACTTTTTGGAGAATCACTCAACACTTCTAAAAAATCACTCACACTCCTAGGCGCTAAGATGATTTTCAGTCATTTCGGCCTTTGTTCGACTACAATATATTATTTTGAGATATCGGAGTCGTTAAATACCGTACGTCCTTAGAAAGTCTGATACTGCAATCCATACTATTGTACCTAGATCAGGTTGTACTTAACGGTATGAAAGACTAATGAAAGTTCACCAGCAACAACTTTACCCTCGATGCTTTTTGCGTTATAAATTTGAATTTGAAGAGTTGAAGAAACTGGTTATCTTTACAAGAGATTTTAGTATATTTCTCTTTACTGCTGTGGCCTATAAAATAAAGATTTCAGTTACATAACTACAAAATGTCGCCAGAAAATCGGCTTACTTGTTAGATTCTTTCATGGACCTCTTAAATTTATTAACTAGGCCTACCTGTTGTTTTCATGTGCTGTACACAATAATTTTTTTCCCCATGTGTGATGCTAAATTCACGTTTGCAGATGTAACAACTTGCTTTGTATGAATTATATTTCACTGGTTGAATCCACGAATAAGTCCGGACTCGAGGCCGAGGACGCTGGTAGCGTTATCTGCGAGCTGTGTATGGAAACAACACGATGCATAATATTGTAGGTAGGCCAAGGACAAGTATTGGTTCTGTTTCCCAATAATGCACAGTGATATAATGTACAAACTAATGTTGCGATGCGGTAATGAACATCACTTTAAAGAAGTGTGTACAGTCACCCTTTGAAACAGTCGTTAATCCCGAAGCATACATACAGTATCTTACCGAAAAAATAAGTACGGTATTATACGACAGGACAAAATACCGGAGGTGGAAACAATATAATTATGTTATTCTTGGATACATCATCAAACAAATGCCCAGAGCATTCCTTCAATCAATTGAATGTTGTGGACCTTGAACTAGGGCATGCGTTGTTCTACTGCACAAGATATACAGCCGAACATACATTATGCCATATTTACATGAATGTATAGGCCTACACAACACAACCTTATTGTAACGTAAACTAAGGAACGTGTGGACACAGGTGTTTATGTATCATAATATCACCGGCGCGCAGTCCGGCTCCATGGCTAAATGGTTAGCGTGCTGGCCTTTGGTCAGTAGGTGTACAAGAGGGAGGGGAAGGAAAGGGAGGAGTTGTAGAAGACAGGTGGTCTAATGTTCTAAGGGGAAGGAGATTGCAGGCTAAGAGCTCTATTCAGGATCAGAATTCAGGACAGGTGTCTGTGCAAAATCGGTACGAGTCACTCCAGGTAGAACAACAGAGGGAAGATGAGGGACAGGGAACTGTTGCTGAGATGTGTGGAAGTAGGAGGAAGGGAAAAGGTAGGAAAGGAAAATGTAGAGTAGATGATAGGAAAAGACAGGTGGAACAGGGTCATGGGAAGGAGAAAAGGGAGGAGGAAGTAGCTTCTGCAGTTATCAGGAAAGATAGGGCTGACCAGGAGGGGAGGGGATCAAACGAGGTGGGTAGGGTTGAGGCTCTGGTCATGGGAGATTCCATCGTTAGACACGTGGGGAAAGTGTGTGGAGGAAAGGGTACCAGGGTAGAGTGTTATCCAGGAATTAGGTTGAGGCAGATGTTGAGGAAAGTAGAAGAGAGGGAGGAGGGGAAGGAGAAGGTGGTAGTGTTTCACGTTGGTACCAACAACGTAAGGCAAGCTGATATAAGTACCAACACAGTTGGAGATGTGTGGGATCTGGTAAATGCAGAACGGGTGAAGTTTAAGAAAGCGGAGATTGTTATTAGCGGAATACTGTGTAGAAGGGATACTGACTGGAGGGTGATTGGGGATTTAAATGAGACTATGGAGTGGGTATGTGGGAAACTGGGAGTGAAATTTCTAGATCCTAATGGGTGGGTAGGAGATAGGGATCTGCGCTCAGATGGCCTTCATTTAAACCGCAGTGGTACGTATAAGTTAGGAAATTTGTTTGGAAGGGTAATAAGGAGGTACATTCAGGGAAACGGGATGGCCTAGAGAGCGGTGATAAGGGAACAGGGAACTGGAAATCAAGTAGGGATGACATAAAATTGTTAGTGTTGAACTGTAGAAGTATTGTAAGGAAAGGAATAAAATTAAGTAATTTAATAGATATATATTCACCAGATATTGTAATAGGAGTTGAATCATGGCTGAGAAATGATATAATGGATGCAGAAATTTTCTCACGGCACTGGAGTGTGTATCGTAGAGATAGGATAGGAAGGGTGGGAGGCGGAGTGTTCATTCTGGTGAAAGAAGAATTTGTAAGCTACGAAAAAGTTAAAGATGAGACACATGAAATTCTAGGTGTAAGGCTCATTTCTAAAGATAATAGGCAACTTGATATATTTGGAGTGTACAGATCGGGAAAGGGTAGTGCTGACGCGGATTCGGAATTATTTGATAGGATAGTCAGCTATGTGGGTAACGACATGGAAAGAAATGTGATTGTAGCGGGAGATCTGAATTTGCCAGATGTCAATTGGGAAGGAAATGCGAACGACAGGAAGCATGACCAACAAATGGCAAATAAGTTAATATGGGAAGGACAGCTGATTCAGAAAGTGATGGAACCAACCAGAGGGAAAAATATCCTGGATGTCGTGCTGATAAAACCAGATGAGCTCTATAGGGAAACTGAAGTAATAGATGGTATTAGTGATCATGAAGCTGTTTTTGTGGTAGTTAAAAATAAATGTGATAGAAAGGAAGGTCTTAAAAGTAGGACTGTTAGGCAGTACCATATGGCTGATAAAGCAGGCATGAGGCAGTTCCTAAAAAGTAACTATGATCGGTGGAAAACGGTAAATAAAAATGTAAACAGACTCTGGGATGGGTTTAAAGAAATTGTTGAGGAATGCGAAAACAGGTTTGTACCATTAAGGGTGGTAAGGAATCGTAAAGACCCACCTTATTATAATAGAGAAATAAAGAGACTAAGAAGGAGGTGCAGACTGGAAAGAAATAGAGCTAGAAATGGCTGTGGAAGTAAGGAGAAATTGAAGGAACTTACTAGAAAATTTAATCTAGCAAAGAAGGCAGCTAAGGATAATATGATGGCAAGCATAATTGGCAGTCATACGAATTTTAGTGAAAAATGGAAGGGTATGTATATGTATTTTAAGGCAGAAACAGGTTCCAAGAAGGACATTCCAGGAATAATTAATGAACAAGGGGAGTGTGTATGTGAGGATCTTCAAAAGGCAGAAGTATTCAGTCAGTAGTATGTAAAGATTGTTCGTTACAAGGATAATGTCGAAATAGAGGAGGAGACTAAGGCCAAAGAAGTAATAAAATTTACATATGATAACAATGACATTTACAATAAGATACAAAAGTTAAAATCTAGAAAAGCGACTGGAATTGATCAGATTTCTGGGGATATACTAAAGGCAATGGGTTGGGATATAGTACCATATCTGAAGTACTTATTTGATTATTGTTTGGTCGGAGGATCTATACCAGATGAATGGAGAGTTGCTATAGTTGCCCCTGTGTATAAAGAAAGGGTGATAGACATAAAGCTGAAAATTACAGGCCAGTAAGTTTGACATGCATTGTATGTAAGTTTTGGGAAGGCATTCTTTCTGATTATATTAGACATGTTTGTGAAATTAATAACTGGTTCGATAGAAGGCAATTCGGTTTTAGGAAAGGTTATTCCACTGAAGCTCAACTTGTAGGATTCCAGCAAGATATAGCAGATATCTTGGATTCTGGAGGTCAAATGGACTGCATCGCGATTGACCTGTCTAAAGCATTTGATAGGGTGGGTCATGGGAGACTACTGGCAAAAATGAGTGCAATTGGACTAGACAAAAGAGTGACTGAATGGGTTGCTATATTTCTAGAAAATAGATCTCAGAGATTTAGAGTAGGTGAAGCTTTATCTGACCCTGTAATAATTAAGAGGGGAATTCCTCAAGGCAGTATTATCGGACCTTTATGTTTTCTTATATATATAAACTAGCAAGATACCCGTGCTTCGCTACGGTATTATACTGAAATTTATAATTGAATGCTTATTGTTTTAGATATATAATCCGCCGAAATTCGCGATCTGACTCGTTTTCTGCGAGAATCCACCAAAATTCCCGATCTGACTGGTTTTCTATGAATTTACGGCACGTTTCCTCACATTTTTAAATCTTCCTTTCCAGCAATCGATTTCGTACTTCCCGGGCTAGGCTCAGGTATTCCTCCCGGTCAGTTGGGTTCGTAAATCTTTGCCATCTTTTCCTATAATATTTTTAATATGGATAAAATCCTTCAGGAGATCCGGCGTGGTGTCATATTGGGTGCCTTGGTGGCACTGAACCCGCGGCCGGACTGCATTCTTAGTCATTACCCGTCCAGGAGCCGTTTCCAGCGCGGTCCGCGCATTTGACGACGGTCCGGAATATTATTATTATTATTATTATTATTATTATTATTATTATTATTATGTGTTGCTGGAATGGCTGATGACAGGGAAAACCGGAGTATCCGGAGGAAAACCTGTCCCGCCTCCGTTTTGTCCAGCACGAATGCCACATGGAGTGACTGGGATTTGAACCACGGAACCCAGCTGTGACAGGCCGGCGCGCTGCCGCCTGAGAAACGGAGGATCCTGATAAGTACATTAATAACAGTAAAATCAATTGGTCTCACCTCCTTCTACACCCCACCCCCCACCGCCGTTAAGTTTAATTACCGCCAACCCCCCCCCCCCACCAACAAATTTAAAAGAATGCTTGTTTCTTTATGTTTAAGGGAGATTCCAGACACCAATGTTCACGTCTATTACCTTCGGTTTTGAGATGTAAATATCCCCATAAAAATAATTCAATTTCTTTCACTTCCTTTCACACTCCTTCCCCCCCCCCCCCTTCCCCTAAGTGAATTTTCCCGCAAAAAGTACTTGTTTCTTTAATAGTAAAGGATCTTCTAAATACCAATTATCACGACTCTGACTTCTTCAGTTTTTGATTTATGTGTCCTAATGAAAGGAATTAAACTCCTTTACACTCCCGCCCTCCAATATGGTTTCCCCACCAAAACGCGTTCTTCTTTGTTTTTAAAGGAGGTCCAAATACGAATTTTCACGTCTGTAACAACTTTAGTTTTTATTAGATGTATGTATTCTCATACAATTAAGTCAATTAATTTTTCAATTTTTTCACCCCCCCCCCCCCCTTCTTTGGATTTTCCGAGAATACGTGTTTCTTTACTTTTAAAGCAGATTGCAAATATCAAATTTCACGTCTGTGACATCTTCATTTTTCAGATATTAGTAGCCTAATTAAAAGAATTCATCACCATTTTCAGTCACTTTTACCCCCCCCCTCCCTCCAACCAAGTGGTATTTCCGAAAACTAAAAGTACACGTTTCTTTATGTTTAATAGAGATAAAAAAAATACCATTTTTCTCTTCTGTAACATGCTAAGTTTTTTTTAGATATACTGTAAAAATTCTCATTTTAAAATTTCACCCCTTTTGAGTTCCCTTTAAGTGGAGTTTCCAAAAACAAATCACCTATATTTTTTTACATTTACAGGAGATTTACACCCACTCTTTACGTCTGTAACATTTTACGTTTCCAAGATATTCTGTAGATAGTCTTTCAAAAAATTCACCCCAATTTGTCACTCCTGTTTAACCGCCATTAATTGGCTTTTCCAAAAACTAAAACATACGTGTTTCTTAATTTTTAAAGGAGATCCCATATGCAAATTATCAGTTCTGTAATATCTTTCGTTTATGAGATATGTGTATCCTCATTAAAGGCATTCAACCCATTTTTCACCCTGTTACACCCCTCCTATTAGGATTTACGGGAAACAAAAAAAATACGTGTTCCTTTATTTTTAGAGGAGATTCTAACTACCAATTTTTACATCTGTAAATTTTAAAGTTTTAAGATGTAGACACACTCATTTTAAAAAATTCACCCCCTCTTTTCACCCCCAATATTAGGATTTTCCAAAAACGAAAAAATGCGTGTTTCTTTACTTTTAAAGTAGATCCAAAATACCAATTTTCAGGTCTGTAATATCTTCAGGTTCTGAAATATAAGTAGCCTCATTAAAGGCATTCAACCACTTTTTCACCCCTTTTCACTCCTCCTATTGCGATTTTCCGAAAACAAAAAAATACGTGTTTCTTTATTTTTAATGAAGATTCTAAATACCAATTTTTACATCTGCAAACTTTAAAAGTTTGGAGATATAGATTAACTCATTTTAAAAATTCACCCCCTTTTCACCCTCCCATTAACTGGATTTTACAAAAACAAAAAAATACGTGCTTCTTTATTTTTAAAAGAGATCCAAAGTACCAATTTTCAGGTCTGTAATATCTTCAGTTTCTGAGATATAAGTACCGGTATCCTGATTAAAGGCATTCAACCCATTTTCCCCCATTTTCACCCTTTTTCATCCCTCCTATTGGGATTTTCTGAAAACAAAAAAATACGTGTTTCCTTATTTTTAAAGAAGATTCTAAATACCAATTTTTACACCTGTAAACTTTTAAAGTTTTGAGATATAGATACTCATTTTAAAATTTCACCCCCCTTTTCACCCCCTTAGCGATGGAATATCCAAAAATCCTCTCTTAGCGAGCACCTACATTTTAATATGAATATATCCCCAAAATTTCATTTCTTTATGTCCAGTAGTTTTGGCTCGGCGATGATGAATCAGTCAGTCAGTCAGTCAGTCAGTCAGTCAGTCAGGACAAGTTATTTTATATATATAGATGATATGAGTAAAGGAGTGGAATCGGAGGTAAGGCTTTTTGCGGATGATGTTATTCTCTATAGAGTGATAAATAAGTTACAAGACTGTGAGCAAACTGGAACGTGACCTCGAAAATGTTGTGAGATGGACAGCAGGCAATGGTATGTTGATAAACGGGGTTAAAAGTCAGGTTGTGAGTTTCACAAATAGGAAAAGTCCTCTGAGTTTTAATTACTGCGTTGATGGGGTGAAAGTTCCTTTTGGGGATCATTGTAAGTATCTAGGTGTTAATATAAGGAAAGATCTTCATTGGGGTAATCACATAAATGGGATTGTAAATAAAGGGTACAGATCTCTGCACATGGTTATGAGAGTGTTTAGGGGTTGTAGTAAGGATGTAAAGGAGAGGGCATATAAGTCTCTGGTAAGACCCCAACTAGAGTATGGTTCCAGTGTATGGGACCCTCACCAGGATTACCTGATTCAAGAACTGGAAAAAATCCAAAGAAAAGCAGCTCGATTTGTTCTGGGCGATTTCCGACAAAAGAGTAGCGTTACAAAAATGTTGCAATGTTTGGGTTGGGAAGAATTGAGAGAAAGAAGAAGAGCTGCTCGACTAAGTGGTATGTTCCGGGCTGTCAGCGGAGAGATGGCGTGGAATGACATTAGTAGACGAATAAGTTTGAATGGCGTTTATAAAAGTAGGAAAGATCACAATATGAAAATAAAGTTGGAATTCAAGAGGACAAACTGGGGCAAATATTCATTTCTAGGAAGGGGAGTTAGGGATTGGAAAAGGCTAGGAAAACAACAGATAGGGAATCTGCCACCTGGGCGACTGCCCTAAATGCAGATCAGTATTGATTGATTGATTGATTGATTGATTGATTGATTGGTCACAGAGGTCCCGGGTTCGATACGCGGCAGGGTCACCAGTTTTACCATCATTGGTTAAAATTTGCTGGCACGAGGGCTGGGTGTGTGTGTTGTCTTCATCCTCATTACGACGCGCAGGTCGCCTAAGGGTGTCAAATCGAACGACCTGCATCTGGCGAGCCGAACATGTCCTCGGACACTCCCGGCACTAAATGCCATACGCCATTTAGTTTTACCGGCGCACAGTGTAAAATTTTAGAGATCAGGCAGGACAAAAGTACATTTTCGACTAATGTATTTGTATTATAAAGGGCATTATTTTACGCTCTTGACTTCCTTTGGCCAATACATTAATTTTTGGACAACCTAATGGGCGATGTAATGCAAAAATGCAAACTCATGTCTTCATCCCGAGGTGGTGCAGCTCCTTTCAGGAAAACCCCCATTGCAGGTGAGCTACTTGCACCATTTCAACCACATACCAGTCCTCCTGACATTCTAAAATTTCTGGCGGTACCGGGAATCGAACTCAGACCCCCAAAGATGGTAGCTAATAACACTAACCGTTAGGTACCTACGCTACAGAGGCGCTGTAAAGAAAGAGCCCAACTAAATACAGACAAAGGAGAAAAAGGTCATTGTGTGACAAACTAAACGAATGGCAGGTCGCATTTACGGATTGCGACGTCATCGTGGAGACTCGAGCACTTCACGCGGGTTACTCGAAGAGGCTCGGACTCGCCGGACTCGATTCTCGCGAGTCCAAGCGTCACTCGCGCACATCACTAGTCCAAAATAAGTGAACGAGTAAACGGAAGCAAAATCACAACAAAGCTTAGTTCTCGCTTTTGCCGCTACAGAATTGCGATTGTGCGGCGGATTTAAATGTTTAAAATAAAGATGGTTATACACAATGAAAAATACGGGAGAAATATTGTCCAAATACCGTAGGTCAAAATACGGGATCCGGGAGACTATTGAATATTAGGGCCAAATACTGGAGCTTCCGGGATATACGGGATGTTTGGCAACCATACCAAGAAGGCTGTCAAGAGACATAGTACAGTACATAGCTCGCTGCTGTGAGTAAAACGTCAACTACGAGCTGTTCGCTGCTTGCTTATGCGTATGCCGTTGCCTACGAGATACACAAGGCCGGGAAATACAGCACAGCACACTAAAGTAGGACCCACGAGAGTTGAAGTCTGGCGTTTAGCGCCACCGGCGAGAAAAAGTTGACTAACGCTGCTCGAAAATGGCCTGTTGCTATGGCAACGATAACAGAGTTGCAACATTTTAGGACGCTATCACCACGTGGGTTGGCTTGCTCTCAGTCACTTTTGTCATTCATATTCTGACTGATTTCTTTTCTCGATGAAGTATCGTCTTCCTATTGTGTTTATTATACCGTAGATTATTTTTGAATTGTACAGCTACCGTTAACAATCGGAGTTAAATAATAAAAAACTATCAGTGTGGGTAGTGTTGTTATATTCTGTGATTAACATGTGCATTTGTTGAGGTTATTGTCAGAAACTGTTGATTTTGTTAGTGTTTATGAAATCTTTTATATATATTGATAATGTCGTGTTCTGTCTTAAATGCTGGAATTATTAACACGAGCTTAGGAACCGGTTAAGGTAAATGAATTGTATTAGGCCTAGGCCTACATGTTTTATTAAACACTCAGCCTGTCTGAAAGGGTGGTAGGCTGCAAATGGAGGTAACTATGACAACGCAGCGTACTTCGTAGTTACAGCTTTCGCCGCTCACCTGTCAGACTTCAACTCTCGTGGGCCCTACTATAGACTCGTCCTCGAGATACTTCCGGCAAATGCCGCTAGAGTTCTCTTCACTGATCTGTCTCGCCCGCTAAATATTTGCGTAACGGGCATAACATCGCTCACGTTCGAATACGAAAAACTATAAAAATTCATTAAAACTAGTAATTTTAGAAGGCAGCAAACAGATATGAGATCAAAGATAGACCAAGAGCAATTGTTTGACTTATTTTCTACAACGTATTTCTTACAATATGCTTAAACGAAATAAGTAATTCACGAAAGAAGCAGAGAAATCTAATAGCGAGTTTGTCACTTCTTACCGATTACCGGTACTTTAATTGTGCCTCAGAGTATCCGATAAGCGGATCGAGATTGCGGTCATAAATAACTTTGGGTTTAATAGTCCTTTCACCAATTATCAGCGATCCAATCTTTTCCTCTGCACATCTGATATTTTGACATTCGTATTGAAGCCGCTGTTTGGTGAGCGTCGTTTCACTGTATTTCTCTTTTTTCTTCCCGTAAAATTAAATTTGTGTTCGCCTCTATGGTGTAGTGGTTAGTGTGATTAGCTGTCACCCCTGGAGGTCCGGGTACGATTCCCGGCCCTGCCACGAAATTTGAAAAGTGGTACGAGGCCTGGAACGGGGTCCACTCAGCCTCGGGAGGTCAACTGAGTAGAGGTGGGTTCGATTCCCACCTCAGCCATCCTCGAAGTGGTTTTCCGTGGTTTCCCACTTCTCCTCCAGGTAAATGCCAGGATAGTACCTAACCTAAGGTCACGGCCGGTTCCTTCCCTCTTCCCTGCCTGTCCTTTCCAATCTTCTCATCCCTCCACAAGGCCCCTGTTCAGCAGAGCAGGTGAGGCTGCCTGGGCGATGTACTGGTCATCCTCCCCAGCTGTATCCCCCGACCCAAAGTCTGGTGCTCCAGGACACTACCCTTGAGGCGGTAGAGGTGGGATCCCTCGCTGAGTCCGAGGGAAAAACCGACCCTGGAGGGTGAACGGATGAAGAAAGAACAACATTAAATTCGTTCTAACAGGAATAAAGGTCCTAAATGACCAATTTTAGCATGTTTTTCAATTCGATTTGCTTTTTGGTCAAGTTCAGATACCGTAAAACTTTTTTTTTCTGATTTCATTACCCGTATCCTACTTCTCAATTTACAGATTATTTTCTGTAATCTGGTATTTAATTTTCTCATCCGTATATTTTTTAGATTTAACAGAGATACTCGTAGACTTTCCTTGATATAGAAACGAGACTTTTACTCCTTTTTCGTTTGTGGCTGACGTATGAAGATATGGTATGTTCATCGTTATCTGAATCGGAACTTTTACTAAATTTTGATGACAACACATAATTTTTGAGAGCTGGACGCTTCCTGCGTTTGACATTTTCCTCTTTGTGAACAGGATACATAATGAAAACAGAAGGAAGGTTAGTTGATGTGCTTACACTGAAATCTGTTTTATGAGAAGAATTGCTAGGTACCTAAAGAGATCCTACTATATCACCTTGCGTAGAAGTAGTTTGCTACCATTTCTCCCTTAAACCGCACTCGGAAGGGAAACTATGGAACGTCACTTTTCATGCTTTTTTAGTGTCATCCGAAATAGAGAGGTACACAACAGTGCACCTTCTTCTCAACCTCACAGACACTCACTGACAGAAACAATATTCACAATAAATTGCACAAAATCAACACAGCATCACAATTACTCCGCATATCACAATGTTAAAAGTCCGCCAAGAACAGAACGGAAACCTGACATCTAGCGGCCAAACCGTAAACACGGTCGGGCCGCTTTTTTCAGCGACAAATTAGTAGCTACTGTATGTCCCGGCCTTGTATATGTCGCAGGCAACGCTCATGCTTAGCATGGAAGCGGAGGCAAATGGCAAGGCGATGTTTGATCCAAGAGAAGATCAAATGAAAGAAAGAGCTGTGTCCAGGTTTCTTCCAGAGCACGTTTGAGATGCTGCAAGGAGGATACGTAGGGTGAAGGAAGAAGTGGAACGTGAAAATAGTGGGATTAAAATAGGACAATGTGCATAGGGCTACTGCAAAGACACAAAGACCTGCTACTCGCGGCGCTAGCGCAAAAAGCACCTGTGTTTGGATCACACTGTATCTTTGTGAAACGTTGACATGTAAATGTGCTGTTGGATTGAACTGAGAGTTATGATTAGGTTATCTAATTTTTAAAACATTTTAAGTTGATGAATTGTGAGCTTTAATTTAAATATTATATTCATGTGTTGTAAAAAGTCAGTCCCAACAAAAATGCGTTGTAAAAAAGTACAAAGGTGATCACATTTGTTTGTTTTATGATATTATAATGCCACATTTATAGTACAATAAGACTGAAAAAATACAGTAATTTTAAAAAAGTTCCTTAAAATGGGGTGAATAGGAACATGGGGATGAAAGGGAACACATAGTAGGGAATTTATCTTATGGGAGGTTTGCATCGTATGTAATGCAGTTCAGTGGGACTTTTTTTTACCCATATGCTTCCTATCCTTATTTCCCGCCATTTCAATGTGCTCTTAAAGTATAACAATTACCTGTAGCAACAATAGTGTGCAATAAGGAATCCTTGTATTTTTTGTAGCTATTAAAGACCATAAAATCTTCTTCTGGATTAGAAAATCACATGGAGGTAACTGCTTTTAATGTCTAGAATAAGTGTCTATGCCATTTTTTGATACAGTTAAATATAATTTTACCATGAGATATAACCACACTTTTCTATGTAAACACTCTGCAGAATTAGTGAACAACATCATTGAAAAATGGGGTGAATGGGAACACATAGATGATACGTAAAATCAAGGTTAAATGTGAATACAGTCTTCATATAAATTCTATATGGTAATTCTATCCCTCATTTTATCTGTATTCCAGTTGAACAAGAAAGATGCCAATGCAATACACACGAGATCAGAGGGGAGAAATCCACAGGAAACACCCACCAGAAACAATTTCTGCTGCATTAGAGGATATTAAAAGAGGATTATCATACAGAAAATGTTCAGAGAAATATGGCACTCCTACAACAGTGTTATACAGACGTATGAAATGTAATAAAAGTTAAGAAAGAATAGAAATGAAGCTAAAAGATGGACAGACATTGTTTGGTGTTGATACTGAAAAGCATTTGGGTGATCAGCTGGTGACGTGTTTACCCTCTGGTTATCCATTTGATGCATACGACCTCCGATGTATTGTTGAGGCTTACCTTGATAGAAGGGGAGTCACTGTAAAGAGGTTCAGAAACAATATGCCAGGTCATGACTTTGCCCACAATTTCCTTAACTGTCACCAAAATGTTTTATCTCAGCGAATGTGTCAAGACAGAACAGAAACCGTATTCTAAGTCACTTGCCCCGTTCATCAGCAGAAGAAACAGTGGACGATGTTGAAGGAAGCAATGGTATCACTGAAAACTGCATTGTTTCTGTACTCAGTGATATTAGGTTCAGTCCTGGGACAATATGAGTTAGAAAGAGGAAGCTAAACATTCCTCCTGGTCAGAGCATGTAAGCTGACGACTTGGAAAATGATAGCTGAGAAGGACATCTGTCAGATGATTAGCAACAGCAGAAGGAGATCTCAAAAGAAAAAGAAGTTCCTATTGATAAACATGCCAGTAAAAGACAGTTGCCCATCCCAACCAATGAACACCAGAATTAGAACTCTAAATCGCACCTAAGACAGGACTGCAACTGTGAACCATATCCAGATGAAGAAATAATGAGAGGTGTGTATGTGAAGAAAGCACAAATTGAAGAAGGTGACTGGGTTATGGTGGATTTTTCTTCTCCATCCACATCATAATCAATTCGCGTAATTTCTTCGAAGCAATCCTATTTCATTGAATCAGTCATCAGTGTTGACAATGAATGCTTCACAGTAAAGTTTCTGAAGTATGTGCCAACGAAAATTGATAGCGGACAAATTTTTAAGAGGCCCGAACATAAAGATGTTTGTGAAAATGATAAGTCAAGTGTTGTTGTTGTTGTTGTGGTAAACCACTCTAAGCTTTTGAGAAGGGGCTCATGAAATTCGATGTAAATTTCCGTGAATGGTAACTTTTTATAACATTTTTAGGATGACAATTACCTTATTGTATTATTTTTTTAATGTTTATACATTTTCCAGATCTTAAATAACATTTTTAAAAGGTTTTCATTGTTCCTTTTCAACCCAGTAAGAGGTGAATAGGTTTAGACAGGACACTTAAGTATCTGTTCCTATTGACCCCATATTTGGGGTGAATGGGAACACTCATTTTTCAGTAAATATCAGATAACTCTTTAGACCAAACTATTCATTTCATGTACCATAACTAGCTATCTGACCTTGTCAACACTGCCACATGCAGAAATATATTAAATTATCTAAATTAAGGAAACAGCAACAGAAAATACTATAAAACCGTTCCCATTCACCCCATTTTACGGTATTAAAAACATATTTCAGAATATGAGTCTGCAAGACCCAACCCATGCACTCATTTAATTAACATACTGTGACTCATTCACTGGCAGGTCAATGTTCATTTTCTTTTGGCCAATGGTGTGTGTTGATTTTTCATAGGCATTTTCTAATGATCTAGAATAGTATTCTCAAGCTCGCTGGTATTGTCAGCTCTGTGGTCCACAGTATAGAGAATTGTGCTCACTCTTGCTCATCTTGTGAACTTTGGTCTATGCTATATTGCCTTTGGTGCTATGTGTGGTACATATCGAATCTTGCAATGAACATAGTGTTCCGCTTCTTACTTAGTGCATTACAAGGCTGGCACATGTGCTGTGATTTTTTTTTTTTTTTTTGCTAGTTGCTTTACGTCGCACCGACTCACATAGGTCTTATGGCGACGATGGGACAGGAAAGGGCTAGGAAGTGGAAGGAAGCGGCCGTGGCCTTAATTAAGGTACAGTCCCAGCATTTGCCTGGTGTGAAAATGGGAAACCACGGAAAACCATCTTCAGGGCTGCCGACAGTGGGGTTCGAACCTACTATCTCCCGAATACTGGATACTGGCCGCACTTAAGCGACTGCAGCTATCGAGCTCGGTATGCTGTGATTTGTATGTGTAGCAGCTTGCCATGCAACACTTTCTGATAGGCCCTATTATGAGTTCTGATGGTGGTAATGTGGCTGTGTTTATAGTGTTTATTTCAACAGAGTGAAGTTCAGTCCCTTATGAGTATCCTTTCCTCTAATCTCAATACTATCATCATCTTCACTAGCTTGGTAGCAGTTACTTTATTTCCTCTGGACTAAATTCTATTTAGTGATATGTAGCCTACTCTGGATTAAATATTCTGCATAATTTCCTGGGGACTCTGTGCTTAACATGTGCGTGTTTTGTTTTTCAGGGATCCTCGTTGTGGAAGGCCCGCAGTGTGCTGGAGAAGGCGCTACTTGTTCTTCTGGCATTATTGCTGCTTTTGGTGCTGGTGTTAGCCGCCCTGTTGAGTGCAGCAACACATCATGATAATGGAAGACAAGTGCTACATGTGAGGCAACATTATCCCAGTAAGATTATCACATCACTTGACCTTGTAATTCCAGTTTTCTTGTATAAACTGAAAAGATGGGATGAAAGGACATTTGTTACTATGTCTTTGAATCCTGGCTTTTGCTACAGGCTAGTGGAAAAGAGCTAGGATAATGGAAAATAGCAAATATATCGATGAGGCCAAGTAACTCCCTGGACCTTAGCCGTCACAGTAAAATTACTAATACAAATCTTTCACATCCATACTTGTCACTGTAACCCACTGTCATAGCTCAAATGACTTGTCACTGTAACCCACTGTCATAGCTCAAATGTCAGACTCATTGGCTGAACGGTCAGCGTACTGGCCTTCGGTTCAGAGGGTCCCGGATTCGATTCCCGGCCACGTAGGGGATTTTAACCTTAATTGGTTAATTCCTACGCCACGGGGGCTGGGTGTATGTGTTGTCTTCATCATCATTTCATCCTCATCACGACACGCAGGCCGCCTACGGGCGTCAAATAGAAAGACCTGCACCTGGCGAACCGAACCCATCCTGGGATATCCCGGCACTAAAAGCCATACGACATTTCATTTCATAGCTCAAATGGCAATTATAATGGACTGGGCAACTATACCATTCATAGATTTAGGGTCTGAATCCCAGCACAAACAGTAGCAATCCAGGAAATTTCAAGTTCTGGGCTTTATTTCTAAATCCAGACCAAACAGCATTTCATACGTAGGCCATTCAGATATTAAATTTTCCTTTTTTTTCTTTTTTTTGTAAACTTAACTTATTTAGCTGGAAAATATGAGAATGGATGACAGATCTATGATGTAGCAATCATGTAACAGCTGGACAGGTCCTGGCTGGTGTTGGTAGCACAGCAGCAGCGGCTCAAAATGACAGCTCGTATTCTTTCTTCTACCTCCTGCGAGGTTCGGTCTGTGATAAAGTTTTTTAATGCGCAAAACATAGCGCTGATGGAAATTCGTCAGCTGTCTCAGGATTACAGGCCGAAGGTCATGAGCAAACAGATGGTGCATCAATGGTGTAGGCAGTTTGCCGAAGGTCATCAAAATGTCCATGACGAAGAGGGCCATGCGCGACCGTCCCTCATCAATGATGTGCCAGATGGGTGCCGAAACATCTGACACCCAACCACAAAATACAACGCTTAGGAGCAGTGCTGACATTTCTGCAGCAGTACCATGATGGTGGTGACGAGTTCCTCTACAGGATCATCATGGGCGATGAGACGTAGGTTGCTCACTTTACCCTGGAAAATGAACAGCATTCATGCATGGGCATTACAGTGGATCTCCAGTCAGGATGAAAGTGAAACAGTCTGTTTCAATGCAGAACCTGATGTGCATGGAATACTGGGACAGGAAGGGCATTTTGCTCAGTGACTTCCTGCCTGGAAGTGAAACAGTGAACACCACGGAAATTGCAACTGGCATTTAAAATAAGAGGCATGGATTTCTCAGTGCAGGTGTTGTGCTGATCCGTAACAAAGCCCACCCACATACGGCTTGGCGCTCAGCAACTGTTCTGCAGGAGTTCGGCTTGGAGATGTTTGATCATCCACCGTACAGTCCTCATCTCTCTTCCAGTGATTTTCACCTTTCCTTGCACCTCAATAAATTTCTTTCCTCTTGATCAGCATTTTTGCATGGACGAAGAGCTGAAGATGAATGTAACATGCCGGTTCCATTCCCTGGCGGCAGACTTCTACGACACTGGCATACAAAAGTTGATCCCACAATATGACAAGTGTCTCAATTCTGGTGGTGTTTATGTTAAAAAATAGCTCCAATAAAGTTTTTCATGTAACTATGTTGTCTTTTTTTTTTTAATAGCGGAACACAATTTCTGGATAGCCCTCGTACATATAAGTATCAGTGGTGTGACAGACAGTTAAGTGAAATGAAAACTTGGACTACTGGAGCAAAGATCACTAAAGCAAGTCCATTACAAGAGAAGTTCTTTGTGATTCAGACTAGCTATTATCCGCGAATGGGTTGTGGGTGCTTAAGTGTCTTTGTCTTTGGTATTCTTACAACTGGAAAACTCAGTGGGATTTCTTGGAGAAAAGACAGATGACACTTTTGTGAATCTGTTTGGAAAACTTAAGAAAACAGTGTTGTGATACTTGGTGGATGGTACTAACAACTTCTAAAATGGCTCCAAAAGGTTATGCCAATTTCATTAGTGTATATACTACAGGGCAATATTGAACTTATTGCACAGCCATTACTTTTGAGAATGGACAAAAATTAAAAAAAGAAAAGGACAGGGACAATCTCCACACCTTCATACTTTGCAGTCTTCACATAGGTGGGCTCTCTCCTCATTAATCACAGTTCTTTTATTTCAATTTCATCTCAGCCCCAATGTGCTCATTTATATTTCCCAGCTTCAACAGGAGGGCAGACATCATAACTCACTGAGGGAGCATTTTGACAAATCTTCAGTGACAACGTGTGAGGTGTCAGATGAAAAGAAAGATGGATAAACACAGGAAAATGAGAAGATACAGATGGTAAAAGACTAGGAACACAGGGCAAATATGAAAGGAGAAAAAAGTTAAATACAATCAATGGAAAGAAGCAAACAAATTATGGATAAAGACACACAGAAGGATAGAAACTTGGGTATACATTGTACAAAGGAAAGTATGTATTGCGTCCTCCTATTCAATATAAGTATCCATCTTTTGATGGAGTAACTCAAATCAAACATGTTTCAGCTCATTTTGAGCCATCTTCAGTAAAAAAAAAAAAAAAAAATGTTTTAAAAACTACGTAAATTAATGTTAAAAGTGTGTCAACATTCCCAAGAGTATCCACATCAATATAGATCAATTTAGGAACCCCTCATGTAATTTAAATGAGATTAACAAGAAAAAATAACATTTTACTTGAAACGTTCATTCCATTTATTTGCCAACAATTTAATAATAAAAACGAACCCCGCTTCCAGCACTCCAACTCACCATCACCCCTCCTTCTCCCCACCAGCTTTGTGCCTCCCTCCCTTACTCCTTTCACTCCTTCTCCCAACCACATAAATACAGCTGAGTCAGCTGCAAACACAACTAGTGGAAGCGAGACCGCTAAACCAAGAAGGTCAAGCCCTTCGAGAGGGCCATTATTTAATAAGCAAGTCCCAAGTTTTCTATTAGTTTATCTTTTAATATTACCCCAAGCTTTTCACATAAGTTCATTTGCCTTCTTTCCATTACAGATTTCGACTTTATCGACAGTTTCCACTATCGAGTCGCACAGTGCTGTAACTTGCATTTATTTTTCTTTCTCTCACACTGTCTTAACTTCTGTTGCCCTCTAGACCACACAAACTTGTGACTCATTGAGGATAGACTGTTCCCAAGTTTTATTTTGTGATTTCATCCTCATTTCAGTGCGACATACTGTACTTTCAGTCTAGGAGCTACTCAACCTTGCTACGACCTCTTAACATGTTTCACTTGTTTTTATATTCTTTCTCATCATGTTTCAATGACACTCTTTTAACATTAATTCTTGTAGTTTTTAATATTTTTGCACTGAAGATGGCTCAAAATGAGCCAAAACATGTTTGATTAGAATTACTCCATCAAAAGATGGATACTTGTATTGAATAGGATGATGCAATAAATAATTTCCTTTGTAAAGCAAAAAACCATCAATACGGAATGATATTAATATCTCGTAATTGGGTACACATACTATCATAAACAAAGTGACAAAAAATGAAACTTCATTCACTTGATTTTTCATTTATTATCCTTCATATTCATTCAAGCGTTGCTGAAATTGATATAAGATGATAAATAATGATAAAATTACTTTGTTTCAGATGATCAGGAACAGTACTGCCTTACAGTTCCATGTCTCACAGCGGCTGTGTCCATGTTCAACTCCCTCAACCCTCAGGCCAAACCTTGTGATGATTTTTATGAGTATGCATGTGGAGGCTGGGTGAAGAGCAACCCTATACCAGATGGCAAGTCTATTTGGGGAACGTTTAGCAAATTGGAGCAACAGAACCAGTTAGTTTTAAAGAATGTATTAGGTAAGTATAAATTGACAACTTTCAGCAACAACTGATCTGGAAGTCAAGTAGGAATGACAAAAAACTGTTAGTCTAGAACTGTAGAAGTATTGTAAAGAAAGATATAGAATTAAGTAATTTAATAGATATATACTTAACAGATATTGTAACAGGAGTTTTATCATGGCTGAGAAATGATATAATGGATGCAGAAATTTTCTCATGGAACTTGAGTGTGTGTCATAGATAGGATAGGAATGGTAGGAGGGGGAGTATTCATTCTGGTGAAAGAAGAAGTTGTAAACTACAAAAAAGTTAAAGATCACAAACATGATATTCTAGGTATAAGGCTCATCTCTAAAGATACTAGGCAACTTGATATCTTTGGAATGTACAGACCAGGAAAGGGTAGCACTGACACTTATTCAGAATTATTTGATAAGATAATCGGCTATGTTGGAAACGATATGTAAAGGAATTTGATTGTAGCGGGAGATCTCAATTTACCAAATGTCAATTGGGAATGTAATACGAACAACAGGAAGCATGACAAGCAAATGGCAAATAAGTTAATATGGGATGGACAACTGATTCAGAAAGTGATGGAATCTGCTAGAGGGAAGAATATTCTGGACGTGGTGCTGGTAAAACCAGATGAGCTCTATAGAAAAACCGAAGTAATAGTGATCACAAAGCTGTTTTTGCTGTAGTTAAAAATAAATGTGATAGAAAGGAAGGTCTTAAAAGTAGGACTGTTAGACAGTACATATGACTGATAAAACAAGCATGAGGGAGTTTTTAAAAAGTAACTATGATCGCTGGAAAATGGTAAATAAAAATATAAACAGACTCTGGGGTGAGTTTAAAGCAATTGTTGAGGAATATGAAAACAGGTTTGTACCTTTAAAGGTGGTAAGGAATGGTATAGACCCACTGTACTATAACAGAGAAGTAAAGAGACTAAGAAAGAGGTGCATACAGGAAAGAAATAGTTAGAAATGGCTGTGGAAGTAAGGAGAAATTGAAGGAACTTACTAGGAAATTGAATCTAGCAAAGAAGTTAGCTAAGGATAACATGATGGCAAGCATAATTGGCAGTCATACAAATTTTAGTGGAAAATGGATGGGTTCCAAGAAGGACATTCCAGAAATCATTAATGAACAAGGGCAGTGTGAAGTATTCAGTCAGCAGTATGTGAAGATTGTTGGTTACAGGGATAATGTCCAGTTAGAGGAGGTGACTAATACTAAAGTAGTATTAAAATTTACCTATGATAATGACGGCATTTACAATAAGGTACAAAGGTTGAAAACTAGAAAAGCAGCTGGAATAGATAATATTTTGGGAGATATATGGGTTGATATATAGTACCATATCCGAAGTACTTAAGCAGACCCGGCCAACAGCTGGAAACTGCAGATGATGATGATGATGATGATGATGATGGTGATCTGAAGTACTTATTTGATTATTGTTTGCATGAAGGAGCTATACTAAATGAATGGAGAGTTGCTATAGTAGCCCCTGTGTATAAAGGAAAGGGTAATAGACATAAAGCTGAAAATGACAGACCAGTCAGTTTGACATGCATTGCATGTAAACTTTGGAAAAGCATTCTTTCTGATTATATTACACATGTTTGCGAAATTGATAACTGGTTCGATAGAAAGCAGTTCGGGTTTAGGAAAGGTTATTCCTCTGAATCTCATCTTGTAGGATTCCAGCAAGATATAGCAGCTATCTTGGATTCAGGTCAGATTGATTTTATTGCGATTAACCTGTTTAAGGCATTTGATTGGGTGGGTCATGGGAGACTGCTGGCAAAAATGAGTGCAATAGGACTAGACAAGAGTGATTGATTGGGTGGTTATATTTCTAGACAATAGGGCCCAGTTTCTTCAACTGTAGGTTAAATGTAGCTTAACATATGTTAACTCACAAGTGTTATTTTAACATTTCAGTTAACAGTCCCCTGTTTCACAAACGCATTTCCACCATTTGTTAAGTAACATTCGTTACAGACAAATTAACACATTCCCGTGAGATTTCTGAACGCACTCAACAGTGTTCGTCTTTTGTTTTTTGTTTACATGCCGGCTCACGTGGCGCTTATCGCAGTTAATTGGAACAGTGCTTTAGTCTCATGCACTCATACTCTGGTCGCGTGTTTTGTGGTTAAGTTCAGGGGAGGATTATTACAATATAGAGCTTATGGCTAGTAGAGAATGCGAAGATAACGTAAGCAATAAGAGGCAACGGATGCCTAACTACGAGTATGAGTGGAACCTGTTTGTAGATTTAATGGGAAAATATGCAACTATAATAGAAAATAAGAGAACGGATGGTGTTAGCATAAAAGAAAAAGGCATTACATGGGGCAGGCTGTATCGGGAATTTAACTCTGATTATTAGATTTACAAAGCGCTGTATGAAACAGTTAAAGCAGTTCTATGTGAATACGAATAGAAGTGTGAAGAACGGAAAGGCCAAGGTGAAAATTGAAACTTATAAAACTGGTGGTGGAATTTTTCCTAAGGGGATGAACGATTGCAGCGAGAAATTGCTTGCGACAATGGATGACCACGTTGAACCGCTCCAGAACCCCTTCAACGGTGATGCGGAATACAATGGTAAGTTTTATTGGTCTTATATAGATGGTTATATCAGTATATTTAATAAATTATTAATATATTTCTCCCATGCTTGCTTATTTCCAACATTCCTACCAGTAAGTTTACATTGCAATGCAATTCAGTATAATATCACTTTATTTTATTTTAGGCGATATTACTGTAGTAGACCTAAATGAATTTCATCCACATGATTCCACTACCTGGACTGAAGAAGTATTTTCTCTGGGCGAGGGGAATCAAGAAGACCAAAGTACATTGGATACTCCCAAATCTTCTAGGGGTAGTGAAAATGTAAGTAACAGTGTTTCCTTGTTTAAAAATGGGAGTGTGTTAGTTATCATCATCTTCAAACAACAGGGACTAGGCCTTACTTACTATACCATCACTTGGCTTGTACGTAATGAAAACCCCTACTGTTTGGTGGAAAAATATATTTTTTTCTTCTGAGGTTTTCATTTTGCACTTACGAGGTACATGTATACGGAACTGCATGCACGAGGGCTATATTCTTAAAGCAGCGATACGTGATACATGATGCTTATTGGTGAAAGTTTAATATATGAACTTTGGAAGATGTTGAGATTAATTGCCACTTTCTGAGTTTAATTGTTGTTTTCCACCTCTCTTCTAAAACCTGCATTTAACCCTAGAAAACACAACCTATTTTAATAGTACATAAACACATATCATATTATTTACGGCTGCACTTTCCATTTATTATTTTGCAGCATACACATCACTATACCGTACTTATGCAAATAATCCCCGCCGCCAAATTATCTCTGTACCCTAATTTGAGGAAGGATAATTTTGAAAAAATGAAATGAACTAAAATTCCTTCCAGCGAAAGAGTAAGAGGCATAAACAAGCAGTTTATATCGCTGCTCTTCCACGTGGTCTTTACACAAATATGAACGTGACGGATATAGCTACTTTGCCTAAACATACTTGAGACGATAAAAATGCATTATCACTGCTATGCAATAAATTTGCCATGAAAATTGGCAAGTAGGCCTTCTTGCGTTACAGGTATTTTATGATTTCACTCAAACTTGGCAACTATGAAACACTGTAGGCGCACAGAAGTGAGTGAAATTGCAGAAAGCTACCCCTGAATGTTCTGGAAGACGCGTTCTATCGTAACGCTGAGAAAATTCAAATTTAAATTACTCTGTAAAAACAATTGTTTAAATGTAAAGACAGTTTTGAATTAAAAGTCTGAATTGTTTTCTGTTTGAATATGATATATGGGGGCAGTTTTGTTCCATCTGCAGTTATACAAAGCATAACTGTACACCCAACATCGAAAACTATGGGAACCAGGTGCACATTGCCAACCTTGATGCAAATAAAACCTGCACCCCAATTTCGTGCCTCAGTTAAAAAATAATAATAATTTGCGGGGATTATTTGCGTAAATACGGTATTTTTGAAAATCACACACAGCAGGTCTTTCGTCAATCAGAAGTAATCTATCCACTGACTGTCATCGTATTATTTGCAGTTGGCCACCTTCTGCCACTAACTGCAACTTGAGGTCTTTCTCCTCTTCATAGTAGCATGTTAGCCCTCTTCATGCTGCTAGGTCCTACTTGTGCTTCTCAAGATCCACAAAAACATTGCACATAAGTTAATTGTTTCATTCATCAGGAGCAGGTTTGCATACTGATTTGCATAGTGTAATTTGCAGTTTGTCTGCAAACACTGACTGCAATGTGACATCATTTGCCTCTCTTAAAAGACATGTGGCAAATTGTCCGCTTCGGACTGCTGGTTCCAGCTTCTGCTTGAGAGGGTCCACTTTTAACGCCTATCCTTGTATCATTATCTGGAGATCAGACTGCAGGCTCAAGATTTCAAGTCTTTTCTCCAACAACGGTCTTGTAAGTGCTTCACTCAGGTGGATAAGAAAGCAGTTCATGACATTGACTTTCGTGTATAACTCAAGCATTCAGACAGCCTATATTCAGCATGCCATAGAACACGCAAAGTGGCCAGCATGGTTTTACGAACACGGTTGTGGTTATCACTCATTTGGTCCAATGTATCGGCCCCTGATAATTTCTTATACCCTGATTTTGTGGTATTGTAATCCTCAGGTATGTCTGGCTTGTTGCTATCTACATTAAGAGTAGGATCATGGGTGGTGGACAATAAAACAACTACTCTCTTAGCCTTGAAATTAGGTTTGAAGGAAACAAGGGGTTTTTTCGCGATCAAAACAAAACATAGAAGTTTCTACTTTTGTTTGTTTTGTTGCTAGTAGTTCCAGAGGTATCTCTGGCTTGTTCATCTGTACTGTGCCTACTCAAGTCAGTTTATCTTTCAGTAGATCATCAGCAAGTTTCATCGAAGTAAACCAGTTGTCTACCATGATGTTTCTGTTAGATTCACAGAGTGTCTTGCTCAACTCCTTTACATAATATTCACCTAGGGGCAAATCACCAGTATCTGTAGATTGTCCAAAATGAGGGAATAGCATCTATCATATATTTTGTTTTAGTATCATAAGCCAATTTGATGTCATACTTGTTAGGTTTATTTGTAATGTACATCTAGAATGGACATCTTCCATGAAAGGCGAGGAGCTGTTTGTCAGTTGTTATGAAAGACCCTGGCCTATAGGACGTTGTACAATTGTTAACAAATTCTTCCTATACTTCCCTTATGGGTGCAAAAGAACCATTCTCTTTCCTTTCCAGTTGAGTATTTTTATCATCAAAGTGCAAGCATGCCTCAAATCAATTTGACACTTGAAAGAGAAAGCAAAGGCTGCTTGCAGACCTATCTCATGACAGATTTGACTGGGAAGTACGTTCACTATCCTAAAGCAAATTCGATTGTTGTTCCTAGTATTTAACATGCAAAATAAAGTTATGGCATATAGTAGTTATCTTATGAATAAATTTGTTTCTGTTGCCACTGAGTGTACTTCTGACATCCATCAAGGAGATTAGCAGGTGACACAGGACAACGTACTAACGTAAGAAAGAAGACTCTCTTCAGCTTCTTACGAGACTTGTTCATGGGCCAGTTAGTTTTCACGAGACTTGTTCAATGGCCAATTAGTTTTGAGGCAATAATAATAGAAATTCACATTTTTCAGAGTTCATTGTTGATCTGTATCTGCGTCCACATAAATCACAGTCAAACATTTAGCAAACTGATAAGTGATTATTTTTTAGTGCAGCTGACAGGACTTAAAAGGTCTAACAGGGCTTTCAACTCCAGATGAGACACATCATGTTGTGTACGAACAGGTGATTTGTACTTATTTCTCTTCCTTTGAATTTCCTCTTTAGTATGGCATATAATTCTTAGTGTCTACAAAAAATACAGAGAAGGATATTTGTGGGCAAAAGTTTAGTTACTGCAACAGTTTTTCAGCGCGGACATCTAGATGCAATTGTACTGTCATTTGTTTCTTTCTCACAGACTTCTCATGATGGTCGTGAGCGTGCGGTGCGCAGGGCTGCCAACTCTTGACCTTAAGAACTAGTCGTGCATAGTTAGGTGCGGCGGTGCTAGTTTTCAACTTACAAACTAGCGGATTGGTTTGGACTGTGACTGAGTAAAGGGGGTCTGGGGGCATGGGCCCCCAGGTTAGGACTGCGAAGCGGCTGTTAGGCCTCTAGCATTCTATATGGTTATAGCAGTGCATTAAAAAAGCTGAAGTGATTTATCATGCTGGCTAGTGACAAAGCTATTGGTCTGGATTAGTTAAGTCCGGCTGTTGACAAAACCATTGGTCTGGATTGGTTAGGTCTGGCTAGTGACAAAACCATTGGTCAGGATTGGTTAGGTTATTGACAAAACCATTGGACTGGGGCTAAGCAAAGGGGGTCTGGGGCATAAGCCCGCACGTTAGGGTCGCGAAGCAGCTTTAGGCCTCTAGCATTCCATACGGTGAGAGCAGCATATTCAAAAGGCTGAAGTAATTAATCATGCCTGCTAGTGGCAAAGCTGTTGGTCTGTACTGTACATTTTTCCTTACAGATTGCATTTAGTTGTGTTTTTATTGCACGCAGGTTGGTAACGGAATGTATTTCACTTCAATGCTGGGAATGATGTCATACCTCAGCCAATGGAAATGCTACAGCGCTTGAGCAGTGAAGCATGGCATGTGATAAATTATATTAGGTTATAAAAGTAAATGTATTTCTGGGGGGCAGTGGGTGGATCCCTGGCTGTTGCAGTGAACACATCTCTCCCCTACAAGGTATTCCACATAAGATTTGTAACATTTCAAATCCCTTATGATGCTATAGAACTTATGCTCCACATATTGAATTTCTACCATATTTGTGTACCACATGCTTGTTTGGCTACACCTAGTGGAGACCATACAGAATTAATTATGTTTCTGCTAGGAGTATGACATGATAATTTTCTCACAGGCTGAGGAACTTTTTAGGTGGTATAATAATATACGGATTTCCCAGAAAGGATTCTTTACACTCATCTTCACTGGTTTCTGATTCATCAGTGGATTTCATAATATTTTGTTCATCTGACAGCTCTACATACTCATCGTCAGTATCAGTTGGTACGATATTGTCTATTTCTATACTGTCGTCTTCATCAGCACTCGACTCATTACCATCACTCTTCCCCTAAGTATCTTGAAGCATTAGTACAATTTTTGCACCAAACTCCGGAACGTTTCCTCTTAGGATGCTCATCAAAAACCATTAAAATGTGAAAAAGGCTAATGTTTACACTGGTTGAGGTTATATAGTGCCTTATTTGCATAAGTCACAAATTTAAGTTTCATATAATTCTATCCTGAATACTTACCTTGTCGTAACTGCACCACGTAAACACAAAAGCTTGTAAAATTCATGGTTCAGTATTGTTTTTTACTCATGAACAAACAGATCATGGAATAGAGCTCATCACGGCAACTTTTATGACGTGTTAGGTAGGTACTACAATGGACAGTAATGTGGCGCATGAAGGACAATAAAAATAACTCATTGTTGTTAAAATTATGAGATTCTGTGTTCATTGTCAGAAACAATTGAAATATCTTTGTATAGATTACTAATCGCCAGAACATGTCGTCCCTACTGAGAATCCCAAACACCCTCTATCTCACCATTTTAAAATATCCTCCTCTTCAATCATGATGTAGAGATCCATGTTAGAATTTCTGTTTTATCTCTGAGGCACCATAATAATGTTTAGCCCACCACCACCACCATCTAATAACTCGAGCAAAATATCGATAGAGAACAGCTGTGGGATGTAAACAGGATTGAGATAGGTTGGAGTAAAAAGTGAGTAATATATGCATGTCCCACCACTGCTCTGTTCTGATATGGATTTCTGATCCCAAGCAGAGAAGTGATAATGGAAGATAGGAACTCTATTGGTTCAACCAACATGATATATTTTTAATTAAATTTTGTTGGAAAGGCTTAAGAAATAATGTATTAATCTGAATTATTGAATTTTTCATTTTTGGTATTTTTACCCATGGGAACAGCAGTACTGGTATTGATACACTCCAAAATTAATCCTCCCTCTATCCTGAATTTGCAGCCTTTAAAAGAGAAGATATTATTTATACAATATTGTGTTATCTTCGATTGAGATTCTAGGAATTTACCTGTGGTTTGGAACTAAACTTTCTGTTTCATTTTCCCGAGTCTTTTGGCGACTCGCTCACCCTTAATAAAATTTAAGGTGTTGTAAATATGCATATATAAAAGTCTCTAGATTTAGTTTGAAATTGGTTATTATTTTAGGAAATTAGTGTAATTTATTTAAGGTGTATTTGTTGTATATTATGTTTTATTGAATCATCCTTAATTGGGAAAATAACCTGTTGATGATAAATAAATAAATCAATCAATCTTAATTAATTAAATTGTTAGATTTATTCTTCGTGAAAACAAAGTAATGTTTTATTTCTGTCAGTAGGCCTAAATAATAAACAATCGAACCCCTCTTCTGCAGACACCATCGGTTCCGTTGCAAAATGTCCGTTATGACAGGTGTCCACTGAGACAAGGTTGTCAAAATTAATTTAACATTTTAACAGCAAAAACATCCACCTTATATATAAATCATTTCTAACTAAACATTTGCCTGGGAGATATTAGAAGTGATTTTACAAACATTACAGCTTCAGGAAATAATCATTCTGCTGTGTGTGTATCGTTTTTCATTAATGCAGTATTCTTGAAAAGAGAATTAAGTCTTCTAAATGGATCCATTGTGTTATCCCCGAACTTGCGATCGAGAACGACACACGAATTCTTCCTCTGTTTAAGAATCTAAACTTTCAGTTTCTTTGCTCGAACACACTTGAACCATTCATATACCATAACGTTCACTTCTGAAAAAATTGACCCCTGCTTTCTTTTCACTCCTTAATTCCCATTTTCCTCCCACTCTCTTTAAATTTCATTTCTATTATTCACAGTTGTGTTTAGTTGGGTTTTCCCACACATTTTTCAATGAGCTTTCCCATTTAAAATTTTTTCGCAGTTTCTGTAATTACATTTTTTCTTGTCCCTTGTTGCTGGGCAATTGAAATGTTGCAGTATTCCTGTCTGAACAATTAGGAAATGTAAGTCTCTTCTTTCTAAGTTTAACTGAACTATCTGACCTTGACCTTATCAGCGATAATCTGAGTTATGGATAAAATTATGTAAGTTAGGTTGGAAAATCCTTTGGAGACTTGCAAGTAAACAGTCACTGGCAGCATTCTCAGTCGAGTAAAATTCTGAGTACATACACGAATTAGAACGCAAGACGGCCATAATGAAAGGTGTGGAAAGAGACCTGTGTAGAAGAAATAACTTCATGACTATTACAGCATCCCTATGGACATTTCTTTCTCTTTTCCTAGCACACAAAATGATACAAACATTCAAGAAAGGAATTCCCGCGTGTCTGCAGAATGGTTTTAAAAGAAAGGATGACACAAATCGGTGTAAAAACAGTGTTCTGGAACGTGTAAAGTGTCCGCTTAAGACAAGTGGACAAGACTAATAGCGTTGTCTGCTATCCAGTATTTGAGCTGTCCACTTAAATGAGGCTTATTTAACATGCGTCTTATGTAAAATAAAATCAGTTCCATTGAAAAATGTTCATATAGAGAGGTGTCTGCTGAATAATGGTGTTCGTTAGGGCAGGTTCAACTGTATTAAATTTCAGGATAATACTGAAAAAGCTGTCTTTCCATTATGGCATGCAGTTATTTTTTAAACTTGTCCCTAGAATCATATATGGGCTTGGCATTTGCTCGTGTGATTTGTGAATGGAAATGGAGAAAAAGTAATCTCACCAGGAAATGTATTTCCAGTTAAAAGATCTGCTGATACAGAAAGGTGCTTGAGTGTGAGGAAATTATAAAGCGTTGTCAGTGATCTTAGTTTGGTGCCAAGGAAAGTACAGTTAATATAGGTTAGCTAAGCGAGGTACTCTGAAACATCGGTTTATTTTATGTAAAGAAGATGGAAGTACTAGATTTGGAGGCAAATTGGAAAAATAACATGCAAACAGATGGAAACCATATTTTTCAGTGTTGCTGCTTCAATACTGCTTCATACTTTTGTAAAGTAACATGCTTAATAGTCGCTGACAAAGAAATGTAAACATATGAAAAAATGGAATTCACCTGTGAGTGGATGTAGAACCACAAAGAAGAGCAGTTACAGGGAAAACATTGTTAAAAAAAGTAATTGTTGCCTCTTCTTAGTCATGTGGTGGAAGAGGGGGCAAGAAGAGTTGTTTTATTCTGAAAATTTTTATAATTTACCATCCATTCACTGATGAGTTTGCTCCTTTCATCTGTTAGTATGTTCAGTTGCCTGACATAGCAGATTTAATTCTTATCTAAAGAAAGAAATATTTTCATTTTCTTTTATTGCCAAAGCAGTGCTAGAAATGAAGCTTAAAATAACAGAAATAAATTTAAAACAATATGAACATTACACTGAAGCACTTTTTTTTTATTTCAGGAAAAAGCCAGGTCATCCGACTACAGTCCAGCCCCTCGTCAAAAGAGGACGGCACAAGCAATGCGTTGCCGCACCAACATCGCCAATTTGGCTGGCACAAGTTCGAACCTCTGTGAATTAGAAAAATAATTAATATTAAAAAAATTTAAGAAAGAGGATGAACTTCTAGATATTAAAATTGAGAAAGCTTGCATTAAAATTGAGAATGCCTGCTTGAAGCATAAAATATTAATGACACAATTAGGCCTAAAATGTTTGTAAGGTAACAAATGTAAAAAGTGTAAAAAAGTTTTAATAAATATATTTGTTATAGCAAGAAATATTTTAGTTTGTTACTTACAATTGAAGTGTTGAATGGCTATAGCATTCCTAAGGACAACTGCATTTCTGGGCTCTTCTATAGCGAGTCTAGGAGCGTTCCTGTTTCTCCTTTCAGCGAGATACTCGTGTAACACTGCATCAACAGGGGGGATGTCATCTTTTGTTAAAATAGAAATATTGTGCAGAATAGCAGTAGCTACAATGATGGTTAAGCTAATCTGAATCTTTGTTCGGAGCCCCATGCTGAGAATAGGAAATCGCCTTTTCCACACACCATATGCTCTCTCAGCACAATTTCTTGCTTTAATATGTGCTCTGTTGTAGTTTAGCTGGGCTCTCCCAGCGGGTTGCAGAAATCGGGTCATTAAGTACTTTCTCAATGGGTATCCATTGTCTCCTAAAATATGCCATCCGTGATCCTTCCTATTTCAAAATCTGCCCTGATTTGACAGTTATTAAATATGATACTGTCATGTACAGAACCTGGCCTGCGTGCTACAATGTTTCTGTTAAGATTATTTGCATCCACAATGGTCTGCACATTCACAGAGAAATAGCTCCAAGTCAATGTCCCGCGATTTTACCACCAAAAAGGGCACCGGCCAAGGATCACCATTTAGGTTAGATGGGAAGAGAAAAGAGCATATTCTCTTGAAGTGTCCATCATCAAATAAAGTCAAGTTCCCCTCAAGAAAGTGCAAAGTGTGCTTCAAAAATAAAATTATTAGTGAAACGTGCTATTTTTGTGGAAAGTGTGGTGTTCAATTCATCTAGATAAGTGTGACATACTACACCCTACAGAAATACTAGACGACTTCATTAAGGTATGTGGAAAATTTTGTTTCCATATCTTGATTAGTGTAGAACTTATTGTGAAAAGAATTCATTGTTGTTTGCTCTGCCACTAACAGCTGGAATAGCCCGGGCCAGCCCTTTAAATAGGCTACTCAGATGATGGGCGTGAATGTGTTAACACAAGTATTAATAATTTGTTAGTGTTAACAATTCTTGATGAGACAGTCATTTTGTTAAAGTGTGTGTTAAGTACATTTAACAACGGTGTCAACTCTTAACATCAGTTGAAGTGACCAGCTCTAGATCTCAGAATTAGAGTAGGTGAAGCTTTATCTGACCCTGTAATAATTAAGAGGGTAATTCCACAAGGCAGTATTATTGGACCTTTGTGTTTTCCTATGTACATAAATGATACGAGTCAAGAAGTGGAATCAGAGATAAGGCTTTTTGTGGATGATGTTATTCTGTATAGAGTACCAGGAATAGATAAGTTACAAGATTGTGAGCAACTGCAAAATGACCTCTATAATGTTGTGAGATGGACAGTAGGCAATGGTATGATGATAAATAGGCTTAAAAGTCAAGTTGTGAGTTTCACAAATAGGAAAAGTCCTCTGTTTTAATTTCTGCATTGATGCGGTGAAAGTTCCTTATGAGAATTGTTAATCTTCATTGGGGTAATCATATAAATGGGATTGTAAATAAAAGGTACAGATCTCTGCACATGGTTATGAGGGTGTTAGGGGTTGTAAGGATGTAAAGGAGAGCGCATGTAAGTCTCTGGTAAGACCCCAACTAGAGTATGGTTTCAGTGTATGGGACCCTCACCAGGATTACTTGATTCGAGAACTGGAAAAAATCCAAAGAAAAGCGGCTCTATTTGTTCTGGGTGATTTCCGACAAAAGAGTAGCGTTACAAAAATGTTGCAATGTTTGGGCTGGGAAGACTTGGGAGAAAGGAGATGAGCTGCTCGACTAAGCGGTATGTGATATACATGATACGAAGTCTCTCACAGTGCATTGGCACTGCTGGTGACTCCAAATAGCCTATGCAGTGGCCTCCACAGTATGCACTAGCCATGTGTCTCGGTAGGTGTGCTATTTACCAACTGATGAGCCCAACTTAGCACACTGGACGAAATGCTGTCAACCAGGAATGAGTTGGCTGGAAAATTTGTAATGTCCAATAATGGACTAACTATATTGGTATTATAAGTGGTATGTTTCAGGCTGTCAGTGGAGAGATGGCATGGAACGACATTAGTAGACTAATAAATTTGAGTGGTGTCTTTAAATGTAGAAAAGATCACAGTATGAAGATAAAGTTGGAATTCAATAGGACAAATTGAGATAAATATTTGTTTATAGGAAGGTGAGTTAGGGATTCGAATGACTTACCAAGGGAGATGTTCAATAAATTTCCAATTTCTTTGAAATCATTTAAGAAAAGGCTAGGAGAACAACAGACAGGGAATCTGCCACCTGGGCAACTGCCCTAAATGCAAGTCTTGATTGATTGATTGATTGATTGATTGATTGATTGATTGATTGATTGATTGATTGATTGATTGATTGATTGATTGATTGATTGATTGATTGATTGATTTCCTTTAGGTTCTTTAGTACTCTTATCACCAATATGCTAGAATGACACCTTTACTAATACAAGCCGCAAATTATTAGATATACTGTATATGCTAGTATAGACATTGCAATAACACAGATATATACACAATAAACTAGCAGGATGATGAATGCATATTTGTTCTTAACTGAAGCATTAGAAACAATGTGAAGGGTGCTTTCTTGCTCATCTTCTTAGTTGATGTAACATAAATAACTTGAAAAGAATCACATTTTTTTATCTATTAGGGCTGGAACGTAATAGTATGGTACAGGTTTTTAGGGGTCCTATTTTATTTGTCCCTGGCTGTAAGTTGGAATGAATTCAAATTATCTTTTGAAATTTTTTAAATTTATTTATTTTATGTATTTTTATTTAATCAAAATAATGACAATTGTTACATAAACTACTACTCTGGTAGGGACAGTTCAGCTGTTAATACAAAGATACGAGGACAAAGGATTGAAAATTGTATATACATTGTTGGAAGAAATGCAAAGAGAATTGTTCACTGTTTCACCCTCTTAATATTTTGAAGCATTTCCTTCAAAAAACACCAAGAGACTGGATATATATACGAGGGTTGGGGCAAAAGTCATGGCAACTAATTTTTTTTTTTTTTAGATACCAGTCCGGTTGTAAAATATGACATATACAGATGAAAGGACAAGATGTTAACTACATGTGTGGACAATGAATAGCACTGAAATATCGTAACACACTAATTTATTACGGTAGTATACAGGGCAATATGGCCTTCCCAGTGCAAAAGAATGACAACACAGTACACATAAAATTGACATGACAAACCTGGGCCTAAAAAATCTTCAAAGTAGTTCCCTGCTACTGACACCACATGCTGCCAACGACGTGGGAGGCACTGAATACCGTCTAACTCAGCATTTGTCGCACCATGTGTGAATCGGGTGACCTGTTGGCGCACAGCATTAGCAATGTTCTCTCGCGTTGCATACCGCCTACCACGTAGTGGTTCCTTAATCTTTCGAATGACCGGGCGAGTTGGCCGTGCGCGTAGAGGCGCGCGGCTGTGAGCTTGCATCCGGGAGATAGTAGGTTCGAATCCCACTATCGGCAGCCCTGAAGATGGTTTTCCGTGGTTTCCCATTTTCACACCAGGCAAATGCTGGGGCTGTACCTTAATTAAGGCCACGGCCGCTTCCTTCCAACTCCTAGGCCTTTCCTATCCCATCGTCGCCATAAGACCTATCTGTGTCGGTGTGACGTAAAGCCCCTAGCAAAAAAAAAAAAAATCTTTCGAATGAGACTGAAGTCACAGGGCGAAATGTTGGGAGAGTACGGTGGGTGATCCAATTCTTCCCATCCCCAATGTCACAGTAGCTGCCTTACTCTGCTTTATGTGGTTTTGCATTGTCGTGCAGGATTATTGCACTGTCCACAAGATCCGGACGTTTCTCCCGAACGCCACATTGTACCTGTCGCACCAGGAAGTCCCTGTAGTACTGTGCGGTCACTGTTCTGCCGTGTGGAACAAAGTGGTATACATGACATGGTCATACATGACGATCACCATCAATTTGACTGGGGAAGGATTCTGACGGACCTTCTGCCTCCTTGGTGATCCAGCATGTCGCCATTCCGCAGACTGACGTTTCAGTTCTAGTTCATATGTCCTGGCCCAAAATTCATCGATGGCGATTATTTGTGACAAGAATTGATCGCCATCCTGTTGCCAGCATGCAAGATGGTCGGAGCATATTGCATAGCGCACCCACTTTTGAACTTCCGTCAGTGCATGCGGTACCCACCACAATGCGATTTTGCGCAGTTGCAGCTCATTACGCAATATCCTGTGGACGGTGCGTTTCTCGATTCCACTTGCCCTCTCTAACTCCAGTAGTGTCCATCGTTTGTCTTCATCCAGGAGCTGCTCAATGACGGCACGTGCCACGTCGGTTCGCACACTGACAGGTCGTCCCAAACGTTGCTCATCACTGGTTGACACACGTCCTTGCTGAAACTTTTCTACCCACCGTGCTACTGTACGGTATGGTAGGGCATTATTCCCAAGGGCTTCCACTAATTCACTGTGACATTCCATCGCATTTCTCCCTCGGAGAACGGCTATTTTGATGTAAGCACGCTGCTCAACACGTGTTACTTCCATCTCGCATGACACTCACCAGCTGACTGATTTCACAGCACTCGCTGCACTACTACCAACTATCACAGAGCCATCTGTTGTTCTGCATACACACTATGTCTGCAGAACTTCCACACGACACATTGTAACTTTCTTAACTGTCTGACTAACTTTTGAAACATATTAATCTGAATTTATATTGATAATCTGAATATCTTCATTTAAAATGGAAAATCTGAAAATTAACATTCATTAAATAAATTACACACTTGTCCAACCTTGTACTCACACTTACTTGTTACCTGCTTACTTACACATACGTTATTTGAAGGGCGCCAGCTGTCACTCAGTACAGCAATAATAGAATGAGATTCTTGACTATCTCTAGGGTGTGGGGTAATAAGCTTACTTTTGACAACATACCATATAAGTTCTGGGAAAAGGAGATTGGCGTTCGGTTTCCCCATTAATTTTGAGGTTAAGATATTTTACTGTCAATGAAATGAAACTATGAATTCGTTTGATAGAACAATATATATTCTTTAAATAATATATCAAAAAATAGTGAGTCTTGTTGCGATAAAACAGATGAGAATATGAAATTATGACATTGCAACTGAAAGAAACTAGGCATGAATTTGAATTCTTCTTGACCGGACATTTAACAATTTATACGAAATATTTCCCTCACTGATTCACTTGACTGTACCTTCAACACTTTTAGTGTAATTACGACGTATTCCTTTGATCTGGTGTTTACTGTAGATGTGTCACGCCTAACTTGGTGATACATCCTTGTGACTGCTTCTCCATCTCATCTGACTTCTTTGTAAGTCAATATGGTATTACCTCTTGGTAGGTCCTGGGTTGCCCTCTCTGACTTCATGGTAAGCCCTTGCGTCCGTGTCTTCCACTAAGTGACGGACCAACCATTTGGTCTCACTCTCTCAATGACCAATAATGGCTCACTGAGTCTTCACCATCTCTCGTTCACACTGGTTGACTGACCAACTAAGGCCTCTTGATCTAGTAGACTACTTCACTGTACTGCATCCGTATAACTAATGACTGACGCTACAATATGCACCCACCTTTTATAGACGTTGGTTGACACAGCTACGTAATCTCCAGAAATAACAATGACATACTCCCACCTACGCGACAGATATTACATCCAGTGGTGAAATAGCCCTGCGGCGGCCGACTCGCTGAGCGCATATCTAAATAAATATGATGACATAGCCATGGCGCGGCGATGACTTGGCAGAATCGCCACTAATCTTGCACAATGTCCCAACGTCACACCCAATCTCTGATATATACAACAATTCTCACTGTACAGGTATTGAGTGTTTTTCTACACATACGTATATATGCATACATCTAAGTACAATCTTGCAAGCAACAGGCAATTGCAAAATCGAATTAAATAAAACGCATAATTACAATAATAGTAACAATATCACAGATAAAATAATAATAATATGGACATAATAATAATAAATAAATAATAATAATAATAATAATAATAATAATAATAATAATAATAATAATAATAATAATAATACAGATAAAATAATAAAAATACAGATATCATCTTGTAACGGGATTTGAACCGTTACAACATATATGTTTGTGATCCGTTCATATACATATCTACAAGAAAAAAATAGTTGCCATGACTTTTGCCCCAATCCTCATATATACATTTTCAAAGGAGAGAAAATAAAAATGTGATCAGTTTTAGGCTTTTAATTCATGCTACTCAACTAAGATGTTGGTATTTTTCTACCTGGCCAAGATTTGAACAACACGTTTATTGCCATCTTATGTTGCTCTTTAACATACTTAATATTTTGTTCACTCTTTTCATAAATTTCATAAAATATATTAGAATGCCAGTAACATCAGGCTTGCTGCAAGTAGTCATCAAGATGTTGCAAGGTGCAGGGTGACCAAAAAGTCTGTCCACATTTAACAAGGCAATATTTTGCGGAATATTGGAGGTAGGGAGGTAATAATTGACACACATGATTGGCATGATGTGGGGTTTGACACCAAAATAAATTGCACAAAATGACCAACAGAAGGTGCTGGACAACAACACATCACAAACAAATTGCCACACGTGCTTGACATGAAATGGGGTTTTATTGACACCGAGTGCACAAACAGGCCAACAGATGGCGCTGGGCAGCAACATGTCAGTGATGCCGCACGAGACCTGTGTACAGTATAAAAGGAGCTGTTATGAGAGAAGAAATTAGATGCACCTACAATTGCTGCATGTCACGCTTGGCTTCCCCGGTCCGCTGACCTCAATCCTTGTGATTATTGGTTGTGGGGTTACCTGAAGTCTCAAGTCTACCTCAATCATCTGACCTCATTATGGATGTTAAAAGACAACATCTGACACAAATTTCTCACCATAGATACGTATATGCTGTACAGTGCTTTTCGCAACATTGCCCCTTGGCTATAGGTATTGTTGATGAGTGACGGCTGACATGTGGTGAAAATAATCAATTATGTGGAGCATGTGTTATAAAGAGCATCATCTTTGCTAAAACTCGAGTATTTTGCTAATTATTGCTTGCAAGTCGTATGAAGCGCCATCTGTTGGTCATTTTGTGTACTTTATTTTGGTGTCAATAAAAAATAAATGGAAAGATGGTATGATGGTAAACAGAATGAAATGTTAGGTTGTACACTAAGAGGAAAAGTCCTCTCAGTTTTAATTACTATGTTGATGGGGTGAAGGTACCTTAAGGGATCATTGTAAGTACTCAGATGTTAAAATAAGGAAAAATATTCATTAGGGTAGTCACATTAATGAGGTTGTAAATAAAAGTTACAGATGTCTTTACATGTTATGAGGGTATTTAGGGGTTGTAGTAAGGATGTAAATGAGAGGGCGTATAATTCTCTGGTAAGACATCAATAAATGGTTCCAGTGTATGGGACCCACACCAGGAATACTTCATTTTAAGAACTGCAAAAGTTCCAAAGGAAAGTAGCATGATTTGTTCTGGGTGATTTCTGACAAATGACTAGTGTCATAAAAATATTGTAAAGTTTGGGTTGAGAAGACTTGGGAGTAAGGAGACTAGCAGATAAACTAAGTGGTATGTGACAAGCTGTCAGTGGAGAGTTGGCGTGGAATAGCATTTGTAGATGAATTAAGTTTGAGTGGAACTTTTAAAAGTAGAAAAGGTCGTAGTACTTTAGGACAAAAGTAACATTTGCATGTTGTCACTGCCATGTAACACAGCTCACTGAAACTTGAACCATATATAGGAAGAACTGCTACCTTTTAGTACAGTAGGCAACTGAAAGGAATATACGATGAGACGAATAGAAATGTTACTTTTATACAGAGACAATAAATTACACGTAAGTCACTGTGACTCGTGATGGTCCCCTGGACATCACAATAGAAGGGACATGGTTCTTAAAAGGGTGCGTAATCATCATAGACTGCGATGCATACTCTGCAATGTGTTCTCATGCTGGCCACAAGATTGGTAAGGAGTTCTTTTGGTGGGGCGTTCCATTCCTCCACCAGCGCAGTTGACAACTGCTGGATGGTTGTTGGTGCATGTGGACGTGCTTCAATATGTCTGCTCAACATCTCCCACAAGTGCTTGATGGGATTTAAGCCGGTGGGGAACGGGCAGGCCAGTCATTTCGCCGAATATCCTCTCGTTCCAAGAGCTCCACCTGCACTGTTCAATGCAGTCATGCATTGTCGTCTGTAAAAATTAAGTTAGGGCTGAATGCACCCCTGAAAAGATGCACATGGTGAAGGAGTACACTGTCACAATAACGTTGACCGGTGAGTGTACCCTGTTCAAAGGTTTGGAGGTCAGTATGCCCATACAACATTATGCCTCCCCACACCATAACACTTGGACCACCAAAATGATCATGTTCGACAATGTTCCTGGGTGCATAATGTGTTCCCACCCCTTGCCAGATGAGGGTATGTCTAGAATCACTACTGAGACTGAATCTGCTTTCATCTGAGAAGAGCACACGACTCCACTTCTTGTCGGTCCAGAACTGATGCTCTTGGCACCATCGCAAACGGTGCCGTTGATGTGCGGGTGTCAACGGAACACAACGTAATGGTTATCAGGAAAACAGACCAACCCCATGCAGTCACTGTGCCACTGTGGAGCATGAGATTGGATGCCTTGCAGTCCTGCTAAATGTGGTTGCATTGCACCCGCTGTTTGACATGAGTCTCTTCTTGCCTGTTGCACAATGTAGCAGTCATCTGCTGCTGTAGTTGACCATGGTTGACCCCCTCCTCTCCTTCAGGCAGCAGTGCCTGTGGTTTGGAATGCACTTGAAACAATGCTGTGAGCAATACCAAACTCCTGGGCTACACTCGTCACACTTCGTCCTTATTCCAGTTTCCCGATTACTTTTCCCCATGTGAAGTCATCCAGATGTTGTCTCCAGACCATGTTGTAATGAATAATAGCCAGGGTGTGTGGCTGTGAAGGTTGAGGTGCTGGCTTTCTGATCCCAACTTGGCAGGTTCAACCCTGGCTCAGTCCAGTGGTATTTGAAGGTGCTCAAATACATCAGCCTGGTGTCGGTAGATTTACTGGCACATAAAAGAATTCTTGAGGGACTAAATTCTGGCACCTCGGCGTCTCTGAAAACCGTGAAAGTAGTTGGTGTGATGTAAAGCCAATAACACTATTATTGTAATGATTAACATCACGGACCGGGGGAGTTGGCTGTGCAGTTAGTGTCGCACAGCTGTGAGCTTGCATCCTGGACATAGTGGGTTTGAATCCCACTGTTCGCAGCCCTGAAGATGGTTTTTCATGGTTTCCCATTTTCACACGAGGCAAACGCTGGGGCTGTACCTTAATTAAGGCCACGGCCGCTTCCTTCATACACCCAGGCCTTCCCTATCCCATCGTCGCCATAAGATCTATTTGTGTCGGTGCAACATAAAGCAAGTAGAAGAAACCCATCACCGCACAGTGCACCATAACAGCTCACTGATTCACTCTTACTGTCTTGTCCCGTGCCTTCAACTGCCTCGTTCTGTGGGGCCAAACCAATTTGGCGCTATAGACGTGCTGACCTCATGCCAGGTGTTTATTACATGTGTGGAAGACCTCCGGCAACATGTTATCGCACTTTCATTTTCACAGAGTAGTTGATATGTTGCTTTGTCTATCTTGTCCTTAATTTTTGCACAGCATTGTATTAGGTTAGCATCCTTCTGAGTGACCGGCAGGTCATGGTTATGCAGGTAAGTGGGAGGTCTGCTTACCATGCTCTCTCTTCCTTGTTCTCTGTCTCTTAACTCGCATACCCCCTGTAGCAGACAAAGAATATACCCACGGTATCCCTTGCCTGTCATAGGAGGTGACTATAAGGGGTGACCAATTGATGATTGAATTAGAACCATGGAACTACTTGTGATTAGTACCATCATGCAGGGAACACCATGGGTCACCTTTATTGCGAGTAGTACCACTATGTTACGACACAGTAGGTTTGTGATTAGTAGCTGCAGAGAGTGGTTCACTGTGGGTTTACAGTACCTGTGATTAGTACCACTATATGTGGAGCACCACGGGCTTATGTTGCCTGCGATTAGTACCATTATGTGAGAAACACCACTGGTCTGGGCATTGCCTGTGATTATAATCACTATATGAGCGACACCATGGGTCTGCGTTGACTGTGATTAGTACCCATATGTGAGGAACACTACGGGAATACCGGCGCCCGTAATTAGTACATCTATGTGAGGAACACCATGGGTTTGTGTTGCCTATGAGCGGTGCCATTATATGAGAAACACAATGCCGGGCAAGTTGGCTGTGCGGTTAGAGTCGCGCAGCTGTGAGCTTGCATCCGGGAGATAGTGGGTTCGAATCCCACTGTCGGCAGCCCTGAAGATGTTTTTCCGTGGTTTCCCATTTTCACACCAGGCAAGTGCTGGGGCTGTACCTTAATTAAGGCCACGGCCGCTTCCTTCCCACTCCTAGGCCTTCCCTATCCCATCGTTGCCATAAGACCTATCTGTGTCAGTGCGACGTAAAGCAAATAGCATCCATTGAGAAACACCATAGGCCTGTGTTACCTGTGCGACGTACAATACTTGTGAGTGGTACCATAATGTGTGGAACACCGTGAGAGTATGGTACTTTTGATTAGTACCACAACATGAAAAATACCATGGTTCTACTTGACTAGCGATAAATACCATTGTGAAGAGCCGTAGACCTGGATTTTGGACCTCTTTAGAGAACAAGCATCATCGATTCAGGATTGTGCTTTGGAAGCAGTCCCTTGATCAGTAATACTATTGTTTTAAGGTAGTTTCTGGGAAGGTGGGGCATTGCAGGTCAGGTGCATTGATTGTTTTAAGTTCATTATCATTGTTCATCCTCGTCTTTGTGAATCCTAGTCAGTGGATCAATTTTAGAATTATTTTTAACTTTCAGAATTGTGAGTTGGATCTGCTGATTATTTTAAATTTATATTCATCCATTCATTCTTCATCATTACGTTTTGAATTCTGGTGAATGGATGAATTTTGAACTTTTAAATTGTCATTAAATTCCGTCTCATTTCGTACCATTTAGGGCCGATAACCTAGATGTTAGGCCTCCTTAAACAACAAGTATCATCATCATCATCATCATCTTAACTCATTGACAAGTTGTGTTCAGCCGTTGTGAACACATCTCAAAGGCAATGATTCAGATGATTTAGGCTACGGTTCTAATACATGTAATAATTGTTTTAAGGTCCACAAGCAGGCTGTTTTAACCTGTCGGAACATACGCTCCTTTTTTGTGACTTATGAGTGTGTACTGGGTAAATTTTACCCAACCAGTTTATTGGTGTAAAATACTGTGTCTAAGTACAGTAGGTCTACTTCCTCTTAAGTGGGATAAGAATCATTTCGTATGTATTTATACCTTTAAGGATCCAATAATGCATTGTTGGCAGAAATTTACATTAGATGTTAATGTGAAACATAAATTTTGATACGGCACGTCAACCATGTGGAAACGTAGAATCTTTATAAAGTGTAATTCACATTGTTAAACAAAATATACAGTTATATGATTATACTACTTGCTATAGGCCCAATAAAGTTACTATTGATGACACAATCATAAATGCAAACTACTATTTAGACAGGTAATACACAGATAGATTGATCATATCTACACTTCAGTGAGAAATTAGCATGTTCATAAAAAAATGAAGTCTCACAACTTAGTCCTTATCTTCATAATGAGATTCATTAAAAGGAAAACCTTGTTGCCTGACACGTAGCGGTCCTACTCGGTATTGTTTGTATGGCCACTGTTGTGAACAAAGTCTATATTACTCATCACTTCCACTAATAACTTCATGATATTTTTCATCACTTATTGTTATCACTTTGCAAACAGTGAATGAGAAAATTAGACCTCTCTTAAAAGTTAACGTTTGCATGCATGCTGTGTAGAAATTACCAGACATTGAAATCAACATACAAGCATGTCTGCAGCTTGAATAAAACAGATGTAAGCAAAATATAATGCCTTCAAGAATACATGGAAGAGTCCATTGGGACTGTAGTGAATGGTAGAACACCTGTTTGACTAAGAATTATTCACAATTCAGTTTGCTATGTATACAAAAATACTGCACCCTGGAATGTGTGGAACAAGAAATTAAATTCCCTGCTTTTAAAATTTAAGATGAAGACACAAACAAAGACATTGATGCATATATGTTGCTGTCGTTTCATGACAGGAGCTTGGGTCATCAAGGCCAACAACCCCATGTATTCAGTAAGTGTGAAGATTTGTCCGATAACCTCTGTAACTGTGGCGACTGTACTAATGTGTAATAAGATAGAGTTTGAGGGATGTTCCACCATTCAACGCATAGTAAAATACATTAAAATATAAGAAGACCGGTTTCGACTCCCTTGGAGTCATCATCAGTTCTTGTTGAAAATTAATTCAGGGGAATCTGATAACAATCATCACAATAAGAACATTTAAAGGTGATAGCCTGGACAAACATCAATGGGTTGCAAGACATTACTTTGAAATGCAACGCATACATGGCAAGCAGCACTTGGAACTTAATATGTTCCTAGTTCTGGCCTAAACTGTCCTGTGTTCATGGAATACGTAACACTGGAAACATATGCACTGTTGAACACATGACACAGACACTTATAATGATATGAAACCTTGGCTCTCTAAGAGCGTTCCTGGATTTGACAGTTCTGTTTCTATCTTAAAAAACTGGATAAAATACACACGCCTTGAAACAAATGTACAAAGACATAGTTTTGGTCTAGACTGTCGCGCGATCATAGACACGGAAATACTGGAATTTCTTGCACTTGTTGAAAACACACTTACGATATGAGACACTTACAATGATATGAAACAATTGGCATTTCAAGTATGTTCCTGGACTTGACAGTCTTGCCTCCAACTGATTAAACTAGATGAAACATATATACATTAAATGTACAAAGACAAACCACTTGGCATCTAAAAGTTCTTGGTTTGGTTTCAAAAAATTTGTCATGTGTTCATGGAATTAGAATAGAACCGTTGGTCCTGCTACAATCTAATGATATGAAACCTTGGCTCTCTAAGATCATTCCTGGATTTGACAGTTCCGTTTCTATCTAAAAAAAAAACTGGATAAAATACACACACCTTGAAACAAATGTACAAAGACATGGTTCTGGTCTAGACTGTCGCGTGTTCATAGACATGGAAATACTGGAATTTCTTGCACTGGTTGATGTTTTTCCAGGCTATCACCTTTAAATTTTCTTATGATGATGATTGTTATCAGATTCCCCCTGAATTAATTTTCAACAGGAACTGATGATGACTCCAAGGGAGTCGAAACCGGTCTTCTTATAATTTAATGTATTTTACGATGTGTTTTTTGCTAGGGGCTTTACGTCGCACCGACACAGATAGGTCTTATGGCGACGATGGGAGAGGAAAGGTCTAGGAGTTGGAAGGAAGCGGCCGTGGCCTTAATTAAGGTACAGCCCCAGCATTTGCCTGGTGTGAAAATGGGAAACCACGGAAAACCATCTTCAGGGCTGCCGATAGTGGGATTCGAACCTACTATCTCCCGGATGCAAGCTCCCAGCCGCACGCCTCTACGCGCACGGCCAACTCGCCCGGTACACGATGTGTTTAACGGTGGAACATCCCTCAAACTCTATCTTATTAGTTAAACGTCAACACAGAAATGAAGATCATAACCTACGATGTACTAACGTGTTTGTAAATTGGAACGAGGCAGACAGTGCAGATATTTTTACCACAAAGTTATGAAGTTTTTTTGATTATGGAAGGTACCGTACACATCACAGTTTCATTATAACTAAACTAACTAAAACTAAACATAAGGTGTACTTCTGCTGCAAAACTAAAACAAAACGGACAATACGTTTTACCATATACAAGGAAATTATTGTTTATAAAACATGGTTGTCCTACCCTCGCAAAGGCCTCCCAGGTTTTTAAGAGGACTTAGAATTCATGTCCACTACATTTCACAATAGAGTCGAACAACTAACAAGTCTAATAGCTGAACAGTGTAGAATTTAATGTCTTTATTACAACAAAATATAAGCTTACATTATTACCAAACCAAACTATAGAACTAAAGATTTGTATCGAAACTGTGTGAGGAACTAAGAACTCGGCCTTGGAATGAGCAAGAAGCCTGTCAATCATCCACCGCAACACACAAATGTCAACTTAGCATTATGTGTAGGCATACTGGGCAGCCGGAGGAGTGGGAGATGAGGCAGCCCCCACTATATTGCTCCTTGCACACATGCGTGGCTGATTCTCACACAGGATGTTTACTAAGTATTTGGACTATAGAAATTGGAATAATTTATCAAGGAAAATGTTTGATAAATTTCCGACTTCTTTGAAATTATTCAAGAAAAGACTAGCTAAACAGTTGATAGGGAACCTACTGCCTGGGCAACAGCCCTAAATACAGATGACTGTTGAATGTTTTCATGAATAAAATTACTTCACTCACACCTTTGTTGAAAAGTAAACATTGAAATGTGGCCAAGCAGAATGACTGTGGAGTCTCCAACCTGGTAAATTGTGGTAGCAAATCTACCTTATCTAACTCTTTCCCACTAGACTATGGATCTGCAAGTTAGTGTTGTTTCTTTATCCTTACTTTAATTGTCCCGATTCTTGATTAATGGATGGCACATTTTCCTGTATGCTGTATACACCATACATGTAGATCTAACATAAAATTATTACCAGTACCGTTATTCACGTGTTATTTATCAGTTATGTAGCAACAGTGCATATCTTTAATCTCATGATTATTGTATGTTTGGTGGTGGTGGTGATCATAATCTTGGTGCTTTGTACCTTAAAATAATCAGCCCCTGTAACATCAAAGAAGAAAGAAAGTGTTCACCCTCAGAAGAACAAGGGTGTTAGCAAATGAAAGAAAAGGACCACGACTCTGTAATATCACCAGTGTCAAAAAGTACAACATTTTGAAGTTGTTAAGTACTTCTATTTACTATATGTGGCTTGAACACAATTTTAACATTCCAGTATGAGAATTTACAAAATAATTTGCAGCATTCTTTCTATTAACCTGAAGTTCTATTCCAGTATTAGTGCAGTCAATTAACATTACTTACTGGTGATGACTTATCTGTCTGGCAATACTGCAGTTCTGATCCTATAGTTTGTACTTTGATACCATCTGAGTGACTCAGACTATAGAAGCGCTGGGCTTCTGAGTCAAAGTTGGCAGATTCAATCCTGGCTCTGTCCAGAGGTGTGTAAAGGGCTGAAATATGCCTGCCTCTTGTTGGTAGATTTATCAGCACATAAAAGAACTCCAGCAGCACCTCAGTATCTCTGAAAACTGTAAAATTAGTTGGTGGGATGTAAGACAGTATGAATGAGTCCAGTGATTTTGATGATAATGCAGCATGATTGTCCTTTAAAATTATATTACTGTAAGTTTTTAACCTTATATCCTTCAAAGAGATGAAACTTTGCTACTTTTCAGGAAGGATTTAAGGTTCAGCTTTGGGCTGTGGCTTAAAGTAGTCTGAAATATATTAGCTGGGAAACATATAATAGAGGTGGAATAATATTCTTAATGTTTAGGTCAGGGGGTCTAATTATTAGGTCTGTCAGTTATAATACATTCAGCCCATTGAGCATTTCTTTGTAATTTACCTGGCATTAGAAGTTTAGGAATGTACACTATCTGATCAAAAGTATCCTGGCACCGATGTATGTAAACTGGAGCCTAGATGTTATTACATCTGCCGCTGCTGATATAAAAGTCAGCCAAGGACACGTTGTTCAGTGCTACAAGATAACTGCAGAATGGATGCAGCAAGGGAGCTCGGTGACTTGGAACATGGAATGGTTGTTGATTGCCGCATCAGCAAGTAATCTGTTTGGGCTATTTTGGCCCTTCTCAAGGTGCCCAAGTCAACTGTCAAGAATGTGATTCTTAAGAGAAAATGGGAAGACAAAACAACTGGGTAGGCCATGTGTATTGACAGATAATGGACCATTTAGCATTGAAGAAGGTGGTACAGGAAAATGGCACGATTTTGTGTGATACCATCACCTATGTATTATGCAGTGGTAATAATTGTGCAGCTAGCTCCATGACTGTGCACCATGAGATGTGAGGATTGGGGTCGAAGGCTGTGTTACCCACCCACAAACTCTACATTTTGCTGGTAAATGCTTACTACCTCATTTGGTGATATAAAGTGTGCCACCAGTTGTCCTTGAGTGACTGGAAATGTGTTATAGTGTGATTCATCGCTCCAAATATCATTTGGCAGTCAGATAGGAGTGTCTGGGTGTGGCCAATGTCTGGTGATCAGCACTTGCCAGCCTGTACAACATTTATAGTTAGTTTCTTGTGGACGTGGGGTGAAGAGTATGAGGGTGTTTTTCATGGAAGGTATTGGCCTTTTCGTAATATGATAAGAGCATGTTAAAGACAGAAGGATACATTTTAACCAGGTGTGTGTTGTCTATGGTAGAAGACTTGTTTGGAGATGATTACTGTGTGTTTCAGCATGATGATGGTCCCTGCCATAAAGCAAGAGGAGTCCTGTGAGTGGTCTGTGGATAATAATGTTCCTTAAATGAACTGGCCAGTCCAGAGCACTGACCGCAACCCTATTAAACACCTCTGGAATGAACTAGAACAGTGACATTTTTCCAGAACCACATTACCAACTACTCTTGCTATAGTGCTGCAGCGAGAACGGTCTGTCATTCCCCCTGAGACATTCCTACTCCTGGTGGACAGACTCCCCCTCAGAGTTCAAACTGTAGTAAAGGCTGAGGGTGGGGGTGAATCCACCCTGTCCATTATTGGGTAGCATATATGAGGAACACTTACAGGACAATTATGAGTAGGTGTGTGGATACATTTTTATCAGATAGCGTATTTATAACCTGCGATATTGCTTATGTTCTGATATAAAATATGATATTTGATCATGACTGAAGTGTGGCCATACTGAGCACTGGATTCTTGAAACTACTTGCCACTTGTTGTTTACATTATTAAACACACAATTCTTGTTTGAAAGATTTTAACATTTTATTTCAGAGAAGCCATTTGTGGATATGAAGAGCATGGCAGAAAAAAAGGCAAAACTTTACTATCTATCTTGTATGGATGCCAATGAAACAATAGAAGCACTGGGCCCTACCCCAATGTTGGATCTCTTGAAGGAGATTGGTGGTTGGAACATTACTGGAAACTTCAATGTCTCTACTTGGAGCCTGCAGAAAACTTTACAAACCCTTCAGAACCGTTACAACATGGGTGGCCTCTTTTCATGGGCTGTTGGGGAGGATGATCGCAATTCCAGTAAACATATTATTCAGGTATATACAACCTTAATTAAAAAGTAAGTTAAGTAATTGTTTGCCAACTATTTTGAATAAAATAAGGGAGATTTCTATATTATTGACAAAAAAATTATGGAAGATCAAATCCAAAAAATCAAATCAAAATCTCTTTATTTGCAAATGAGGTGTCTACCTCCGTGTCAACTGTTACGCTAAAATACATTATTCTCAAGCACTAAATAATAAATTAACAAGAGAGAAAATTTTACTATAACACAATATTATACAATTTACGCCAACAATTTTTTCTATTAAACACACAGCTCATCCTTAATAAATTTATATTGTTTACAAAATTCTACTTATAATATCTCCTGTACTACTTACAAATATAGTCAACTGATATACAGTATGTGGAATTACTTCAAATGATAGTATACAACTGGTATAAGATTAAAATTTACATTGCATTTATTTACTTATTTATTTTTTTACCCATTTTGGAACTTAAGTAGCATAACGACCTGCTGCGTCTTAACCAGAGCCCCTTTTGCCACCACTTTTCAGAGTTCCTGAAGGGCCTTCACAGCTACTGTAGCGGTCCTAGAGCCCTCGAAGTCCCCTACAGACAGTCCCCTACTTTGGTTGTCCAAACTAGACCAGGGGATGAAATTAATTTATTCACACACATTTTTCATTTACATTAACCTGCACTGGTCGAATGCCCTCTAACATTTAACTTATTTTCTCTATTGCTGTTTATTCTCTTCTTGAATATTTGTACAGATTTTGGAAGAGGATCAAACACTACCCCTGGTAAACTGTTCCACTCCTTCACACCCTTCCCAATGAATGAAAATTTACCCCAATCGCTTCTGCTAAAATTCCTTCTAATTTTATAATTGTGGTCAGTCCTGCCGATATAATTATTTTCCAACTGAAGACTCTCACGGATTTCTCCCCATGCTTCTTCTCCTGTATAGGCTCTATATAATCCTATAAGTCTAGTTTTCTCCCTTCTCTTACTGAAAGTTTCCCACCCAAGTTCCTTTAACATTTCTGATACACTACTCTTTCTCCTGAAATCCCCTGTTACAAATCTTGCTGCTTTCCTCTGCACACTATCTATTTCTTTTATTAGGTATTCTTGGTGAGGATCCCAAACACTGTTTGCATATTCCAATAATGGATGAACCATACTTAAGTAACTTTTCTCTTTTAATTCTTTGTTGCATCCTTTAAGTAGCCTCATTATGACATGTACGATCTGTATGCTTTCCCAACAATGTCATCTACATGACCCTTCCAGTGCAAATTACTTTCAAATCTCACACCTAAGTATTTGCACTTGCCATCTTTTGGGATAACTACCTCATCCAAAGTATATTCAAATTCAGTTTTAAAACTCCTGTTTGTAAATGTTGTAACAGTTGATTTGCCTCCATTAACCTTCGTATTATTTTCTTCTACCCATTGTTGGATACTCTCAAGGTCCCTTTGTAATTCTGAACAATCCTCAATGTTATTTATTTCCCTATAAACAATTATGTCATCTGCATACAATCTGATTTTTGATGTTATATTATTCCCTAAATCATTTACGTATATTAAGAAAAGTAACAGACCGATTATGCTACCCTGTGCAATTCCCTCCAATTTCTTTAATAATATTCCATGTTCCACTCTATCAAAGGCTTTGGAAAGATCTATGGCTATGCAATCTAACTGACCTCCTGAATCCAACTGATCTGATATGTCCTGCTGAAATCCCACCAGTTGTGCTTCACAAGAAAATTTCTTTCTAAATCCATACTGGCTCCTCATGAACCAATTTTTTATCATCACATATCCTTCTGATGTACTTTGATATTAAACTCTCCAGTATATTACAAACTATACTGGTCAGGCTGATTGGTCTGTAGTTCTCTGGTTTCCTTTTATCACCCTTTCCTTTATAAATTGGTATTATTATAGATTCCTTCCATTCCTTTGGTATTACACTATTATTTATGACATAAGCAAAGATAAATTTTAAGTAAGGCACTATGTACCACCCCATTGTCTTTAACACCTCCCCAGTAATTTGATCACTTCCTGCTGCTTTTCCTTGCTGAAGCAGTTGGATTTCTCTGAAAATATCTTAATTTGTGAATGAGAAGCTTCTTGTTTCCCTCTGTCTCTCTCCTTCTTTATCTTCTGTTTCGGTTTCCAACTCCTGACAATCGTCTACTGAATCTCTGAATTCCCTACTAAATAGATTTGCTTTCTCAGTATCTGTTAAATAGTGTTCACCCCCTTCTCCCACCATTGTAGGTATTTGGATTCCTTTTCCTTTTTGATTCCTGATATATGAATAAGGCTTTCTCCATTTCCCTTTGTGGTCATTACCTTCTTGAAGCATGCCATTCATATAATTCTCTTTTGCTTCCTTTTTCACTCTATTCAGTTCCCTCATTAGCTGTTTTCTAGTTTCTGTAATCTCCCTACCCTCTTTGATTTTCCTGTTTACTATTCTACATTTTCTTTTTAATTTTCCTATTTCCTTTGTATAATAAACAGGGTCTGAGGTCATTTTACCCTTCTTAACAGGTACAAATCTCTTCTCTCCTTCCCAAATGATTCCTTTAAATTTAGCCCAAAGTGTATCCACATTACTCCCTTCACTTATCCAACAGCTGAACTGTGATTTAAGGTAAGTCCCAAATTCATCAACTTTAGTTTTTCTGTACAATTTCTTGTCTTATGTGACCCTCTTGTTAAGCCTTTTTGGTACCAGTCCTACATCCATTATTACAGCCTTATGGTCACCTATTCCTTCAAGTACCTCAGTTTTATCAACAATTTCCCATGGTTTAACCAAGAATACAGCTAGTAAGTTATTGAGACGAATCGGTTCTTGTACTACTTGTGTAAATCCTCCCTCCAAAATTAACTTATTTGCCAGTTTCTGTTCATGGGCTTCACTTGCAGCTCCATTCCATTTAACTTAAGGCAAGTTTAGATCTCCCCCAACTATTACCATATCATTATTATTCTTTTTATGAATATAATCTACTATTTTCTCGAATATTTCCATGTCTCTTTCCTCTCTTCCAGGCCTGTATGTTCCTATAATTCCCACCTCCTTCATATTATCACAAATTAATTTTATCCCTAATATTTCATCCCTTTCATCGGTAAACCATTCATGTGAACAATAAGTTTCCTTCACCATAATAAACACCCCCCCCCCCATTTTATCCCCTCAGTCTCTAGAATAGACTGTATACCTTTCTGGAAATACTTCTCTATTACCCACCCCTTCTCTCAACCACGATTCCACTCCTATCACCACATCAGTCTCATAAGATTCCATCAATGTACTGAATTTTAATTGTTTATTTACTACACTCTGACAGTTTACCAAGAGCAATCTCAGACCCCCTTCCTCCTTAAAACTTGACTGTTGCAATTGGGTAACTTGAAATTCCTTACTTTCTTGAGTTTCTTTTTCTAGTTGACTGAGCCAGCTTGAAGTACAGCTGGCTCTTTCTACTAGTTTTCCTGGTCAGTATTATACCTCAAGGGAGTTGCCCTTTTTACAGTACATATCTGAAGATTAATAAAATCTATAACAATATTTGCTATCTTTCGTTTACCTGAATTGTTTAGATAAGGGTCATGCTTTGTGTAACAGTGTCTCTCGAAACTGCTGCTATCGATTACCTGTGAATTACGAAAATGTTTACAAATTTTAACCATATCTGTATTAACTTTGTCCACTTCAATGTTCACACACGAGTCTCTAATCAAATCATGCCTGTGGGGCACGTTCACTACAAAGATGTTAGTGTGAGTCAGCTTACCTAGTGTACATTTAAGTTGAGAAATGGCATTCTTAGCATCGTTGTGAGCTACGTCGTTCGTCCCGCCGATGATCACTATTGCATCACTACTTCCGAGATTTCTTGCTGCCTGTTCAGTCTTTTCCAATACCTTCTTGATTGGGGCCCCAGGATAGATAACGGCCGATGCTGCAATATCTTCATTGTTCATTTTCTTCGCAATTCCCCTCACCTGGCTATCACCAAATATAAGAATGTTCGACACTTTTGCCGGCGCACTCTGTGGGATTTTAGGTCTAACTTTGCCGCTTCTCGTAATGGATTTTGCGCTATACGTTTGACTGCTTCCCGTACGGATAAGTCCTTGCGTATCACTTACTTCCCTCAGGGATGAAAATCTATTTTTGGTGTCAATTACAAAGTTGTCCTTATTTAACTGTACAATTTTCCTCCTAGAATCTGAAGCAACTTGACACCACGCGCTAGAATTCATGGAGCCACCTGTGTTCTGAGTGTTTACTGGTACCGGTACTTTCGATTCCAGTAAACGTACCTTCTCCTTTAAAATCTCATTCTCCGCTTTTAATGCTTGTAAATCCTGTTGCAATAAAGAGAGAATTACAAGTACATTATCATTACCTCCATCCTCCAAGGAATGAGACGCCAGCGATTCGTTGACCGTTGTAGGCCTAGGTTTGTTACCGCTATTCAAATTGCTTTCGCCACAGCTCACACAGGTCCAAGTATCTTCATTTTTAGCAAAACCAGCACTACATATACACTCAAAATGGTACCAAATTAAACACTTTTCACATTGGATACCATTCTTCACTCGCTTCTTGTTTACAACACACTTATTCCCGATTATTTTGCAAGAGAACTGGGAGCTATCTTCACTTACATCCTTCGCTGATGCCATCTTGAAAAGAAACCGGCAAAATTTCACAAAAAAATCATTGTAGTGTTTTAAAAGAGATAACTTTATTTTACACTTTACAAAGACTTAAACATATTTTACAACAAATTGTGCTTCACATAATAGTTTGCCATCACTTTTAGCAAATTCTAAAAATTTAGTGCACGAATAAATCAAGTTCATGGCAACTTGCAGTTTGATTTGATCAGGGGTTTACTGCTATTCCCACGTGTTTTTCATAAGAGAAAATACTCTTAGTATGAGCATTACTACCTGCTATGCTAATAAGTATAACAAACCTTACCAGTTATTCCATGTTTTCAAAATGTACATTTTTAAAATTTTAAGCTGTTGAAAATCACCATCCGTTTCTGGCAAACATTACCCTCCAAAGACACAGCACACGTTATTGCATCTTTATAACTGCAAAATTCCTCATACAGTTTATCCTTATTCACACAATTTAGTTTGATACTTTCCACAACTTCATGTATGTCATTGAATGTTAATTTTCTTTTAAGACCTAGTGGGATTAAATACTGTAGAAGTCCGCTATAGCGAGCACGGCATATAACGAGAACCCCGCTATAAGAACAGTTCTTGTCTCTCCCTTGAAAATTCCTATATTAAACTGTGTATTATCCTTCAGTTTCAGTGAGAGCCCTATCACAGACGCACCCAGTATTACGACCAATTTAGCGTGCACAATTTTTTCTGTTACCGATATTTATGCACCCAAGCTATTATATTGCATGCGATTGATCATTTTTGGTATAGTTTTCTCGCTATGTCCAATAGCGCACTCTCTTGTCGACATTCGAATGTGATGTTGGAGTCGGTTAGCAACAATACCCATCGAGTGCTCTTCCTTAAAGTAAAATCGCAATGAAAGAGGAGAACATGTTTTCGTAACAAATGCGTGAATGTGTCCAAGAGCAGTTGTTAACTAATTAGAAATGCAAGCTAAAGTAAACAATTGCTTAATTTTAATGCTAAGCTATAAATTTCATTTTTGTTCCGTATTGAAGTGCAATTATAAGAATAAATTGACAAGAGGGTCCTCCTTTTCAATACAATATAACAAGTAAATGATATTACATAAGTCTTGAGACTAGTTTCAGCCACTTAGTGGCCATCTTCAGCCAAATAAAAATTAAACAAATGCGTATAGATGCAAAACCTGACATTTCCAATTTTGGTCCAAACCGAAGTAACCACATGAACATAATTTCCCTATTGAAATACAGCATTTAAACTATTGGTGAGGTGCAAATGTCGACAATTCATGTATAATCTGCATGCTGAAATCTACATTTAGATGCAAACTCTGGCATTTCCATGTGACATTGAGGAGCAATCGCCGACATTTTCACACAGCCAATGAAAATAGCCATGATCACGTCATGTGACTCAACAGCTGATCCTTGGCATGCTAGAATAGCAATTCTTCAGCTTTCAGTAGTGAGTCCTTATTGTGTGTCTGAATATAAGAATAATGGAATGTAATGTTACTCCTCCAATTGCTGGAAGAGGAAGGAAGAGAACAAGAAACTGTGCCAACTGGAAACGAGAAAAAGCGAACTTAAGAGGGTAAGTTACAATGCGCATGTTAATGATTCTCTTGACGTGTGTGATAACTACTACTCCACAGCGGCGCACAGTACTGTTATTATATTACAATATCAATCGCTATTCTTATATCCCCCGCATGAAATTTTAATTCTTCTCATGCTTCCACCTGATATTAATAAAGTAAATTTAATTTGTACACAGATATGCACCAGCAGCGCTTCCAAAATACCCGTCCTGCAAACATGGAGGTACTATGAAATTGTCTTCATTCCAATGCAGATTGCTGACAATGAAAGACATTAAAGTGTTCCATTACAGGTTCTATGAACACAAGAATAAGATACTTCAAGACCAGTTTATATTAAAACACTGTGAGGGTGTAACACCTAAACGGCACAAATATGATCCGACAAGAAAACCGCGTTCCGTTTCTATAAAATACAAAGTACAATTGCATCTAAGAAAATCCATTTGTGTGTATAGAAATATATTTCTTGGCATTCTTGGTGTTGCTAAGGATCATGTGACACATATTGTTAAAGAATATACGATTTCTGGAAAACTTCCCAGCGAAAAGAGGGGTGTAGATAGAGTATCAACCAAAAAAGACATAAAGTGTGCCGAAGTCAAAGCTTTTATTGAGTCTTTGAAATGCAATGTTGGTCATTATTGCAGATCAAAATCAGGCGGGCGCCTTTATTTCTCATCTGATTTGAACATTAAGAAACTGTGGCACATGTACTATGAGAGAGCTGGTCCAACAATGAAAGTACGACACTGTTTCTTCTGGCATATTTTCAACACACGTTATAACATTGGATTTGGGAGCCCTGCTACAGACGTGTGTTCAGTTTGTCTTCAACTAGATGAGAAGATTAAAACAGAGAATGATGCTGAAGCAAAAACAAATTTAATGTGCCAGAAACGTGTCCACACCTTGCGAGCTAACTCCTTTTATGATATATTAAGGGATAATGTCCCTTTCGTAAAAGCATTTAGCTACGGTTGTCAGAAGAATCCGCCTCTGCCAAAAGTTCCTGACCAAGCGTGTTATTACTAGAGACAGTTGTATATTTACAATTTCACCGCAGTAGAGGGATCTTCTAAAAGTAAGCTTGATCACAGTAATGTGTTTATGTATGCTTGGACAGAAAATGAACACCCCAAATCATCAAATGAGATTGCATCAGCAGTATACCATCGGCTGCAAAATACTGATATCCCTTCTGACATACACACTGTCAGGCTAGTCTCAGATGGATGTGGGGGACAGAATAAAAATTGTACTATGGTTGTGATGTGTTTCAAATGGCTTAGTACTGCACCACATTCCATCAAGACTCTCAAACTAATATTTCCTGTAGCAGAACACAGCTATTTACCTGCCGATAGAGTAGAGAAAATGCTGAAAAAAAGAGCAACCATTCTAAACAAAGAAGATTATTTGGATACATTTAAACAATATGGGACTGTAATAGAACATGGCAGAGACACGACTATACAAAAGGAAAAAGGAAACAAAAAACTGAATCTCCCAGGACAGTGGCATTACAAATTCAACGAGGTGAAGAGAATGATTATCAGTCGCTCTCAGAGAACTGTAAAAATTAGAGGGGAAACCTTTTACAGGTCTGATTTAGGTTTTTCAAAACCAGTATATAAGAAAGGGAAGACTGCTGCCATGGTAAGGCCAGATATTCTGAACTGTGGAGTACCTGAAAAAAGGAGAAGACTTCTGATGTAGATTCATTGCTGAAGCAGCATTCTGTTGAAGATTGGAGACAGTTTGAAAATCTTCAGTTCTACAAGGATGTTATAGATCCAGTAGAATGGGTGGGCTTGGAGGAGGAGAATGATGAGGTGGAGTGGATGACTTTGTCAACCACAAATTGAGGTAGCAGATCTCAGAATCTATAACATTGAATTATTGTACCACTGTGGTATGGATACTGATAAGAGTCCTTTAAAATTATCTATTTATTTTGTATGGTTAGACTTTGTTATTGATAGACTATATTATTATGCATTTGTCATAGGCTACACAAATATACCTGAAAGTATATCAAACTTTTATACTTAGAAAACCACCAAAACTGCAATAAACAGCTAGACATCTGTCTCAAATAACGTTTGTGTAGAAGCAAACAGACATTTCCTTTATTTAGTCCATATTTTTGAAGAAATATCTAGATAATTATTCTTGGAAATGAAAGGTATTACACAACTTAACAATGTATTTTTAATGTTTTTGTTATAGTAAAATGAGCTTTATAATAGTGCATAATTAATTATTCGTTTTTTTTTTCATTTCCTGAAAAAACAAGGAAAGTGGAAATGTCTGGATTTGCATCTACAGTATATGCTTCATATACTGTATTGAAAAGGTGGACCTTCCTGTCAATTTATTCTTATAATTTTAATGCTATATACTGAAATAAAGAATAGGATTCACCTCAGAGTGCATCATTGCTTTTAGAAGTTAGTTTAGATTTTCTCGCGTATGATTTAACTTCGGAAAGGGTATTATCATGTAAATTTATAGCAAGAAGGGTATCATTTCTCTACTGGCGCTTGAAATATGTTTTCATGATGCCACTGCCTGCTCGATCTGCACCCGATGGCTGGTTATAATCAGCCATCGGATGCAGATCGAGCAGGCAGTGCATGATGCATATGGTACATTGAACTGTAGGTAATTACCTATAGTTCAGTGATATGGTACGGTTATGGTGTGATGGGTCGCGTGATACAATGCTCTCGATGAATTCTGAGCAAGCGATGCAGCACGTACCTCATAATGCTATCTCGATGTCGTATAGTGACGTCAGGCGCATGAGCTCTTTGTCTCGATGCAGTGCTGGGAAACGTATCGAGAGCTCTCGATGCATTTCGAGCAACTGATGCAGTCCATGACTCGTAATCCTATATCGAAGTTTGAATCGGGACATGATGCGCATGCGGTATGTTATCCCTCGACTATACTTTGCCTGCTGATCAACTAATGATGTCTCCGAAAACCCTAATAAGTAGTTAGTGGGACATAAAGCAAAAAACATCATTATAACAACTAATGATGATACGCCCACTTCTTCATAATCTACTCGCAGTCAACTTACCTACCTGTACTTCCTGCATTTTACTTACGCACTGTCCGCTTCCACGGTGAAATGGGTAGCTTGCTGGCGTTTGGTCCAAGGGCTTCCGGGTTCGATTCTCGGCTAGGTAAGATATTTTATCCTTCATTGATTAGTTCCTATGGTTCGGGGACTGGGTATGTGAAATAAATAGTAATGAAGAGTGTGACATATTTTAAACATTTTATTGCAACCATTTCTTTTACGACGCATCGAGTTGTGTAATAATTTGAACAGAAAGGAAAATATACCGGTAATGGCATAAAGGTACTCATATAATATGTGTGCATGTATCTGAAAAGGGACTCGTTCTCGGGTTAAGTCCTTCTGGACTATCGATACTTTTATATACGTATGGTAACAAATAGATCATTTGCATGAAAAGGATCATTCAAGACCAGCCACAATATTATCAGACCTGAAGGCACATATACAGGATGAAGCCGAACTCCATCGACAAACTTTCGGAAATTGTTCAGGGAAACTTTCTGTGTATATTAGTAGAAGGTACCCGTGGTCTCCGGTGGCTCGTTATAGAGTACAACCGGTAATTAAATTATGATTTATTTCTGTGAAAATACCTTCACACAACAGAGAAAAAGCCTGCAATATTCAATAACAGAAACGTACAACACAAAACACAGAGTAATGCGATAACCCTCTGTCGAAATTTGTACATTTTTATCACAGTGTGTTCAATATGTTCTGTCAGTGTACCTACTGTTTTAAAGGTAACAATTCCATGTCGTTGGCTTCCAGCACGTTAAAGAACTCCTTTCTTTCTTTCTTTCTTAATCTGGTTACCCTCCAGGTTCAGTTTTTCCCTCGGACTCAGCGAGGGATCCCACCTCTACCGCCTCAAGGGCAGTGTCCTGGAGCTTCAGACTTTGGGTCGGGGGATACAACTGGGGAGAATGACCAGTACCTCGCCCAGGCGGCCTCACCTGCTATGCTGAACAGGGGCCTTGTGGAAGGATGGGAAGATTGGATGGGACAGGCAAGGAAGGGGGAAGGAAGCAGCCGTGGCCTTAAGTTAGATACCATACCGGCATTTGCCTGGAGGAGAAGTGGGAAACCGCGGAAAACCACTTCCAGGATGGCTGAGGTGGGAATCGAACCCACCTCTACTCAGTTGACCTCCTGAGGCTGAGTGTACCCCGTTCCAGCCCTCGTACCGCTTTTCAAGTGTCGTAGCAGGGCCGGGAATCGAACCCGAACCTCCGGGGATGGCAGCTAATCACGCTAACCACTACGCCACAGAGGCGGACTAAAGAACTCCTGCGGGACATAATTCCCATAATAATTATCTATTGGTTATTTTGTATATTCAGTAACGTTACAATTACTTCTATTAGCAATTTGGTTGTTTCTGCACGAACAGGCGTGTGTTTGGCAGCCGAAACTCCGATTGCAAAACAGAAACAAACAAAAATATTTGAAGGGAAGGTTCGAACCACCACAAGACGTAACGGCGGATAATACCCAACGATGCTATTTAGCCACCTGAGCCATGCTAACAGCTCGAGTTCAATGTTTACTACTCATTTCTGTTTCTACCATATTCGTCCTGGCTGTGGTCCAATTGGAGCGTGCCTCGAGAAGCATCGAGATAGTGACGTCAGGCTCGAGTATCTCAAACGAGAGTTTTGCCCATCCCTACGTAGATCTCGAAGATGCATCGAGAGTGGTGACGTCAGTCTCGAGTTTCTCGAACAAGAGTTTTTCCCACCACTACGGTTATGTTAGGTGACTCTGATTGAATAAGAAAATTTAAACATTTTCCAAAAATGCGATCGATTTATCAATATCGATTTTTCTCTGTGTTAACTTGCGAGCTCTCTCGTTGACAGTCAAAGGCAATGTTGGAGTCGATAAGTAATGCCCATTGACTGCTGTACCGTAAAGAAAATTTGAAATCCTCTTTGTTTGAAATGAAATAATAAATACGCAAGTAACGCGGTCGGAAGCAGTTAACTTGTTAGAAATAAAGGCTAAAGTAAACAATCGATTATTTTTAATACCAAATACTGAAATTAAGTAAGAATGCAATACATCTCAAGAGTTGGCAGAGCGCAATACTGATTTCAGAGGTTAGATTGAATTTTCTCACATCTGGTTAAATTTCGGAAAGACTATTCCCATGTAAATTTTTAGCGAGAAGATTATAATTTCTCTAACGGTCCTTGATATGTTTTTATGATAATATACGGTTAAGTTAGGCGATTCTGTTTGAATAAGCAAACAAACTTTTGCCACACAATGCGACCTATCATCTTTGGTACGGTATTTTCTCGCCATGTGCATTTGCGAGCTCTCCTGTAGACATTTGAATGCGATGTCGGGGTTGATCATAATACCCGTCAACTGCTGTTCCATAAAGAAAATTAGAAATGAAAGAGAACATGTTTTCGTAATAAATATGTAAATAATGTGGTTGATAGTAGTTAACTCGTTAGAAATAAAGACGAAAGTAAATGTTTGCTTAATTTTAATACTGCATACTGAAATTAAGTAAGAATGCGATACACCTCAGGATATGGCAGAGTGCATCACTGATTTCAGAGGTTAGTTTATATTTTCTCGCGTCTGGTTAAATTTTGGACAGGCTATTCCCATGTAAATTCATCGCATGGTGGTTATCATTTCTCTACTGGCGCTTGAAATATGTTTTCACGATACATATAATATGGTTAAGTTAGCTTAGGTGACGGACGCTGTTTGAACTTTGAATAAGAAAACAAACATTTACCACAAAATGCGATCGATCATCTTCTGTATCGTTCTCTCTTTATGTGCACTTGTGAGCGCTCTAGTCGACATTCGACGGCGAAGTTGGAGTTTATTAGTAGGCCTACCACCTTTTCAATACAATATATATTTGTTCACTTTTTCAATGTGTCAAACATGGCTGTATGCCTTCAAAAATGAACCGGCCGGTCATCAGTTAAAATATTATAGACTTATGCCAATAATCACACTCTACTACAATTTTATATTGCAAGAACAGAATTTCTTTCAACAAGTTAATCCTTTTAATTAGAAATATTAAGGTGTACACCTATAGAAATACGACTTTTTTTTTTATCTTACTGACCTCCAGTCTATATATGTAAATACTATTTTAACCATATCATGTATATAACTACTAATGTAATCTTAACATAAGAGTCATGATCAATGTAACTTGTCTTTGTATAATTGGATGCCGTTATGCATCACTAGACCAAGCGCCAAAAGTTGGTTGCGAGATAATCGCGTTTAAATTTGGTTCTATGTGTAAATTCTAGCGAACATAATTCTGCTAAATATGGTATTACTGGTGTTGTAGGATAATTGATTGTACCTTCTCACCAAATTTCAACATTTTTATACTCGCACTACATAGATTTTCTTGAAGAAATGGCGCTTAGTCTACTGATGCAATTTAAGGTTTTTCTCAAGTGCGAATAATGTATCACGATGCTACACCAATAACCCCAAACTGTTGAGTATCTACCAGTGGCGGCGCGTGGATGAAACATCTGGGGGTTCACTGTTGTGGAAAATAATGTGTTCAGATTATTATTGTTACTTGATGTTTACATAGATGTAAAATAGTGAGATTGCTTGATTAGAAACGCGACTTTGCTTTGCAGAGACACGACTACAGCTCGAAGAAGTTACCAAAACAATGAAGAATGAAAGACAGAGAATATGAGGTGCAATTACTTTAAGCTGATCCAATTTCCCCTCATTTTGAAGACGTTGCTTACGTAGGAATAACTTCTTCAAGAACATGTTAGGCAGACTACTGTTACTTAGGCCCTATGTGTTGCCGTATTTTGCCGTTTACTTTTCATAAAGCACATATTACTAATGAAAAGTTTCATTTAATTACATAAACTTAGTCTACGTACGCCTATTGATGCTATACAAACCGTAGTTAGCAAAATATTCTGGCCCATTGCGGTTAATTACATCAGAATGGCAAAATCGCCAAATTAAAATCCCTTCAAAACCTACCACGTACGGCAAATTTTAACCGCGCGCTCTAACAATGCTTCGGCTAATTTCGGGACTGCTCGATGTAACTCGTGTCTATCGCTGGTCCAGTTGCCAGCGATTCCTGGGCTATGTTTTCCCTGCTTCTCATAACCCCTCGCCTTGCGCACCCTCCTTACGTCTCACGGCCCCGAGCGTTCAGTCCTGAAATTGAACCACTTCGCTGGTTCCGGAGAGCAACCGAGTGTTGTCAAAAATACCGCTACGCGCGCTGATATACGGAGCAAATTTAAGGAATAGGCTCTGACAAACCATTTTACCTAGACTTATCTATTTCCAGGGGGTTCACTGAACCACTGAACATATAGAACGCGCCGCCACTGGTATCTACTGAGTAAAACTTCAAAAAATATAACGTGGCGGCAGCCATGATTAAAAACTGAATCTCCTACTGTCTGAAAAGGCCCGCTAAGTGCTTGATCCTCCACGAGCCGCGCCACAACTCCGGTACATTATTTAAATTTTAGATGGAGAAATTCTAGAAGGGAAGTTATTTGTAAAGTCGTTGCTATAACGACTTACTGATTTGAGGAATTTCAACTTATCTGAGTCAAATACTATCCGCACACTTTATCTTGGTGCATTTACATCCTTCTTCTTCTTGATATTTGGTTGGGCTCTGTATATAACTAACACCCAGTTCCAATACTTTGTAAATGAAACACTGTAGAACACTCAGAAACAGTTAGTTATGGTGACTAAGAAGGACTTTATTACACAGGACAAAGATCACTGGTCCCACTATCGACAGCCCTGAAAATGGTTTTCCGTGGTTTCCCATTTTCACACCAGGCAAATGCCGGGGCTGTACCTTAATTAAGGCCACGGCCGCTTCCTTCCAACTCCTAGGCCTTTCCTATCCCATCGTCGCCATAAGACCTATCTGTGTCGGTGCGACGTAAAGCCCCTAGCAAAAAAAAAAAAAAAAAAGATCACTGGTATGGGTGAAAAATTACATCGTGTGGGTGTAAGGGTAATAGACATAGGAGTAAGCACGGGGACACAAGGTACTATATCTTCACGCCGAAGTGACCCACCTTGGCGTCTTCTACTTTGACATACGGAACGGGTCTACAATTGGGAAGGACAGACGATAGAACACAACAACTAAAGGATCGAGTATTAAGGATGGAATAACACAAATAGAGGGTTGGAAGGTAGATATCGCGCAAAGTGTAATGTAAGCTTACAAATGACGTGTGATATGACTAATGATGTGTTCCCTAAACCGTACCTACCAAGGAGCAACTTACCTACCAAAGAGAATTTACCTACTGAATCTGGATCTTGCTAACAAAAGAACAACGCAGTATTACACAGGTGCTAGAGTCAACAAATGACAATAGTAAGGCGAACATTGTGTTCATGTGGTGCTAGAGTTGTATAATAACAAAGCTTAAACAAAACCGAATTAGGCATAATCGGGAATGTTATGAAGACTATGTAAGTGACACAACTATTAATGAAACGTGAATCTTATGGTATGTTTATAATATGATGTCCGTGTCATCTAAATATTTGTTTAATATGTATATTATGTCCGGTGACGGATTGTAAACAAGACAAGCAACACTTGTTGGAAGCGGTATTCGTAAACGGATTAGACTTGCAATTAATCGTGTACGAGCCTGAGGATATAACTGACATTGGAGAATGAGGTGATTTGCATCCGCCTCATTTGAACCACACTGACATGTCGGTTGGCTGACAATATTGAAACGATACTTTAACATGGGCGTAAGCGAGTGGTTGAAACGTAGCCTAATAATAGATATGATATGACGTCGTGTGTAAGTTGATCGTTGATACCAGTGTTTGACTGGCAGAGAGGGTTGGATACTGTAATAGAATTTCCCTTTTATTCTTGCAGTGTCATTCCAGAACTGTTGCCATGTTGCTTTTTGATGTTGCTTTAGTAGTGGAATTAGATCGGTAACTGGAGTCATAAATGTCATTGGAGGGGTGTTGAGGAGTGATGCTTGTTTGGCAGCTTTATCCGCTGTTTCATTACCGGGGATATTTTTATGAGCTGGAATCCATATAATTGTAATCTGAGTACCAGTAGTATGTAGGTCATATAATAGTTGCTTAACATTATAAACATACCAGTTCATCGTGAATTTAGAAGACTGGATCGATTGTAATGCTGATAGAGAATCTGTGAAGATATTAGCGTTCGGGATTGCTGCGTTTTTTATATACAGGAGCGTTTGTCTGATCGCTATAAGTTCTGCAGTGAATATAGAGAAATCCGGGTGGAGTTTATATAGTTCAATGTGTTGTAGTCGTTCATAATAAAATGCTGCTCCTACCCCGCATGAATTCCGAGATCCATCGGTATAGAAATTATGTCCAATGTTAGAGTATGATAAGCGGATTTTTTTCGAGGGTGGTAAAAACATAGAGGTTTGATACTGTAGGAATGCAAAAGTAGTAGTTGTAGCTTGGAGCGTATCTGTGTGGTATTGTACTACCTCATACGGTACTGTATAATGGGGAAGTTGGTTGTTAATGTCGATACATATTGGAAGACTGTTATTAGAGCAGGGGTTCTTTTGTCTCTGATATTATATGAGTTATATCGTTCATGTAGTAGTTGGAGTTTCGGTACAATAGGATGAGAAACTGTTATGAAACGTCGTATTAGGTACTTGGAAGTAAGGAACTGTCGACGTATATGGAGTGGTGGTTCTCCCGTTTCCACTTGGAGAGCATTCGTTGGTGTAGATTTTAGTGCACCAAAACAAATACGTAATGCATGGTGTTGTATGGTATTTAGCTTAGTCAGTGTTGCGGGATTAGCAATATCAATGATATGAGCGCAATAATCTAATCTGGAGCGAATTGTAGCACAGTATACTGTCTTGGCTGTTGTAGGGTCTGCCCCCCATGATCGTCGTGTGATAGCTTCGTGGAGTTTTGTATAATTATCTGCTATATTTCGGAGGTACTGGATATGTCTAGTAAAGTTTAGTTTATTATCTAGGATGATGCCGAGATATTTATGATATGTATGTATCGGTATCTCATAGGAAGCCACTTTTAATGGTTCAGTGTTGTAGACCCGTTTCTGCGTAAAAATGAGTGTTGAACACTTAGTTGGAGATATTGATAAACCATGGTCATTTAACCAGTTCTGTACTTCAAGCATGACTTTAGTAATAGTATTACGGGCACCATTAATATCCTTCCCTGATGTATATATGACTATATCATCAGCATAGAGTAAGATACGTGCATGTTGGAGTACAAGTTGTTCAAGGTTTGAGAGATACAAGGCAAATAATATGCCACTAAAAATATCGCCCTGTGGAAGTCCATCTGTAGCTTGACGTGAAATCGGGGGTGCATCAGGGTGTTTGATTATGAGCTGTCGATATGTATGGAGGTTTCGGAGTAGTGTGATGAACGGAGTAGGAAAGTGCTGAATCGGTCGACCGCGGCGATCTTCGAGATTCATACTGGCAACCTTTGAAACACAAACTATGAATCGCTTAAGCATCGTTGTGCGACATCTGGCGTAAACTTTACGTACTGGAACTGTTGTTGTTTACACATCAAAGTCAAAGTATAGAATTCATGCTAGGAACAAGATTCGCATCGAGAGATATGTTTTATAATGTTATATAATGTGTATGTGACATAGTTGTTGGCTTAAGATGACAACGGTTTAGAAATTTCATATCGATCGATCATATTCTCGATTCAATTCAGATTTCATTTTCATTCAGTTGGCAGCACCAGGCAGCACTATCGATACCGGGACAGCTCCCTCCTTACTCCGCCCCGTACACAAATGCATCAAGATAAAGTGTGCGGACAGTACATTGGTAAGACACGAGCCATTGTAATCTGTACAATTTTTGAATGGACTTTCCTTCACGATAGGCCTATTATATTCTGAGAGTACAGTATTGACGTGATATTTTAAAGCCTTGTTTTGTTTTGCTTGAGGCAGAAAATGTGATTAAGGATATTTTCTCCCATAAATACACACAAATCACTGGACAGGTAATAAGATTGCTGCTCTCAGTTCATTCAATCTCGAAATCAGGATCTCCATTAACCCTATCTACCTCATCCACGATGTCAGAATCTGCTTGAAGATTCTTGCAACATTGTTTGGCATCTGCAGGTATTAGGTGCATCAGCGAACCAAAGTCTCTTAGTTTGGCTTCAGAGATAATACGTTTTCCTTTTGGCCAAAAAGGTATTAATGCCTGGTGAAAGGGATCTCTACTTTCCCGTGGTTGTCCCTGTCTTGACTTATTTAGATTTACTTCCTGAGATTCACCATCAAATTCTAGAGAATGATTCTCAGACGCAACCTTCGTAGCAAGCTGCATTAGTAGCACTGTCCTTCTCCTTACTTTTGGAAGTACTTGATACATCGCTGAGATTCGTCACTTGATAAACCACTCAATGTATCGCCACGTAAAAATATCAGCACTATCGAAAACGCGGGCTCCCTCGCTGTCACATGCGCGCAATGTGAGAAATGTGGCGCTTGGTCCAATGATGCAAACTGGAACGTCGCATAGTATACTGATGCAATATACATTTCTACTGATTCCCGCTTTGTCGCTTAGGTTTTCTGTTTACTACCAACTAAAGGCCTCTTGTAATGCAGTGGGGAATTTTTTATAAATACCGTAGTTCAAGCCTTCCTCTACAAGATGGCGCTAAAATTTCAATTTTCGTCAAATGGCGCTTAGTCTACTGATGCATAACGGCATCCAATTGTTCTTGGCTGATGATGACAGAGAATCTGTCGAAACCGGTACCAAATATACAAAAATTGTGATGTTTTAACAGAAATGTAAAACTTTCACACAATATATATAGTATTGAAAAGGTGGAACTTATCGTCCTTTCTTTAATGTAAATCTTGATTCAACACGGAACCTAAGTATGAAATTCTTAACGTTAAAATTCTATTAGTAGGCTAATACCCGTTGACTGCTGTTCTTTAAAGAATGCTCAAAATGAAAGAGGATGACACGTTTCCTTAATACATGCGTAAATAACATGGCTGATAGCGATTATTAATTTAGAAATAAAGGCTGAAGTAAACGATCGCTTAATTTTAATGTTATATACTGAAATTAAGTAAGAATGTGATTACCTTAATTAAGGCCACGGTCGCTTCTTTCCCATTCCTAGGCCTTTCCTATCCCATCGTCGCCATAAGACCTATCTGTGTTGGTGCGATGTAAAGCAAATAGCAATGTATATATATAGAAGAGTGCATCACTGATTTCAGAGGATAGTTTATATTTTCTCGCGTCTGGTTAAATTTTGGAAAGTCTATTACCATGTACATTTATAGCGAGGAGGTTATCATTTCTGTACAGGTGCTTGAAATATGTTTTCACGATACGTATACGCTTAGGTTAGGTGACACTGTTTGAATAAGAAAACTGAAACATTTACCACAGAAGCCTCAGGAGTGATTTTATAATTTCTTCAGAATGAAATTAAATATACACTTCTACTTATAGAAGTTTGTAAAATAAGAAACGAGTAAGCTGTAGTGCCGGTATCATCTGCGAAAATGCAAGTTTTGAACAAACTGATTGCTCTTTCATACCGATTTTAATGTGTGTGTGTTTTCTCCCCAACTTTACGAAAAATTTGATGTAACGACAATCCGCTATAGCAAATAAATTTTTCGCAGTTATGAATTCTCGCTATAACGGACTTCTACTGTACTTTAAACTATCATCAGATATTTCGGGCAAGTAAGAATACAAAGAATCATAAAATTCAAAGAAATTACTTACATGTGTAGATTTGAAATTTTAATTAAGAACAATTACTTACCAGTTTCACGAATGAATTATGCTGGCCATAATTTATATTGGCACCTTCAGCACAGTAGGATTATATATTACTGACCATAAAATTGTTTGACTATATTGAGTTACTGAATAAGTATGGACAAAAATTGCAGTTTCTTTCACCTGTTCTATGAAATCCAACAATTTGTTTTGGATGCTCTGAAGGGGTCAGAATATCATACCACACCTGAAAACATTTTCCTGTTTAGGTGGTTGAAAACATCTGTTGTTAAAGAAAAGACATGCTTTTTGGGGTCATGTAACACTTCCAAAAAATCATTGATACTTCTAGGAGATAATACGTTCTTTATAGTTTCAGCCTTTGTTCATCCACAACAGATTTTTCTGGACATATCAGATGTACTGAACACATTTTTTGAAAGCTTGGTTGTACAGTCTATGCCTGTAGCTTAGATTGTGTTGAACTGTGTGGTAAACTAATGAAAGTTCACCAGCAATAGTTTTCACATCATTATTTAGGCCTCTGTTAAGATGGGGAGATTTGAAGTACTCACATCTTTTGCTTTGTTTCTGTGACCTACAAGAAATCACAAGAAGTTAACTTTGAAAATGGCCAAATTATGTACTAATTCAAACAATTTACATGCTGAGAAACAAGATATAAATAATACTAATTTTTTTAACAAGTTGCTTTACATCGCACTGACATAGATAGGTCTTATGGCGACGATGGGACAGCAAAGGGCTAGGAGTCTGAATGAAGCGGCTGTGGCCTTAATTAAGGTACAGCCTAGTGTAAAAATGGGAAAGCACGGAAAAACATTTTCAGGGCTGCCGACAGTGGGGTTCGAACCCACTATCTCCCAAATACTAGATACTGGCTGCACTTAAGCGACTGCAGCTACCGTGCTCGGTACTAATTTATTGCTTGCGGAGTTCATATGCTGTACTCAGTTCTTGCTGTCATGTGTAATGCTGAGCTTGCTTTTGTAGTTCAAATAATTTGCTTTATAAGCATTAGACTGTGCTGGTCTAATCCAGGAATAGGCATCTGCCTGTTTTGAAAGATGTGAACACATATACTTTTCCTTTTGCTGGTGGTGTTTAACTTTGTCATCACTCCCTATTATTTTATTATTAACTCGAGCACCTACATGACTTACACATGACGTAGAGTAAAACCACTGAAACTAAATCACGCCAAACCACCACCAGCTAAACCAACTCAAAGGAAGAAAGAAAGTAAGTGAAGTAAGCATTCAATTGTTTACAGACAAGAGGACTTAAACTCACTGGTTGGTCATTTTAAATGAGGTAATGATAAAAAAATATTGATATAGAATCGGTTTCCTCTGCTGTCATTAGTTTAAACAAATTCCAATCCATGTGCATAAAATTCAAGCCATTGAAATTGAATTATTGTACTTGATGTTAAACGATGGGTGAAATACGCCCAAATAGCCAGAAAATTGGAGCTTCGGGAGCGTGAAGAAGTAAAGTAAAATATGGAAGATTCTGGGAAATACAGTACACCACTAGTTAAGGTTGTTGATGATTGGATTGTCATTACTTCCATTTAAAAATGTGATTCAGATTAATTTTGGATCCTAAAAGTATTCTCAGAATTTTAGCGGGAGTTGTAAAAATTTGATTCTTAATTTTAGTACTTCACCTGGAGCAATTGAAAGGACTTACCCTATTTTCTTGCGTAATTAACGCACTTTTCCTTTAACGAAAAATACAGGCGAAAACTGTGGATGCATAAATTATTCGAGGAATTCAGATATTTAAAAAATATTTACAATTCATTTCCATTTAAAAGATACATCATATATAATATACATGTAATTGGTTCAACTCATTTGTGGTCAATCATTATTTGGCGTAAAATTCCGGCGTGGGATTTTTCTGAAAAGTTTTGAATGGGTTTGAAGTACCGACACTGGGAAATATTCTTCCCGTTATGAGCTGACAATACGACCTGAAGTGAAATAAATGCATACTAATAGAAGTACAATTCATGTAAGTACATAATAATGACATGCTGGCAAAAAAATCTATCACGAGAACAGCTGGGCATCGAAGGAGGGACCCCTGCTATATTTCCCCAAACCGTTCGTATCCAATCTCGTACGAGTGACGTGTCCATCCACCTTTGTTCTTGGATACTAATGTGGATCCCTCACCACGAACCTGCTACGCAGGCGTAGCAGGGGGAGAGGTGATACTCCCATGTGGCGCGTCCCAGGTGGCGGATAGGGGGGTCCTAACCGGCTTGCCGGCAGACTTGAGGGAAATAAAATACCTCTCGCGGACCAAACACACACCCCCTGTGGATGGGGGAGGCAGACGAAGAATTCACCCACGGTATCCCCTGCCTGTCGTAAGAGGCGACTGAAAGGGGCGACCAAGGGATGAATGAATTAGAACCATGAAACTACTCTTGATTCGTACCATCATGCGGGGAACACCAGGGGTTGCATGTACTTGCGAGTAGTATCACTAACTTGGTACAAAATAGGTTTGTGATTCGTTGCAGTAAAAAACCTTGCCGGGTGGATTCCAGTACCCGTGCGTTGTACCCATGTGGGCAACACCGCGGGTCTGGGCATAGCCTGTGAGTTGTACCACTATATGAGCGACATCGTGGGTCTGCGTTGCCTGTGATTAGTACTCACTATGTGAGGAACACCACGGGGCCCTTGGGACCGGCACCCGTGACTAGTACACCTAGGTGAGGAAACTCATCGGTTTGCGTTGGTTGTAAGTGGCGCCATTGTGTGCGAAACACCATAGGTCTGCGTTACCTGTACGAAGTACAGTATTTGTGAGTAGTACCATCTTTTGTGGAACACCGTGAGTCTTCGCTACTTCTGATTAATACCCCAACATGACACATACCATGGTTCTATTTTACTCGCGACATGTACCATTCTGTGGGGCCTTCAACTTGGATTTTGCACCCCCTTTAGACACCAAGCATCATTGTGCTTTATAAGTGGTTCCTTAGTCGGTAATAATGTTATTTTCGATCTCTCTTGAGTCCGATCCACTGGTTTTTGTTTGTTTGTTTTGTGTTTTGTTGGGTTCCTGTCCATCCATTCATTCTTCATGACATATTTTATTTTTATTTTGATCAGTGGATGCCTTTGAAATTTTTGTTCTTTAATTTCGTACCATTAGGAGCCGATGACCTTCGATGTTAGGCCCCTTAAAACAACAAGCATCATCATCAACGCTTTATGAGTGGTCCCTTGGTCAGTAATCAATTATGTATGATCTTTGTTCGAGTCTGATCCACTGTATTTTGTTTGTTTGTTTCCTCTCTTTGTGGGGTTCGTGTCCATCCATTCATTCTTCATGTCATTATTTTTTTTTTTTGGTCAGTGGATGAATTTGACATTTTTGTTCCTTCATTTTGTACCATTAGGGGCCGATGACCTCGATATTAGGCCCCTTTAAACAACAAACATCATCATCATCATGTGGATCCCTCGCGGAAATTTTTCCTTAGGCATTGGTTTTCATTTTTGAACAACAAAAAAGGTGCAAGCTTTCTGCCATCACATGTTACAGCAAGCATTGCCAAAGAGAATAGCATTGCAGTACATCGTTCTTTTTTGCTTCTGGTAGTGTGTACAATAACACTCGATGTCCCTTTCTTAAAGATTGTTCGACTTTGTGGCATACAGAAACTGATTGGCGTCTGATGCGGTGATCAGTTACGCCTTAATATACGAAAATAGGTCAGTGGGCCGCAAGTATTCAGTGTCTGAATGCAACGAGCACTACCGTGGTAACACAGAAGTTGTTGCACATCAAGCGACCAACAAGTCTCGCAAAGCATATCGCGGACCAAAAAGTGGCTTCCAAAAGTAGGGGAGGATCTGCTTAAATATTTGATTTTGTTATGCAACTTTGGATATGCCATTTCTCACAAAATGCTTTATTTTAAGGGACGAGAAATAGCTGCTGCACATGTAATCAGTGTCTCGGATTTGAAGGTTAGCCAAGGCTTGATGATTAATTTTATGAAAAGAAATGGACTTTCTCTTCGATGAGGAACACCATTATGCCACAAAATGCTGAATGGTTTCAACCAAAAAAATAATTGATTTTCATCGCTTTGTGATTGAGAAGTGTAAAGTGAAGGAATATTTGCTCTCCCAAATAGGAACCGCAAGTTTGTATGATGCAGTATTAGTCGAATACTTGCTCACTGTGGACTAACAAACAATTTTGAGATCAGAGAAAAACTCATGTACCGTACCCGAAACACTCATACAATACGTTTGTACCAGACTGGAAAAGAGGGTCACTAGTCACTTCTGTTGATTCTTGCACTGAACTAATGCAGTGGTATTTCCTACCAGCTGATAACAGCATGTTGTCCAGTATTTGGAATGCCCGGTTTTGCAATAGGAAGGCTGCTACCTGAGTAATTGATATCTTTATTTCAAAGCGCATCTGGAACTGCGTGATTGATGTTTGAAGAACATTTCTTTTCCTCCACATTGGACCCAAAAATATTGGGGTGTGTAAATTATGCAATGGAGTTAATTATGCGAGAAGATATTATAAAATGGGACCTCTGCTGTTTTAGTAATTGGTTTTGGAAATAATTCAAGACTGTCATTTCACATACTCCATGTCTGAAGTGGGAGGATACATTTGCCTGTTAAAATTAGGTTTAAGTTGTCAATCTATATCATGCTTGAAACTGTAGTATAATTAACAAATGATGATAATTGAATAAAATATAGGATATCATAATATATGTATTTTAATTTTCAGATTGACCAAGGCGGTTTAACTCTCCCCACCCGTGACAGCTACCTCAACAAAACTGCCAATGAGAAATTGTTGGGAGCCTACTTAGATTATATGACTAAGGTAAGTTATGAGTAAAGGAATCTGTTCAACCACTTAAGAGTAGCCTATAGTCAGTCTGAAATCACTGGAATGCAAGACATTCAAGAGTGGAAGAACATATTACAGCAAGAGTGTGAGGTTATTTGGAATGTACGGTAAGGAGCAGAGCAGTTCTTCCTACCACTCCACATTACTGAATGAACGGTATACACATCTATGGACTATTCTAAGTTGACTGACATGTGTATATGTATGCTAAGATTTCAACTAAATTCTGTTCTGATGAATTGTTACCAGAAATAATAGCTCAAGTTTGTGAAATTACTGGCCATGATCTATCATGCTGTTCATATGTTCAACAACCAACAAAATTAAAAACTCATATCAGGAAGTCTAAATTGGACAGCAACCAAGAGTGGGCTGAGGAATAAGTTGGCAAGAATTATAATGAGTTTTTTAAAATTTATTTATTATAAAAATGCTATTTGTTCGGGGCGTCGACCCATGTGGATCTTTTGCCCCCACTGGCACCATATTGTATGAACTTGCGTGTAATTGGAATGGTGGTAGTGTGGAATGTTGTGTGTGAGGAAAGGAAGATTAAGGACGTCACAAACACCCAGTCCCCAGGCCAGGGGTATTAATCATTACAATTAAAAAACCCTGACCCAGCCGGGAATCGAACCCGGGGCTGCCGGGTGACAGGTGGACGCGTTGCCACCTACACTGCGGGGCCGGACATTATAATGAGTTAAATGATGCTATTAATACTGTTCCTGCTGGGCTGAGTGGCTCGGACTATTGAGGCGCTGGCCTTCTGACCCCAACATGGCAGGTTCGATCCTGCCTCAGTCTGGTGGTATTTGAAGGTGCTCAAAAATGTCAGCCTTGTGATGGTAGATTTACTGGCACATAAAAGAACACCTGCGGGACTAAATTCAGACACCTCTGTGCCTCCAAAAACTGTAAAAGTAGTTAGTGGGGTATAGAGCCAATATTGTTGTTGTTATTATTATTATTATTATTATTATTATTATTATTATTATTATTATTATTATTATTATTATTATTATTATTATTATTATTATTATTATTATTATTAATTATAACTTGTATGCCAGTAGTGAATATGTTCATTAGTCCAATTCATTGGCTGAATGGTCAAGTCACAGCCCACAGTTCAGAGGGTCCCGGGTTGAAATCCCAGCTGGGTTGGGTTTCTTACCGTGTGTAATCCCTCTGGCTTGGGGACTGGATGTTTGTGGTCGTCTCAGAACACACCTCTTCATGCATAAAAAACAAACAACACTACCAACCACCACAGAAACGCACAATATCAAATATATCAGGAAGGGCATCCAGCCATAAAAAGCGGCCAAGTCTGCATGTGCAAAATAGTTCATACCCATTGCCCCACTACAGTGTGGGGAAAAGTGTAGTAATATTATTATGATTATTATTATTATTATTATTATTATTATTATTATTATTATTATTATTATTATTATTATTTATTACCGTGATTTGGTGGATCAGCAGAGGTGAAAGAAGGTGCCGGGGTGAATGGGTCTAACTACAAAGCCGAGATATGAATTAAAATTTCATTAAAGGTTATATTTTTGAAAATAACAAAACTTAACAATTTTCACATAGAATTTCAAAATTTAACAAATAATAACAAGTCAACAAATAAACGACAATCAGGTACAAGACCAGGAAAAGCCAAGATTCAGAACAATTCTGGGCCTTACGCTCCTCGCTATACAATTTCCTTGAGCTTCTAGCTCAAATATAGCAAGCACAATACTTTCCAGGGCAGAAAACCCCGTCATACATGGAGCACTAGCTCCGTGAATTACAAGGTCAAGGCACTTTTACAATACTAGAAAAGAGCAGACCCGCTCTCAGTTTTCCAAGCCTAGTCAAGGCAACATCAAAAATGTCTTACACTTTCTGGCCTTCCATGGCCCATCTTACACATTGAAACAGGGGTATCTCGTACCCAACCTACAGGGCCTTCGAGTAAAAGAAATAACCGTTAAATAAATGGCCCAAACAAAAGGAAGGAGGCGGATACTTGCACTCCTCTATGTAGCTTCTTAAAACCTAACAGGCACAAGGCCGATGAAACAGGGGCTAATCCCAACCTATGGAGGTGACTCCTATAAGAATTATTTAATACATTAAGGAAGAGAAGAAAATCAGTTACCAAAACATAGTCACCTCAAACCAAAATGAAGGGGAGCTCGAGAGGGTAAAGCACTCTCTATCCCCGATTTACAATTAAAGATATTTACATAAGCCGGCAGAAATTTACATTACAGAAAGGTAGGTTACATATGAAAGTTTTGGACCTTTCCCGTGGGTTAAACTGCTGAGCTAGCAAGAAATAAGATGTTACATGGCCATTACCTTACTGAAGACCAGCTGCCTGATGAAAGAGGCACCTCCCGCCTCCTGCTACACGTCCATACACTAGGTTAGATGTTAATCAAGTGGCCAAGAGACGTGAAAATCCGCAGTTTATAAACCCTTGGGAAAAGTTCGAGACCTTTCATGAATACTAAAGCCACACTCTCTCACTTTTATTGGTTAGTTTAAAGTTACACACCAAAACGAAGAAGAAGCCAGTGATTGGTTAGAAATTAATTACAGAAATTCTGGGTTGGCTAAGTTAAAAACTGGCAGAAAGAAAGATAAATATTGCCAACTCACAACTGAATGAATGAAATTTAGTAAGGAACAAACTTTTGAATACAAAATTTCTTCAAATAAAGTTCCTTCACTTCGCACCAGGGTGGATGATCATAGTTTTTTCGGCAGTGACATCTATGAGAGAATGTGTAAATTTCTTGATAAATAGTAAACAACAAGACGTCAAAATTCACACAGTGGCATCTTCAGAAGAAAAATTTAAGTTGGTCCAGTTTCAAGTTCACTGTTTATCCTGTAGAGGAGTACTTTAAGGCGGAAGATTTAAACATGCGGCGTAGAGGTGTACCACCCCGTACAATAATAATAATAATAATAATAATAATAATAATAATAATAATAATAATAATAATAATAATAATAAAAATGCTGAATAATTTTATTGTCAGAAAAAATTGGAAAATAGCTGCAAGATGGCATTCAGAACAAAGAAAAATACACTCCACAGATTTGTCTTGAAACAATATTCAGCATACTGACATTGGTATTAGGTATGTTGAACTCTAACCTGATGTTCACACACTCAAATCCAATGAATACCTACATTTTTACATTGGACATACTAGTTAAAATTTCTAAATGGGGTGTACTGTATATATAGAGTAGAAGTCCATCATAGTGAGAATTCCTAAGGGCAAAAAATTTACTCGCTATAGCGAATTTTTGTTATATCTGATTTTCTTAAGAGTCTGGTAAAAACCTCACACACATTAAAATTGGTATGCAACGGCAACCAGATTGTTCAGAACTTGCATTTTTGCATACTTTCATAGTACAATTTACTTGTTAGCTATTTTTTAAATTCCAAGACAATGTGAACGCATATGTTCAATTTAATTCTGACAAAATGGAGTAGTATCACTCCACTGGCTTCTGTGGCAAACGTTTGTTTTCTTGTTCAAACAGCGTTGCCTAACCTAACTGAAACTCATATATATCATGAAAATATATTTCAAGCGCCAGTAGAGTATTGATAACCTTTTTGTTATAAATTTACATGCGAATAGCTTTTCAGAAATTTAACTCTTATAGTGCCAGGCTGCCGATCTATCGGCCATGCGAGCTGCTGCTAAAAGTGCTGGGGGCCGATCTGTCGGCCAAGTTCTTCTTTCGCCTGTATCTTCAATTCTTGCTGTTGTGCCATGGGGTTTGTTTGTTAAACGAGGATCATGTTGTTAATTGCAATTTCATGACCTTGGCTTATATTCTGTTAAGTAGAAGATTGTGTTAGCTTGGGAAAAACTTTATTTTGCAAGTGGTAGGTTTTGCTGTGGGCAAGGAGTATACTTGTGACAACTGACACAACATTCTCAAGGAAGGCAGGCAGACAAATAAGCTGGCCACAGCTGCTTCCTTCCCAGTCCTAGCCCCCTACCTTTCCAACTTCACTGAAAACCTTCAATGTTTTAATGAAACTGAAAATAACGTGGGTTTCTTTCTTAGTCTGAAACCATCTCATAATTTACCAGAGGGAGTGTGAAAATTTCCAGGGAAATATTTTGGCAGTGCCCACCATATTATTGTAAGGCCGTGGGAGTAGCAAGCTAGCCTGGCTCCAGCCGTGATTGACATCACCAAGTTAGGGCCCTGCCGGCTCACTGCTGCAGGACTGAGCCAGGTGCACAAAGCCAGTCCCTCTGCCACTATGTGGTGGTGGTGGTGGTTATTATTTTAAGAGGAAGTAAAACTGTATAAGCATCCTCTGTTAATACTAATGAGGAGGAAAAATGGAAGGGTACTGACACTTCAAAAAATGAAGATATTGGCCAAAGAAAGACAAGAGCCATGAAGGGTGTGAAAGTCAGGGACTCCCTAGGCCTTGTGAACCTAATACTGGCAGGGTCTGAAATAAACAAGTTGAACAAGGGAGGTTGCATAATATAGATGAAAGTGAGGAGCCTGCCACAAGTAAGTGGAAGCAATGCCAGGACTTGGCTAAGGGCCTTGTGGATGCCAATCCACACTCCAAGTTAAGAGCCCTTGGGGCCCCTCTTAGTCACCTCTTAAACAGGATACTGTGGATATTATTGTACCACCCCCATCCACAGGGAGACTTCTCTACCACCATTCTGTTACTTCACTGCAGGCATGAGAAAGGACTGAAAGATAAACTCAGAGCTTTTGAATTCCAGAGAGCTCTGGAAGCTTCTCCCTTCATAAAGTATCTTGAAGGACCGGCCTCCCTATTTAAGGCAAGTCGGATGAGCTTGAGCGGTTCACTTCCACTAGTGATTGAGACAGTTCAATGCTGTCAGAGGTTCAGTCGAGTGAGAGCAACTGTGGAGCACTGGATCAGTTGGTGGACAGCAAAGACTGAGTGCTGTTGGTGATCTGTGTGTGAAATGATGGTGAGTGCAGGACAGTGTAACTGAACAGCAAGGAACAGTAACCGAAGACTGCCACGAGTGTACAGACAGCCTACCACATACAACATTGTAAGTCTCTGTTGCGCGTGTGCAAGTTGTGAACTGTGTAATTGTGATGGAGTCCAGTAGTGTAACTGTGAACTGCTCTAGGGCCTAAGTGACAGTTGTGGAAGAGTGTAGTGTGATTTGTTCTGGTATATAGGTATCAGAGTGAATAACTAGTGTGACTGAATTAACAAGAGAAAAGGGAGATTTTATAACCAATAGGTTAAATAAAACATACAACAACAGATTATACCTGAAAAAAGACACTGAAAGAAAAGAAAGAAAATCAAGTCAGGATGAAATCAGAATAAAGACAACTTAAAGATGGATAGTTTAAGCTAAAACAGGGACAATTTATGTTAGAACAGGAAGTGCGCTCTCCCAAAGCGAAGTTGAAGAGCGACATTATGCAGAACATTGATGAATGAAACATTTATTGCAGCCAGTGGCCATTGTATACACAGAATAAGTAAATGATACACTATATCCCAGTGCAGTCCAGCACTGATCATAACAGAATTTCATTAAAGATTTACCTTTGAATTGACAGTACATTATATATGCAGGGCATTAACAAACTGGTTGAAAAAGAGTTTAAAACAATTCCCCAGGTTGTGGAGTCCAGAATTTGAGATCTGAGGGAAGAAGATAATGCACTGCATGGGAGAATGATGGCCATATACACTCGTACTAAGCCCACCAGGAGCGACGATGGCTCGAGCGTCGCGAAGGTGAAACCCCCATGTTATGACGGGACCACTTCCTGGAGGATGTTCCGGACCCAGTTTGAGACGGTCTGCCCGAACAATGGTTGGACGTCGGAGGAAAGAGATGTAGACCTCATCACCGGGTTACACGAGCAAGCAACGGAAGTATTACAAATCTTCCAATTGGTGCCACTTATGATGAAATTGTGAGAGCGCCCAATAGGCGCTGTGGTGACCACCAGCTGGAAGCTGGCTATGGAGTCCAAGTAAGGAACAGGACGCAGCACACCAACAAGATGCTACAGGAATTTCACATCAAGGTGGAGCAGGTAGCCCACAAGGCTCTGGACGGCCTACCTCAGGATCACATCCAGCACGAGGCTGCCTGTACTTTCATCAGTGGGCTTTGTGATGCTGAGATCTTACAAATGCTGATGGTTAGTGAGGAGCATAACCTCAGGGGGGCTCTGACTATAGCCCTGAGAACAGAGGCAGTGAAGGGATCCATGGCACCTTTGTGAGGACACACCAGAGGCTCATCTAGTAACGGGAGAGCGACGCATGTCACTGCTGAGATGCCGAGGCCCCCATCACCTGCTGGAACTGCGGCGAGCGCGGCTATCTGCGGATGAACTGCTACATGGGGTTCGGCCCCCGATCTGAGAAATGAGTAAGGGTCAACAAACGGAGGGGCTCGTTGGCACCGCCACTTCCATCCCCTTGCCTCATATTAAACGTGGTCAACGAGCGAACCGACATTGGCTTGGAGACACGCCATGCCATGTCTCTATAGATATGGGGGCAACATTAACCATTGCCAGACCGATTTTCTAGAGGGAGCCCAACTGTCCCTATGTGCTGTGAAAAACTTCCAGAGACACCATTGCTGTCTTGAAGGAGGTGCTACTCAACCTAGAACAACGGTGTCTACAAGTCTGGGCCTTCGTTGCTGCCATCACGGATGAGGTTATGTTTGGCCTAGATATGCTATGGGTGTATGAGGCAACTATCTACATGGAACGATTTGCTGTGGCTCGGCAGACGAGTGATAATGCCCCGACACCCTGGAACACAACCCTGATTAGCAAAACTGATGCTTCCCTTTGAAGAGGTGATACACGCTAACAGCAGGTTGATGGTGACAGCATGGCTGAAGGAACGTGCACATGAAAACAGAGTGCTCGAAAAACCTGGACCAACGGCCACCGAACAAGGACATTCGCCCTGGCATTAAGCTGCATGCTGGCATGAATACTGAATTCAGCATTGCAGGACCACATGATTCATAGCAGGACTGAGCTTGGGACATGTAAGCCAGTCATGTGCATCATGCCAGTGGATGACAAAGAAGCACAGACCTCAGAGGCAGATTAAGGTTTGGACAAGCTCCAGAATATTATTCCCAATGTCCAAAAGCACCCAGAGGTTCAACAGTTAAAGGAACTAATCCACAAGTTCCAGGACATCTTCGCTGCTACAGGAGGCAACTACAGAAGGTTAGACAGGGTGTACCATAATATCAACACTGGCTACATCACCCTAATCTGGCAGCCATGCCACAGGGTATCCCTGGCAAAGAAGGCTGAAATTGACCAGATGCTGGATAACATGAAGCAGTAGGGTGTCACCCAGGAGTCGAACAGCCTGTGGTCATCACCAGTGGTCTTGAACGACGACGACAAAGGCCATTCCAATGGTTGTTGGGTCAGAAGCTGCCTTCTGTACTCTGAAGGAGTTCATGTCTACAGCACCTGTCTTTGGAAACCCCAAACCTGGGGAGAAGTGGGCACTGACACCAGTGATGTGGGAATTGGTGAGGTGCTGTCGCAGATGTAGGGCTGCCAAGAGAAAGTTATCACCTACTACAGTAAAATGCTGTCTAAAGCTGAGCAGAATCACTTTGTGATGCGTAGGCAACTATTGGCCATCATGAACACCTTGGAGCATTCCCACAAGTACCTGTATGGGCAGACATTCCATCTGCATGCTGACCACTCTGCCTTGACTTGGCTTCTGAGCTTCTGTAACCTGGAGGGGCAGATGGCTTTTAGGATATGATGCCTCCAAGTGTGATGTAGGACTTCACAGCCGAACACAGTCAAAGGAGGAGACACTGAAGCGCTCAAGGTCGTGGCCTGAGAACTGTGCATACTGCCAGAAGATGGAGAGGCAATCTGGAACCGTGGACGTCTGGGCTATGATGGTCACCGCTGCTGAAGGCTGAGATTGAGCCATCCTGAGGATGGAGCAGCTGAAGGACAGTGACATTGGACAGATTCTTCGGGACGTTGAGTTGGGACAGTGACCGGAGTGGAGGGACATCACTGAATGTAGTCCAACCTACAAGGCATATTGGGCCCAGTGGACATCTCTAGAGGTCAACGACAGGGTGCTAACCCACGTGTGGGGAGTCTACCAGAAGAGTGAACAAAACTTTAGACCATGTCCGACAGCAATACTATTGGGTGCACCTGAGGAACGACATTGAAAGGATGTGCCAAATGTGTGACACTTGCACAGTGAGCCAAGATTACAAGTAGGGATCAGACGTTGCAGTGTGTCGGAGCACCTTGTGAGAGATTACCATTGATATTGCTGGGCCATTCCCCAAATTCAGTGCTAGGAATCGCTACCTACTCCTGGCCATGGACTACTTCACCAAGTGGCCAGAGGTCTATGCTATCCCTAACCAAGAGAGTACACAGCTTTCAGGGTAGGAACTTCAAGTTGAGGATGATGCAGGATGTTCTACAATGTCTGGGAGTTCAGAAGACCCGTATGATGCCTCTCCACGCTCGGTTGGAGGGCATGGTAGAGCATTTCGTAAAGACCATTGGAGAGCACTTAGGAAGATGGTTTCAGTGCACAAGAGGGACTGGGATAAGAGGTCTCCATTCCTCCTGATTGCCTGTCAAGCATCCACTTACGAGGTGATGGGTAGGACACCTGCCAACATGGTCTTCAGGAGGGAGCTATGCCTGTCGTGCGACCTGATCTTTGGATCAGCACCAGATCAGGAACAGCCAGTGACAGACTATGCATGGGAGTTTGTTGACCAGCTAAACAACACCCACGACTATGCTAGACAACATCTGATGGTAATCAGCATCAGAATGAAAGCCCGCTATGACATGCTGGCAAACACTGCAGACTTTCAGGAAGGCAACCAGGTTTGGCTGTACTGTGCGGACGAAGGGGAAATTACCTAAGCTTCAGTCACCATGGGAGGGTCCATATACTGTCGTCACTAGGATCAATGACATCGTTTCCAGGATCTGGCAGCCTCCCCAAGGGAAGATGTTGATTTTCCATTTGGATTGCCTGGCACTGTATTGTGGAGCAGCTCGGGATAAGCAGCCTTAAGGAGGGGACAATGTGGCAGTGTCCGTTTTATTGCAAGACCTTAGGAAGAGAAATTTAGCCTGGCTGCAGCCATGAAGGCTCCTCGTGCTTGCCGCTACAGCAACCAGTCCAGACCAAGCAAAGTGTGCAATGCCAACCCCTCCGCTGCCACACCATTATCTCACTGCAGGCTTCCCTGACTGAGCAAGAAAGGACTAAAAGATTAATCCAGGGCTGGTTGCTTCTCCCTTTGTGAAGTATCTGGAAGGGCCAGCCTCCCTATTTATGGAAAGCCGGATGAGCTAAGTGGTTCAGTTCTGCCAGTGTTTGGGACAGTTCAATTCTTTCAGAAGTTCAGTTGAATGAGTGCAGCTGTGGGAGCACTGGATCAGTCAGTGGACATTGAAGACAGAGTGCTCTTGGTGCTGTGTATGTGAACTGATGGTGAGTTCAGGACAATGCAAATAAATGGCAAGGGATAATGAATGAAGACTACCATGAGTGTATGGGCAGTGTACTACATGCATCATTGTAAGACTGTGTTGCGTGCGCACAAGCTGTAAACCAAGTGATTGCGATAGAGTACAGTGAGTGTAATTGTAAACTGCTGTAGGGTGTAAGTGACAGTTGTGGAAGAGTGCATACTGTGATTTCTTCTAGTTTGTAGGTGTCTGAGTGAATAAATAGTGTGACTGAATGAGAGAGAGTGAGTGGGGGGGGGTGCTTGTGTAGTAGTGTATAAATCAATCCTCGAGTGAACGCTACCAGTTATGTGCTGATTTACCTATCTGCTTTCACGTTACAATATTACACTTCAGGAGAAGAAATGTCATTGCTAGGATTAGAATTTCAGATCTCCAAATGGAGCAGCGTGCCAATTATATTGCAGAAAGTACAATTTCTGACTAAGAAGTGAATTGCAAACATAAGTGCACATCTATTCACAAGGAATTAAAGTAAAACAAGGTAGGGCCTGACTTCCAAACTGGGCAGAGCTCTTGAATAGTCAGAGTCAAACTTTGTATACATCGTCCTGTGCTATGGTCTTTTCTATCTTGTCCTAAATATACTTTTGTCCAACCCATACTTTGCCAATAAACTTAAGCAGTTCTAGTGACAAGCAGCATTTAGGACAATTTGTTGAGAGTGAAATTCATTTTAACTCATTTTAAAAGCATTGAAGTGCACCATTTTATTAACAAAGTGCAGATAAAACTTTGTGTACTGTAGTAACTAACTCGCAGTGGCTGTGCTGTGTGGGTCATGTAGCTGTCAGCTTACATTTGGGGGATAGTGGGTTTGAACTTCACAGTCAGCAACCCCAAAGATAGCTTTCTGTGGTTTCCCATTTTCACACCAGGCTGTTCCTTAATCAAGGCCATGGTCATAGTCTTCCTACTCTTAGCCCTCTCCTATCTCGTTGCCGCCATAAAACCTATCTTTGTTGGTACGACGTAAAGCAAATTGTAAAAAAGAAAAATTAACTACCTCTTAAATATCTGATTATGTGTACCTTCTTTTCAACTGTGCTTGTACTTGGGAATTTGCAAAGTTTCAACTGATCCATTTTTTGGTGGGAAGTGTAGAGTAAAGCAAAGCTATCTCCATACAGGCCACGAGGGCCCTTAGAGGAGTGGAATTCCTGTAATCTCGGCACTAGATGGGACAGAATGGTTAGCTCTGTGCCCGGCAGCCTTTGCCCCAGGAATTAACCTGGTACTGTTAGTTGCTGGGATCTTTGGCTATGCTAGACCTACCTGCTTATGTCAGCATGTCTACACTCAGTTCGGAAAGCATCGTGTTGGAGTGTAGTCAGGCCTACGGAATGTTGCTTGTGAACGCTGAGGATGTTTTTTCTGTTCATGCAGTACCACGCTGTCATCATAGCATTGGAATTCAAGAGGACAAATTGGGGCAAATATTCATTCATAGGAAGAGGAATTAGGGATATATATAATTTATCAAGAGAAATGTTTGATTAATTTCAAAGTTCTTTGCAATAATTTATGAAATGACCGGATAAATTAGTGATAGGAAATCTGCCATCTGGCTGACCAAACTAAATGTTTGATCAATGATTGATGATTATAATGTGGTGTGCTCCTTCCCGGCTGTTTAAGTTTATATGCGGCCGAAGATCCCAGCAATTAACATTACTAGTTTTTGGAGCATGCTGAGTGAACTTCAGGGCCATCTGCTCCTCCAGAAGTGGAAATCTTGTTTCTAAATTTTTGGTGGTCAGTAGCTGTATGAAACTTCAGAGTATCTTACTGCTACGATAACCGCTCATCAGGAAGTGTACACTGACAAATGCTGGAATATTTATTTTATACCAATTTAAGCAAGTACTGTGTTACTCTATATAAAGCTAATATTTTAGATAGTGTTCTGTATCTTTAACTCTTGCATATTTTTAATAATCCACTGTTCTCATTGTTCTAGAATGAAGAACATATAAGAATTTAGAGTTGCTAATGTTGCATGAATATTGTAGGATATTAATGTATCGAGAAAATTGATGCAACTGTCCAAGGCCGTGCTCCCCCTTACTTGACAAATTTAAACAGCACATACAGATTTTTGAAAATTCAACCCATTGAATCAAAAATATTATAAAATCAAGAATCTGGAAACTAAAATAATTGAATTTAACCTATAAAAATGTAACCTATTTTACTGTGCCATCTTTAAATGTTTCTGTATGAATATAGTTAACAAATTTACTGAAAAAATACTGATTGAAAATTTTAATTTTGGTGAGAATTGTTTACTTTTTTTTTTGTAATAGATTTTGCACAAACACTCAATCATTTACACTCCAAACCAAGTTATTCTTGTCTAAAATGTTTTGCCTGGGCCTTTTAATAGCATTGTATAAATACAGAAAATGGAAAACAAAGTATGTAGTCTTAATATTATAAGCGGTGCCTGATTAAGGTGTTTGGGGACCCTGGGCTATTTAAAAATGTGGGACCCCTTCTTCGTAACCAAGCCCTCCCCCCACCAGGAAGTGCCAGGGAAGGTACCTGGGTCGTCGGGGGTGAGAGTCATTATTGCTACCTACTACCATTACACCAAAGAGATCAACAATTTATTACAGTATTCCAGAATCCCGAAAAACGAGACGATCTTCTGACTTAATGCAGGCACAGTTTTGGGTGGATCTGGACAATTGAAAATTTGCTACTTTAACATTCTCCACACGTAAGCATCAGGTGGTGTGAGATCGGGGAAATGTGATGGGTAGGGGAACTGAGCCCCGCGGGAAATTACTCGTCCTGGAAAGGTTTCTTGCAGCATAGCCATAGTCTGTCGAGCGGTGTTGGAACCACTGTCTATTCATCTGCATGTTCCTGGCACGACAAAACTTTCTTAGATCCTGAATAAATGGCCTGATCACTATGTTCCTATGGCGTTCCTGGTTAACAGGCTTTGTAGCGGTTTCTGGACTATAGTGTCTGGCCTCTCGAAAACAAGAAAGTGAGTTGTTTGGCGATTGATAAAACCATCCAAGTGAATGTGACTTTTGTCAGAGAACCACCCGTTAAAACAAGAAATATGGATCCTCGTGCACAATATTCCATCCTGACATGCCTATTGTGCTCCGTCAATCGTTGTCCAACCTGTATTCAGTACGGAAATCCACCTATGTCTTTAAATAATTTCGAAGTGACGTAGGGCTGATGTTTAATTTCAGGGCTGTTCGTCGAAGACTTCGCTCTGGAGACTGCAATACCTGATTGAGGACACGTCCATGATTTTCATTTGTGGACACAGTTACTGGCCTACCAGAACTTCCCTTGCATTGACACAATACACTACCTGTACGATGAATTTTTTAACAATAGATAGCATAGCTGTGTTGCTAGGTGCTGGCTTATTGAAGTGTTCACAATATTGTTCCTCCACTAACTTTAAACTCGGCCCACCTTGATAACCGTTTCCGTACGAGCGAAAATAATACTCCACTTTTTCCTCCATCGCGAGACCCATTGTCACTTCCAATCACAGAGCACAACGTTCTTTACACAGCTAACAATTCATCATGGCGATGTAACAACACATAGATGCTCAGGCGTGCGCATGCGCACTGTGCAAAAATGAGTACTGTATATTTTGGTGCATACCGTATTTACGACTGAATATTCCATACAATGTGACTGAAGTTTAAAATACACATTAGGATTCCCTTTCATTGTTCCTAAAACCATCTTCCTAATGCTCATGCTTTCCAATTTCATAAAGAACTAATCTCTCTTAAAACAGCAGACTTAGATTTTCTTTTGGAAAGAAAATCTAAGTCTGCATCGGCCGGCTTAAAATTCTGTGATATACATAATTTTGAGGCAACCTATAGTGACGTGTATACTTTTGTTACAACCTGTAGTAAAGGGGCTACACGTTATTGTGTGCCTGGCCTTGCTTTGGCAGTTCTAAGAGGGTGTTATACCTTTCACAAGAGTCGTTTCCTGTGTTTACAAATACTGCTAACCGGTCAGGAAGAGATTGCTCCTTGCAGTGAGTGGATTTGTGACAGGAAAATAGCATGTTGTTCACGTGATATTTTTTCAGCAGGTATTGATGACAATAAATTAATGCAGTATTTGGAACAGTGAGAAGTTAACGCAGATGATTTATCGGATAGCGATAGGGAATTTAGTTCAGAGAGTAGTGACCAAATTATACCGGACACGTCCGCGGAATCACCGCAGCTAAAGAAGAGACGTTTAATTGTGTCTAACAGCACTACTCTGAATATAGTGGTAGATGAAACTAGTGATAACGAATATAATAATGTCTCTGGAGAACATTTTGTGGAAATTTGTCCCAATGAACCCGACAACCTTCCTCAGCCTCCTGTCTCCTTCAAGGAAGTTCTTGCACCTAAACATGTCCTACAGTCTGATTCTCCGCCCATATCATACTTCAGTTTACTTTTCACTTACTCTCTGCTAAACCTTATAGTCACATATAGTCCTCTATCATTACCTAAATGCCGGTCTCTGCGGGCCAAGTGTAGCATGCCTGCCTCTCACCCAGAGGTCATGGGTTCGATTCCCGCCCAGGTCAGGAATTTTCGCCTGGTCCTGGGGGTTGGTTCGAGGTTCACTCAATCTAAGTGACCCTAAGTGATTGCAACTGAGGAGATATCTGAGGGTGAGAGGGTGACCCCGGTCTGGAAAACCAAGAATAATTACTGAGAGGATCCGTCCACTGACCATGATTCACCTCGTAAACTGCAGGTACCGAACTGAGCAGCGGTCACTTAGTAGGTCAAAGCAAATCATGGCTTTAGTGCCATATATTTCTTAATTTAGTAAATTCTGTTGTATTGTAAAATTATTTTTCTAATATATACTACAACCGAAAACGAGAATTTTTTTTTCTTCTGAAAACAAAAAACTGTAATATCAACTACTATTTTTTACTTATTTAATAATTCAGAATTATTTTAATATTGTGTTGTCCGCACGTAGAAAATTTGTTGTCAGTATTTGCCAAACATCGATACATACACGCGAATTTTATCGGTGAGTAAAATTGTCTTGTTTTTACTCGTGACATATGTTTGAATTTTTATTTTTTACATTTTTATTTTTCTCGTTCAAATTAGTTATTCTATAGAATTGTATTTAGAAATACATTATACATAATTATGTATATTCTTTTGTATCGTAAATTATTTTTCCAAAGTAGATATTGAGAGAGAAAGTGCGAAAATATTTTTCTCTTCATAAAAATAAACGTTATCAACAATTATAAATCAACAATAAAATGTCTTTGACTCTTTATATCTCTCCAAACCAGTTTCTTATTCTACGTAGTCGATATGTAGAAAATTTCATGCCAGTATTTGCTATACACTGGCAGATATCCGCGAATTTTAAAATACATGTATTTCCACAGAAAACGGCCTGGCACTTTACAGCAGTAGAGTGGAGGCGGAGCTCTGGCCTCTTCCAGCTGATGGGGAGCGGCCGACCAGATCGGCTCTTGGCTCCAAGAGGGTTAATAGTGTGAAGTTGTGGATAGGGGAAGGTGTATTACGATGATCACAAACATCCAGTCTCTGAGCTGGAAGAATTAAGCAAATGTGGTTAATATCCCCAGCCCGTCCCTGAAAAGAACGTATGAATGGGACTTAACCTTACCTAATTCATTACTTATTTTCTATTTATTCATTATTCTTACACAATCTAAGGTTAAACTGTCACATTGAGTTTAGTGCTCAATTCTTTCCTTTTTGCTTAGAGCAGAGTAAGACAGTTTCAGGTGGCATGACATGTTGGAATGAAGAGCAAGCCTGTCAGTTCATGTGACGTCAGATGAGAGCTGAGTAATGTAATGTTGCCTAGAAAAACAGTGCTGTGAGTATACAACTGGAGGAGTCAGTCAGCTGTAGCACTCTCAATGGTAATAAAGTGTGTGTTCCTCATGTTAGTCTCTCTGAGAATATGCCTAAATTCTATAAAGTCTTTGTTACTGGTTTGAGTCCAGGTTTAAACTTGTAGAAACATTTTCCACTATGTTTCAGCTCTTTGTAACCCATATTCCATATTCGTTGAATGTCAACAATTTTTCTAGCAGGTACCAGATTGAACTGTTAAACTTATAATGTGATGATTCATTGAAGAACAAATATAAACACAAGGAGGACTGGCTGTTTTTGTACAAGAATGTCCTCCAAACCAGATTTCCAAAGTTGTTTACACTAACTGCACAGATATTATGTATGGTCCGTTCGTTGTATGTGTGTGAACAATTCTTTTGTGTTATGAAACTTGTTAAAAATCTGCACACACCAACGTGGGACTCGGGAAGCGGGAGCGAAACCTACAATCCCACGGTCGCTGTGAAGTTCGTCCTTCATGGCTATCTGTTTGAGGAAGTTCGTGATGGTTTCCTCACGTTCTGTTGCTTCCAGGAGTGAATGTAGCAGGCGGTGCTGATACTTTCTTTTTAGACATTCCAAACTGGCATGATCCACAGGTTGTATCAAACTTGTTACGTTAGGGGAAAATATAAAGCATGAATTCCATCGCATACTAGTTCATGTTCATCTGGATGTGGCCCTGCGTTGCCCAGCAATAAAACTGCTTTAATAGGCAGACTTGGTCTCAGTAGAGGGGACCGACAGTACGATGACATGACGGAAATACGCAGGGAATGAAATGCTGTAGATAAATTAATTTGCGAAAGTAAATTTTTTTTTCATATATTGCTTTTTTATACTCCTTTCGTTATCATGAAATTCCTGGTTTTGTTGTAATTTCTTCCAATGTCTTGCTTTCATATACCTGTAATTGCTTGTCATTAGGTAATTTTTGCTTTCATTTAACGTCATTCCTATTGTATTGTAAGAATATATATCATTGGGATATCTCACAATTGAAATTTATTTGATGATGATGATGATGATAATAATAATAATAATAATAATAATAATAATAATAATAATAATAATAATAATAATAATAATAATAATAATGACCTACAACACACTATAATTAGACTACCCTTCTTACACCTATACTGCACACCATTTAGCCCTAATATTAATAATAATAATAATAATAATAATATAATAATAATAATAATAATAATGAAATGGCGTATGGCTTTTAGTGCCGGGAGTGTCCAAGGACATGTTCGGCTCGCCAGGTGCAGGTCTTTTGATTTCACACCCGTAGGCGACCTGCGCGTCGTGATGAGGATGAAATGATGATGAAGACGACACATACACTCAGCCCCAGTGTCAGCGAAATTAACCAATGATGGTTAAAATTCCCGACCCTGCCGGGAATCGAACCCAGGACCCCTGTGACCAAAGGCCAGCACACTAACCATTTAGCCATGGAGCCGGACATAATAATAATAATAATAATAATAATAATAATAATAATAATAATAATAATAATAATAATAATAATAATCCATAACACAACAGTGTATATATAGTTTTAGTATACATCTTGACATGTATCTGGAAGTTTACGAATGGGGAAATGTGTGCAAAAAAAAGTCACAATCAAACAGAATTGATACAACCAGGTATACGCAGTTCTCCTATTTCTTCCCATAACATATATTTCTTCCTTACATTCTTGTAATATTCATTACTCATGTCGTAAAGCATTGGATGTTTCTTAACGCACTCTGTCAACAGTTCAGTCACCGTTGCTACTGTCACAATGAATGCGGGACATGGGAAAACGCTGCATGCTGCGAACTGCAAATGGTTCGTAGCCATCCCATCATGTAGGCAGGAGAGTGACGCATCGGTGTGTATAGATCCATATCCCGCTGTACTCACAACAGTTCGCGACGGGATTGTTCCCGCTCCCGCATCCCACGTTGGTGTGTGCAGACCTTAAGTCCAAATCCTGAAGTACCTTGTCAGACCACAACCTAACACGCAGTCTCTGATTACAAATTGCCCAGACATTACGTTCTAACATTGGTAAACTAGTAAAAGGAAAATGAAACAGAAAATGCAGGAAAATGTCCATAATTGTTCTGTATGGCTCTCTTCTGAATTGCAGATAAAATTGTACCATATTCTGTTCTTTTTATGTCATCGCATGGCTGTCCTTCACATACAGGGTCTCTCTTATAAACCCAGACTGTCCAGCAGTGTTTTTACTCTCCCAGACCTAAGCAGCTGTATGGGAGGCGTGCACGTAGTTCTTGACCTTGCAAGGAGCGTGCTCGTGTTCGACCCAGCATCAGTCGCCAGTCTGAATCTCAGCTGTTAACATGGTGAGACAGTTGTCATTGTAATACCGTATTTTCGTATGTAAAATTTACTTTAAGTAAGAGTCGACTCGACAGGTTCAGCAATTTCCTGGTGAAGTGTCACCTTCATTAGCACAGATTCACGCAATTGTAAATACAGTATATTTGAAACTACTGGCTCAGTGTTCAATAAGAGACATGCGCGCACACAAACAGTTTTAACAGAAGAAAAGCTAGATGACATTGGTGCAAATCTTGAATGGTCACTGAATAATTCACTCACAAAATTAGCACAAGTAGGGGTTTTGGTTTCTTCTGCACACAAAGCTACAAAGCTGTTACACATCAAACCGTACAGGTTTACACGGGCCCATTGTTTAAAACCTGCTGATCCAGCCACAAGAGTGAGATGTAGCAAGTGGTATCTTGGATCATTGAATGATCATTTATTCGACCCACAGCTTGTGTTCTTTTTGGATGAGGCCTGGTTTCATCTTAACAGTCATGTGAACAGTTGTAACTCGCGCTATTGGTGTATGCAGAAAATCCTAATTGTGTTTATGAAGGATAACACTTCCAACACCTTTTATAAGGTAAGATTTCATATAAGATTGTATACACGCTCAAAGCAGGGTGGCCGCGTGCAACATAAGTTGGGCTGAGGCAGCTGCTGTTGCGCAGAGTACAAACACTGTGCGCTTGGCCTGTGTTTATAAGAGAGACCCTGTAAACTAGAATATTGTTATATATTTCCTCATAACACAGAGCCAAAATTTAATTGCTTATAATCTGTGACCAATCCTATTTCTCGTACATCGCTGCATCCCATATGCCTCAACCATTTCCTCTTTCCCTGTAGCCCCAACGAAGCAGTGCAAAGCATGGTGATGTCATTTGTCTTTACTGCAAGCGTGTACAGTGGAGTGAGGTGTGTCACACCAGAGTTTCCTGTCATTCACTGTCTTAGAACATGTCAGAATATGGGTTGTTCTCACATTCCTTGGTGTTGCTTGCTACCCAAGTTCTTGTGTCTTCTGCTAAATGATGTATCCTTAAACTTAATTTTACATTTATGGTGTGCACCGGGCGAGTTAGCCGTACGGTTTGGGGGGGCGCAACTGTGAGCTTGCATCTGGGAGATGGTGAGTACAAACCCCACTGTCGGCAGCCCTCAAGATGGTTTTCTGTGGTTTCCAATTTTCACAACAGGCAAATGCTGGGGCTAAGGCCACGGCCGCTTCCCTCCCACTGCTAGACCTTTCCTATCCCATCGTAGCCATTAAGACCTATTTGTGTTGGCGTGACGTAAAGCAAATTAAAAAACAAAAAATCATATGGTGTTGGATCCCAGTCTTAACGATGGCCCACGAAGTTTCAGTAACATGAGGGAAGAAATCTGCAAAATAAAAAAGCATGTCCTGGTTGAGGATAGTAATATTCATGTGACTGAATCCATGTTCACATTCTGAAGAACTACATGGGATAAATAGTATGCAATTTATTAAGGGAATCAAGTCCTCAGGCCCCTGATTCATAAAGAATTTTTCATTAATATTATTACCAAGAAACCAATATTAACTAATATATTATTAGTATTATGTTTCATAGAGTTTTTAGTAAATTGTTTCATAGACAACATGACTCCCGAGTGTATTTTGACTCATAATCCATATTATTAGTGAAACCATAGCGAGTAACATAATATTTTGGCATAAAAATCATAAAAATCAGTGAAATGGTCGACTCTGAATCAGATAGTGAGCGAGTGTAGGTATTCACCATGTAAGAAATTTTAGGCAAAAAACCAGCCTGTACTGGTATGTAACACACATATGAATACAGTGAGATATTTATGTTAGATTACAGTACTTTTGAGTATTTGCTTGATAGGATTGGTAATAGAATGTCCCACTGCAAGGAATGAAGAATTAACCTCAAAACAGCAGCTTCAGATTGCACTCCATGGGTTGGTAGTGATACACAGTATCATTCTGTTTGTGATATGCATGGTACTTCAAAAGTGACAGTCTGCAGAGTTGTGACTGCAATAGATGACACCCTTCTTCAGTGAAGTTGGCAGTATTCCTTTAGTATGTGGAGTACTTGAGGGAACGTTCAAAACTGATGCACCAAGTGCATATGGACCAGCATTTGTTGGTTGATAAGGGAAACATGCCTTGAACGTAATGCGCGTATGTGGACCAAATTTAGAGTTTTACTATATTTGTGGTAATTGGTCGGGTAGTGTCGGTGATGCTAGGGTTCTAAAGCTAAATGACTTGAACAATAAGATGGCTAATGGTTGGAGACCTTTCCCTGGTACATTTTTGCTCAGAGACTCCATCTGTCACCTAAAATCTTGGCTTATACTACCAGTAAATCAAGATTTTCCTAATCCATCCCAACAGAGATTTTCAAGAACACATAAAAAAAGTAAAAAAGGACAAGGAGGGTTATAGAGTGTGCAATAGGCTGTGAATAGTTGATATGTTAACTCAAGCACTTTTTGCAAAGAAACTTTCTTCTCTCACATTATCTTCACTTCTTTTATCCATTCTCATATGTATCAAAGTCACAACAACGAAAATATAAAGTAAGCCTATCGAATATACATGGATTAATAGCTGGTTGTAGACGAGCACTAGCCTACTACTAGGAACAAACACAAACCAAGAACATATGCCACAAACCGATTCTAACCTACATTTGTATCAGCTGACTAATGAACTAATATTATGAGTGAAGCCAGTTTATTAGTCGCTTGCTGATGTACTCGTGCTTCACTACGGAATTCTATATTGCATACAGAATTCTAGGTTAGGTAGTGTACACGTTGTGAGTAAGATAGTATTAAATTGCACAGCTCTTAATGTTATCCTAGAAACGCGATGGGGAAGTCACCAAACATCTTTTCTTATGCGAAGACTGGGTTAGGGAATTTTAATTGTAATGGTAGGCCCTCATGCCTACCATCCGTCACAATCAAGTTGGGGAATTTTCATTATAATGGCTGACACTCACTCTCCATCTGCCTTTTTTACATCCACAGAAGGACTGTCTTAATGGTTTTCCCAACTCAAAATCAACATAGGTCATTACAATGATGCCAGTAGGAATGTCACGATTAAAAGCAATGCTATCATATGAAATACTTGATCAAATGAAAAACCACAGTCCAAAGTTCCAGTGCTGGAATGACCAGTTCGCAGACAGCTGTGAGTCGTGAACCCTCTTTAATTTTGGGACGGGGGAGTGTCCCAGGACAAAAACTATGCCCTTTTACTCATCTGTTTAATAGTACCCGATGAGTCAAAAAATTCTCAATTCACTACACTGGCGGGGGAAAAAACTATCTGACTTGGATGCAAATTTTTTCCCCCAAACCGGAGGAGAAACCCCCTCTTCGCTGCTAATTTGGAATAAAATGAATGTAGAATTTAATAATAGTTTCTGAAGAAACGTTTCTTTTCAGGGTTGAATTTTGTGTTATTTAGTGAATTGTGGTGCTATAATTATGAATAGGCTGAAATTGTAATTCTAGACCAGGTCTGCCATTATTCCATTAAGTGTGCACACTGATCATTCCAATCATTGTTTCAGAGTAGGGATCGAATAGCTGGAACACTATGAAGAACCAGTGTGTTATGTATCAGCCATATCAGAAAATGCATGAACCACAGGAATGGCATGCTAAAGAAGAAAATTAATTCCCCAGTTATTTCCCACCAACATTCAGGGAGCATGTTATATTTGGTATGCAGCAGTAATCCTATCTATTGGAGATGAGTGGCAGTATAAGAGACAAAGAATAACACAACAAACAATGGTCGATGTAATGTTGTCATTGTTGATCAATTTTATGAGCTTTCGACATTGTAGGCCTTCACATTTAGTTCTCTTCGGACTATGAAATACCACTGTTATCATAGTCGGTGCGGTAAAACTCATTAAAACATAAATGATTGGAAATTGTATTCTCTATAAATTTCGTTATGTAGTACTTTTCGATAGGACCAATAACATAAGTATTTAAAAATTAAATTTTAAGTGCCTTCCCCTAAACTACCATTTCATCCAGGCTGAATAAAATTGTTTATAGCTTAGACTGTAGTTTCTTATTCCCCAACTATATGTACCAATTTTCACTAAATTCTGTCTACCCATTTTCTTGTGGCTCAGGGTTGATATGGACTTAACAACAAAATTCAAAATTCATGAGTATCTCTGTTATCATAGCCGGTGTAGTGAAAATGTATAAGACATAAATGATCGGAAATTTAATTCTATATAACTTTAGTTACCGTATGTAGTATTCATTGATAGGACCACTAATAACATAAATATTTGAGGATTAAATTTTAGGCCTTCCCCTAAACTAAGATTTCACTCAGCGTGAATAAAATTATTTATAGCCTAGATTGTGGTGGCTAATTCCCTGACTTTACATACTGATTTCCATCAAATTCTCTTCATCTGTTTTCTCGTGATGGGCGTACATACATACGTACATACAGACAGACAGACAGCGACAGACAGACAGCGACAGACAGACGGCGACAGACAGACAGCGACGGACAGAAATTACGGAAAAGTAAAAAGTGCATTTCCTTCTTACTGTGGACATAACCGATACAGAAATACCATTCTTTTTAAATTCTGAGCAATGTATAGAGTAAACTCTTATTTTATGTATATAGATGTGTAAATCTTTATGAAACAGAATATTCAAATATTATTAGTTTATGAAACAGGGCCCAGAAACCCTGTTGCAATTCTCAAGATAATCTCAATAAGCATTTATAATCTTTTTAGGGTTTAATTGAAATCTCCGACAGAATTTTTCAACTTCAGTTTGTCCAAATTGTAGGGGTATGTCCGAAGGCCCCTGATCTCTCCCTCCAGCACTTAGTTTTTTTTTTTTACAAGCACCTCATACACATTGGGATTTGTGTCTGGCATCTCTGTACATTGATAGCTTGAAACTGTTATCAGTAGCTGCCATTCTAGATTATTTACAATGCTTGAAAGCAACTGCTGGTGATTGATGGAAATAATCTTTGGATTATTGGTCTCTAGGAAGATGCAAAATTACCCTTCATTGATTGCCATGAGATTAATTTACTTTAGTTCCTCATTTATCTTTGAGGGATTTAATAAATGTAACTTTAAAGCTTTTTAGTCTTTCAAAACACACTTTCAGTATAAATATTACACTATAGTATACCTGTAAAATAACACTATTAAACAAGAAATTAAAATAAACACTCTTAATAGTGTGTTTTTTTAACACGTATTTTATACTGTAATATCTATACTGAACTTGTGTATTCAACAGACTGAAAAGCTTTTAGGTTGCATTTAACTGAAACCGAGTCCACACGAGGAAGTATGGCTTCCTTCTCATCAAGGACTCAATTAATCGAATGCTTCATCGCGTGAGTTTATCTGCATACACAACTGTTGTAATACGGTAGTTCAGAAAGTATTGTCAATTCTGCAAATGCATCGTAAAAGGTTGCAAGCGCAAAATTGAGCTGTTTAGAAGAGAGGAGCTTCAACAGTCTACTGTACAAATTTCTATCAGTTAAATTTCTACTTACATCCTCTTTTCCTTGGGAAAAGTGATTGTTTTTTGTTTTTCTGCAAGTGGTTTAACGTCACACTAACGCATTGAAGGTTTTTGATAATGTAAGGGTTGGTAAGGGCTTGGATTGGGAAGGTAGATGCCGTGGCATTAAGTAAGGCACAGCCCAAGGATTTGCCTAGTGTGAAAATGGGAAACTGTTACCGTGTTTTGGTGGTAGTTATGCATGAAAGAAGGTGCTGGGTGGTGAATAGGTCTCAAGCTACTAAAGTGAAATTAATTTTAAAATTTAACAATGTTATATTTTCTTTGCAAAATTAGGTAACAACAAATAGAACAGGTACTTAGTAGCCGAAACACGATTGAAAAATACATTTACATAGGTACCCCATTTGGGGCTTCAAAAGTCAGAAACATAATTCTTGAGCAAAGAGCCCAACCTTACAATGAACACCATACAACAAAGGGGCCGAAAACCCCCAAACATGCCAGAAACATTTGCTTCCAATTACACCCAAAAGCCTCCTTGAGGCAGAGACACAATTTTCAATAAAGGGCAACTTCCCCTTAAAATACAAGCCTATCATAGGCCACTCCGAACTCCACCTTTAAGCTGTCCTCAAAGGCCATATACACAGGGGTAAAATACCCAACCTACTGAGGTCTGTTAAATGACAAGAAAGTTAATACATGACCTCTAAAATACAATTTGAGAGGAGGCGAATTTGCACTCCTAATACACTTTGCTTAAGACCTACTTGGCACTAGGCCATTAATACAAGGGCTAATCCCATACTACAGAGGTGACTTAATAACAAATTACATTACATTACGGAAGAATTGGTTGAGAAAAATAAGTTCACCTCAAGACGATGTGAGTGGGAGCTCGAGAGGGTTAAGCACTCTCTATCCCGATATGTCGTTTGAAAGATAGAATAGATACCAGTAGTTTTTACATTTTAAAGGAAAGTTACATGGTGGAAGGCCTAGAACCCGCCCCGAAAGTTAAACTGCTGAGCTAGCAAAGAAAGAATTTGTTAATCGGCCATTACCTTATTGTTGACCGCTGCCGGAGAAAGAGGCGCTTCCCGCCTCCTGCTATGTACTTAATACACTGAAAGATGGAACAGAAGTGGCCCGGAGACCCGAAAATCAGCAGTTTATATCCTCTCGCGGAAGGTTCTAGGCGTTAGGGGAAAGAAAACACCCTCCCACAAACTCTTTATTGGGTAGGACCCCGCAACAGATTCAAGTTGGGGGAAGATACACCAGATTGGTCAGAAATTAATAGAAGAAATTCGGGATTGGATACATTCATAACAAGGGGAAGAAAGGGGTAAATATTACCAACTTAAACAATGACAGAAAGAAATTTAACAAAGAACAAACTCTTGAAATTAAATTTTCTCCAAAAAATAGTTCTTTGACTCCGCACTAGGTTGCACTATTGTAGATCTTCAGTAGTGTCCTCTAGAAGAGAAAGTTCACACTTTTTACTTCAAGCGAAACAAAAACACATCAAAAGTGACACAGTTCTAAAACTCCAAAATTTACAGGTAGTGACATCTTCTGAGAAGGTAGAAAATTAATACCGTCAATAAAGTTCAGACTTCCTCCAGCAGAGGAGTTTTAACTGGCGTGCATTTAAATTAGCGGCGTGGAGGTGTACCACCCGGTACAGACCTCCCCCCCCAAAAGTTCCTCCAAGGGGTAACACAGAAGAACATAAACTTTTGTTTGAAAATAAGGTCCAAGTTTTGATGTTGATATTAAAATAAATTGCAGAAGTATTTGAGAAATTTCTTAATTGGGTTTGATTCAGTTCCAAAATTTTGTTGTAATTGGTAACGTAAAGTATTTATGCTTGTAGAAGGCGAATTTCTGAAGATAATCTTTTAAAAGGTGATGAAAAATTTTGCAATGTCCACCAAATTTGTTGTTGAATTCCCAAGTGTAGTCATCTCTTATAGTGACTGTCCATGTAGTTGATGTAGGCTAAGTTGGATGGCCAGACCGGCCGTTGCAGCTTGCGTCCAAAGGGAACCGCTCGGACCCCTCAAGTACCCTGAGATACCGCTCGCCCGCACTATGAGGGGAGCAGAGGTGTTGAAGCACGCCGCGCCCGCGGTGAACATATACAGGCTGCGGGCAAGTAGCAGGTCGTGCGCCGCACATCAGCCTAGGCCGGGAGGAGAGCTCCGGTTCGCCGTGCACATGTCGTCCTCGCTGGGGCCGAGGGGGCCCGTCCTCGAACCCAGCCGCGGGACAGCGCCGCGCGGCTGCGGGGGCACTGAAACATTAAAGCTAGGCGGCAGAATTGTGTTGGACTATCATCTTCTTTGAGGGTACAGGCTTGTGGAGAGGTTGAGGGGCCAGCGGCGTGCAAATATCCATGGCATAAGTTAAGCCACTGTGTAAGGTGGAGCAGGAGACGGGAGCGTGGTAATGGCCGTGGCAAGGACAGGATGGCAGTTTAACGGATCAGGGCAGGTTTTACAAAAGGCTTACATCTAAAACCAAAATATTACAGAAGGGGCAGAATGCCTTAAAAGCGAAACTCAAAAAAAAAAAAAAAAAAAAAAAAAAAAAAAAAAAAAAAAATAACCTTCATATCCTTTCAAAATAATATGAAGCAAGTTAACACAGAAATTACACCGGTTTCACCTGGGACAGGTGAACCCTAAATATCCTCTCGGTGGCTGGATTGCTTAATAACAACGTAACCGGGGTGAGGAAATCGAGAATAACACATGGCCCAAGGAATCTGGGGGCAAGCTTGCCCGCGGGAACAAAATTTTTGACCATTACTTGGTCACCTACCTTTAAAGGGGTGGGTCTCCGTCCACGATCATACCTTTCCCTAACCTTTTCATGAGATACTTTAAGATTAGCTTTAGCCTTCTTCCAAAGATCTTTAATGTTGTCCGGATCTATTGTCTCGGGCAGAATGTCCCTCAGAGACCAGAGGTTAGAGAGCGGCGTGTTAGGAGCAAACTTAAACATCAAAGAAGCTGGAGTAAACTTGTGAGATTCATGAACCGCCGAATTCAAAGCAAAAGCTATCCAATGCAGGGACGTGTCCCACCTGGAATGATCTTCATGATGATAGGCAATAAGTGCGGACCTGAGATTACGGTTAACCCGTTCAGCCAGGGATGGGTGAGGGTAATAAGCAGAAGTAGTTACATGAGAGATGGACAAGTCAAAACAGAATTTACGAAAAAGATTAGATGTAAAAGCCTTAGCATTATCAGATACAATATATTGGCACGGACCAAAAGAAGCAAAAATAGAATTTAAGCAAGTAATTGTAGACTGAGCGGTAGCCAGCTTAGTCGGAAATAACCACGAAAATCTTGTAAAACCATCTACGCATACAAAGATGAACTCGTTGGCATTCCCCTTTGACTGGGGGAAGGGTCCTACATAATCAATATACAGGCGTTCCATGGGGCGCGACGCTTGCTGAGAAGACAAGAGGCCTATCTTGGTGGACATGGTCGGTTTACTGAGCAAACAAGATTTACAAGCTTTTACAAGTTCACGAATTTCGCCGTCCATACCTTTCCAGATGAACATTTCACGAATCTTTTCACGGGTTTTAAAGATTCCAAGATGCCCTCCTAATGGGGTCTCATGATAATACTTGAAGATCATAGGTACAAGAACCGCTGGAACAACAACTTTCATCAACTTATCATGCCTCGAAGGGCAACATAGAACACCATTCCTCAGAACATAAGGGACAGCATGTTCCCCAGAAGAAAGGGTTTCCATTATCGGAGCCAGCGTCGGATCTTCACGTTGGTATTTCTCAATATCCCTAAAAAGCATGGGAGCATCTGTTAAGATGGCATTAACACCAGATAGTATGGACTCGGAAGGTGATGAACTGTCGACCGGTTCGTGGGTCTCGACGTCGTTATGAAACATACGGCTGAGTCCATCAGCAACAACATTTTCGGTACCTCTGATATGTCTAACATCAAACTGGAAGGCGGAAATACGAATAGCCCAGCGGGCTATACGACCAGTACGACGCGGCCTACCTAAGACCCAGCTTAAGGCTTGATTATCTGTCTCCAGGTCGAATTTGACATGTTCCAGATAGAGACGGAACTTTTCTAAGGCAAATAAGACTGCCAACCCTTCGAGCTCATAGATGGAATACTTGGCTTCTTGAGCCGATAGGGTCCTAGATGCATAGGCGATGGGTCGCCTCCCTAGTTCAGTCTCTTGAAGAAGGACTGCAGCTACAGCTGACGATGACGTGTCCGTTTGGACGATGAATTTCTTTGAGAAATCAGGCATAGCAAGGACAGGGGCATTACAGAGAGCTAATTTCAGATCTTCAAAAGCGGCCTGTTGAGAAGGTCCCCACTCGAATTTGATGCCTTTCCTACGAAGAAGGTTTAAGGGCGCCGCTCTATTAGCAAAGTTAGGAATGAACTTTCTGAAGAAATTCACCATACCAATGAACCTGGCGATACCTTTAATGTCCTTGGGAGGTTTAAAATCACGGATGGCCTGTGTTCTAGAATGATCGACTGCTACACCATCGGGTGACACAATATGCCCTAGGAATGACATAGAGGGCTTAGCAAAGGCAACCTTGGACAACTTAACAGTTAACCCAGCCTTACGAAGGCGATCGAGAACTTCTCGCAAATGATCTAGATGTTCTTCAAAAGTCTCTGAAAATACGACGACATCATCTAAATAGTGATATAAGTATTCGAATTTGATGTCGGAGAAGACCCTATCTAGTAGCCTAGTGAGCACAGCTGCTCCCGTAGGGAGCCCGAAAGGCACGCGGTTGTATTCATATAAATTCCAGTCCGTGGCAAACGCTGTAAGGTGTTTAGACTCTTCGGCAAGGGGAATTTGATTATAGGCCTGATTTAAGTCCAAGATGGTGAAGAACTTGGCCTTACGAAACCATGAAAAACAAGAATGAAGGTCAGGAAGGGGCACAGATTGCAACACCACCTTCCGATTGAGAGCCCTGTAATCAATGACAGGCCTGAAGCCTCCTTGGGGTTTCGGGACTAGGAAAATAGGCGATGAATACGCCGACTTAGAGGGCCTAATAATACCATCCTTCAACATCTGATCGATAATTTCTTTCAGAGCCTTCATTTTAGGTGGAGATAGCCTATAAGGTGGAAAACGGACAGGAATCGAATCCGTGACCTCAATTTTGTATTCAATAAGGTCAGTAACACCAAGAGTATCAGAGAACACCTCGGGAAACGACTGACACAGTTTGCAAATACTATCAGCCTGCTCCTCAGGTAGATGTCTAAGGTCTAACAACATCTCATCCTGGGTAGGCGAAATAGAAGAACATGACACAGAATTACACTTTAATAGTGGTATTTTACAACTAGAAGCAAATTTGAATGTGCACGACCTAGACTGGAGATCGAGCACAAGACCAGTGTGAGAAATAAAGTCAGCTCCCAATATAATGGGGCAAGACAATTGCTTGGCCACAAACAATTTAATTTTCCATGTAAACTTAAAAATACGAATCTTGACCAGTAAGGAACCTAGAATTTCTAATGGAGATGAATTAGCCGAAACGTATTGAACAGGAGAAGAGACATAGTCAGGAAGTTTACAAACCGATTTTAATTTAGAATACCATTCAGCCGAAATAATCGAACAAACACTGCCTGAATCTAAGAGAGCTGTTATAGGCTCGTTATTTAACTCAATCTTAAGAAAAGGAACAGGTGCGGGGGTATCCGCCGCAATCCTAAGACATTCTTTAGGGCATTCAAAAGATGAATATGAAGGCTGATCGTTCTCTGCATTTACAACCTGTTTACTAGGGGCTGAGTCTCGGGAAGATGGATTAGTCGACTCAGCCGAAGCCACTAGTCACTTTTTATTATTGGCATAGGTGGAATTTGCATCAGAAGTTGAGCAGGAGGGGGTGCTATTTGAGTTGGGACAATTCTTGGCAATATGTGAGAAAGCCCCACATTTAAAACAGCCTTGTGATGACCCGGCTCCATTCCTTGTCCCACTTGACTTGATCAGCGGACACTTGTTGCGCAGATGGTCAGGCGACCCGCAAGCATAACATTTACGGGGATTGACTGGTCGGCGAGGTGGAGGCCGAGTGTTACTAAAGGAAGGCGGGGGTTCTTTCGCGACACGCAAAGAATCGGCGTATCTAACTCCTTCCGCTGAGACGGCCAATGCTTCAAGTTCAGAGAAGGTTTGCGGGCACGCCGCGAAACACAAATATGACCTATAGGAAGGTGAAATTCCCTCTACAATAGCCTGTACAATCTGATCTTCAGGAAAATGAAGGGCAAACACCCTAGTATAAAACTTAATGTCCTGTATGAAATCAGCCAAGTTTTCATCCAAGTGCTGTACACGATAATAGTACTTCTGAATAAGGGAGGACCTGGCCCTAGCCGGGATGAAGTTAGCTAGCAAATGGGCATGGAAATCCTCAATAGATGATTGCTCGGCAATGGCTCTAACTATTTTGTCTGAGAGAATACCTATAGCATACGGATAGATAATTTGCAAAATTTGACATGGAGACAGAGAAAACACAAGGGCATGATCCTGAAATTCAACTAGAAATCTTAAAAATGAAATTACGTCACTGGTGGTATTAACGGAAAACTTAGATATACCTCTGAGCAACATTGCCAATGGATGAGGCAAGCTACTAAACCCGGGTGACATAGTAGGTAAAGGTTTCAATGGCAAAGAAGTTAATTCAGAACGGATGTTACTCAGCGATGCACGGCGTTCAGACTCGTTGTCCAATGGGGCAGAGATAGTTTGAGCAGCGATGGTTTTCCTATTAACTTCTCCCTTGGGAGGCACTTCCTCACTACCAGTATTCACTATGGTGGGTTGATCAGATTTGGGAGGAACTTCCCCAGTTAACAATTGAGTGACCTTACTAGATAATTCGGAAATATTTTCCAGGAGCGTACTAGCTTCCTTCCTCTGAACGTCATTCAGTTTTAGAGACAACAGATCGTTAACCCTATTCGAAAAATGATATAGCCTGCCTTGCACACGCTTAATTTGATTCGGAGACGGATCATTTTCATCAAAAAAACTAACTACAGAAGCTAGCCCAGTAACATTCTCCGTGATCGTGGAAAGAGAATCGTCAATTTCTTTCTCTCCCAAATTGGGGATGGAAATGGGCAAATCAAGGGACTCTCTAAGCTTGTTAGTGTCTACTGCAACCGTGCCTCCAGATTGCACATTTCTGATAGTTAATTCATAGATCAACTCCTCTTTGCGCAAATAATTAAGATGGAGAACATCGCGAGGGCCGGGCATGGTGACAGAACAATTTTGAAAAAGTCAAAAAATTCCAGCAGCTGAGAAAATGGTTAGAGTTCGGATCAAAACAATGTCTAGCCGTCAAAAGGGGCTAAATTGAGACCCATTCAACCACGCTCTGCTACCACTTGTTACCGTGTTTTGGTGGTAGTTATGCATGAAAGAAGGTGCTGGGTGGTGAATAGGTCTCAAGCTACTAAAGTGAAATTAATTTTAAAATTTAACAAGGTTATATTTTCTTTGCAAAATTAGGTAACAACAAATAGAACAGGTACTTAGTAGCCGAAACACGATTGAAAAATACATTTACATAGGTACCCCATTTGGGGCTTCAAAAGTCAGAAACATAATTCTTGAGCAAAGAGCCCAACCTTACAATGAACACCATACAACAAAGGGGCCGAAAACCCCCAAACATGCCAGAAACATTTGCTTCCAATTACACCCAAAAGCCTCCTTGAGGCAGAGACACAATTTTCAATAAAGGGCAACTTCCCCTTAAAATACAAGCCTATCATAGGCCACTCCGAACTCCACCTTTAAGCTGTCCTCAAAGGCCATATACACAGGGGTAAAATACCCAACCTACTGAGGTCTGTTAAATGACAAGAAAGTTAATACATGACCTCTAAAATACAATTTGAGAGGAGGCGAATTTGCACTCCTAATACACTTTGCTTAAGACCTACTTGGCACTAGGCCATTAATACAAGGGCTAATCCCATACTACAGAGGTGACTTAATAACAAATTACATTACATTACGGAAGAATTGGTTGAGAAAAATAAGTTCACCTCAAGACGATGTGAGTGGGAGCTCGAGAGGGTTAAGCACTCTCTATCCCGATATGTCGTTTGACAGATAGAATAGATACCAGTAGTTTTTACATTTTAAAGGAAAGTTACATGGTGGAAGGCCTAGAACCCGCCCCGAAAGTTAAACTGCTGAGCTAGCAAAGAAAGAATTTGTTAATCGGCCATTACCTTATTGTTGACCGCTGCCGGAGAAAGAGGCGCTTCCCGCCTCCTGCTATGTACTTAATACACTGAAAGATGGAACAGAAGTGGCCCGGAGACCCGAAAATCAGCAGTTTATATCCTCTCGCGGAAGGTTCTAGGCGTTAGGGGAAAGAAAACACCCTCCCACAAACTCTTTATTGGGTAGGACCCCGCAACAGATTCAAGTTGGGGGAAGATACACCAGATTGGTCAGAAATTAATAGAAGAAATTCGGGATTGGATACATTCATAACAAGGGGAAGAAAGGGGTAAATATTACCAACTTAAACAATGACAGAAAGAAATTTAACAAAGAACAAACTCTTGAAATTAAATTTTCTCCAAAAAATAGTTCTTTGACTCCGCACTAGGTTGCACTATTGTAGATCTTCAGTAGTGTCCTCTAGAAGAGAAAGTTCACACTTCTTACTTCAAGCGAAACAAAAACACATCAAAAGTGACACAGTTCTAAAACTCCAAAATTTACAGGTAGTGACATCTTCTGAGAAGGTAGAAAATTAATACCGTCAATAAAGTTCAGACTTCCTCCAGCAGAGGAGTTTTAACTGGCGCGCATTTAAATTAGCGGCGTGGAGGTGTACCACCCGGTACAGAAACCATGGAAAACCATCTTCAGGGCTGCTGACAGTGGGATTTGACCCCACCATCTTCCGAATGCAAACTCACAGCTTTGCGACCCTAACCACACAGCCAACTCGCTCTGTAAAAGTGAAATAAAGCACTATAACCATACCAGACAGCGGAAACAGTTCTGTATGAGCTGACCAGCTATCTAGTGCCTAGTATATGCCCAAGTTTTCAAATCTGCTTATCAAGTTCTGCAACACATTCTACTAGTTGTCCCTGGTTCATTGGTGATGGACAGCACAATGAATACAGTTTGTCAAGAAATTGTTGAAAGTTATTTACTCCACAAACCTCATCAACTGCATCACCTACAGCCAGTTCCATCCTATGGTTGACACAGTGACAATATGTGGAAATTTTTCAGAAAGTCATTTGGCCACTCCAGGCCATGTTCCTAGCATTATACTGACACAGTCACTTATGAATGAAAAAAAAGGAAAGAATGTTTTTGAGGTAGCCACAATGAACCCATATTTGTCTATACATGGCAGTAAATGATAAACAATCATTTCAGCTTTCTGGCCTTCAAGTTCAGATTGAAAGTAAATAGTAGGGTTGCTGTTTCTTGTTAATTTCATACTTTATTTACACAATAAGAGTTTTATTAGCACAAGTAGTTGACTCCTCAATAAGAATGGCAAGTTTCCAGAAAATAACATTAACATTCTTAATGAGACTAGTTTTCTTTTCCTTAGACAAGTTTTCAATATCTGGACAGCACTGTAATGTGAATGCAAAGCTACAGCAATGTTAGCACTATTTATTTTTGGAGTTAAAACAAATTCAGGTGATCTAAAAATGTGTGGCAAATTTTGCTAAGCAATAAGCCAATCTAAAAATAGCTTTGGTTGGTTCAATATGAGCAGCAGTCAGTATCTCTCTCTCTCTCTCTCTCTCTCTCTCTCTCTCTCTCTCTCTGATCCTTAGATTTATCACAAATTTTCAGATCAAGCATGTGGATATTTGATTGTGTTCGATTAAAAAATGCGTTGGAGATTTTAGTTGCAATTTGCATGTTATCCTGTGAAAAGGAACATCAAAATATTCCTCCTTCCATTTGAAATGGAAATTCTTTCCTGTTTGAAAGGGCCTAACTGCTTCACTTCAGGACATAATTTGCAACCAAGCTTCCCTTTCTTGCATCAAAGCCATGGAATCTTGTTTTCTTATCCACATGTACGAGTAACTTAAACGCTTTTCTGTCTGTCGAACACACAAGTTCAAAACTTAATACATAACCATAATATACCTGTAAAAAATGTTCACTGTTAAACAGGTATGTTACAGTGTTATATATTATATTTTGAACATGTGTGTTCAACAGACTGAAAAACTTTTAAGTTAGATTAATTAAGTCGACACTGAAAAGTATGGCTTCCTTCTTAACAAATCCTTATCCACATGTCTTCTGTCCACACGTTTGGCCATGATTCTGCTGGATCAGAAATTGCTTTCTTAACCCTTAATTAGTCGCTAACGGAGATTTCCTCCGGGCCGATTACATTTTGCACGGTACTGAACTTCCCAGTTGAACTGTCGGTCTTCCCATCCCTATACCTTTTTCCTTGTTCATTTGGACTCGTCCTGTCAGCATTTCGGCGTGATCATGTATCCTGTGTGCGAGTGTGGGATCATTGTTTTGAAGAGTGACATCACCTGGACGTTTCCTCCGTGTGCGATTAAGTAAATTACCTTATATTTTAGTGCATAATTTTTTATTTTGGAGGTCGATGACCTTGTTGTTTTGTGTTCTAAACTTATTTTAGAAAAAATATTATTTCATATTTCATATGATTTGACCGTCGTAGGTAATGGCAAGTCTCACGAATTTAATATCATAAGATCATTCAACATAGTTAAGGTCTACAGTATTCTGCTTTTAGATCAAACAAACTGTGTAAAAATAACCTACAAGTACTTAAAAGGGTTTCTTTTAATTACACCGAAGAATACTGCAAACGAACATGCCAAAACAACATCTCAAAGGACGAAAATGACGCACATTTTTAACCCCGGAGGTTACCTCCATGCGAGACTAGTAACGTAATAATTTTCGCGCGACTAGACAAAGGTTAAAACTCCCTTATCATAGTTCAGAGTTACTCTTTTCATCTGTTTCACTACTACTTTGCTTACATGAATTTATAGGCACCTTTGGTTGCACTGTTTCATTATAACTGGCACTTCGGCTCCATGGCTAAATGGTTAGCGTGTTGGCCTTTGGTCACAGGGGTCCCAGGTTTGATTCCCAGCAGGGTCGGGAATTTTAGCCATAATTGGTTAATTCCCCTGGCACGGGGACTGGGTGTATGTGTCATCTTCATCATCATTTCATCCTCATCACGCGCAGGTCGCCTATGGGAGTCAAATCAAAAGACCTTCACAGGGCCTTTCCGGAGGCCACGCCATTATTATTATTATTATTATTATTATTATTATTATTATTACTATTATTAATGGCGATTGTTGCAGGCTTGCTTCTTAAAAGAAGATAAATTTGTTTGTTTATATGCCATACTTCACAAGGAACACACAAGACATTCAGAAAAAATACTAAAAGCTGCATCCATCCCTGGCCATTTCTGTTCTAGAACTGATACAAACAAACTTCACGTGTTGCACTCCTTCAAGCAACCTTGATGGTATGAGTAACTCCTTAGTCCTTGCCTCAGCACACTGCTATTTTTGAACCCTTCTGTGAACTATGCAGCGTAGCGTATGAAGTGAATTCCAATCAGTGTTGCCAACCTATACCAGTATGTAGTTCTAAACAATGAATTTTTATTAGGACTTTAGCAGTTGACATGAGACTGTCAAACTGACCAAAAAATAGAGCTAATATATAGAATTTGTTGTGCAGGAGAGCTATTCCGTTTGCTAAGAGCAGTGCCGGAGCAAAGCTCAGTGTGCTCTGCTACCACTACACCACTGATGATGTATAATTCTCCTACATGGTACATTACCATGCTTCTGTTATCAACTTCAGTTATATTTTTATCTTGTTACTTCTACCCACCTCTGTAGCCCAGTTCATTAGGATAATCACCATTATAGCTGTGGAAACCTGAAATTGTATGTTTGAATAGCAGCACTAGTGATTACTTCTTGGCTGCCAGAAGTGTGACTTTTTTCTGTCATTCTTCCATTCTTATTTTGTTGTCAATGCTGCAACAGGAACATTTGTCATAGATCTGTTTAAAACACCCTTCCTAATTTCTTCCTCTAGGAGAAGAACTTCATGTAACTCTTAAGTTACCATACTTCTCTACATTATCATTGCATTTTATCATTACCACTTTCAGAATGGACATTTAATTGAGTGACAACTAGGGAAACTTGACCATTAATCCAAAGGAGATCAGATATCAGGTATGTTCTGCCCTCAAATAATTTCCCTGAAACAATCTTCTGGCCTGTTATTATCCATTTGGCATTACTCTTTCATTCTCAAATGATAAGCTACTACAAAAAAATAAATAAAAAATTGGTAACCATAACCCTCTGACATAAATCCCAGCACAGGATTATGGATATGAGAAATTTTCCTTATACTGAACTATACAAAGGTGCAGAGATTACGTAAATTCAGACACAAATTTCTTAGTCTCTGCCTCAAAACTATTCTGGTAAAGGCACCACAACAAAATATAGTACAAACAATATTTACATAATTAATACTCTTAGAGTTAATGAGCTCTCAGGTCTTAATACATAAATTAAATGGCAAAAACTTTATCAACACCTTGGATTCTTTCATCTATAACATATTTCAGATATTTATTTTGTATTTTTGATGAGTAGGTGGTGAGAGAGTCTGAATGCTCTCCTGAGTCATAATTTGCATTCTGTAATACTAGCAATTTTTATGGTATATTTGTTGCAGATTGGGGTGCTACTTGGAGGAGAAGAAAAATCTACCAGGAAACAGATGAAGGATGTAATTGATTTCGAGACTGAATTAGCTAACATTACTACACCACTGGAAGACCGTCGAGATGAAGAGAAAATATATCACAGAATGTCTCTAGCTGAACTACAAAATATAGCACCTTTTGTAAGTTTTACTTCTGTATTTAAAAGTGTATACATTTGCACCATCTAATATATCTTGTACTTCATTCAGAGAAAGATGAATCTCTATTAATCTTTTCCTTGTACCAGGTTGTTCAGAAATAAATGACCATTTTCATACCTCACACTACTAATGAGCTTTTCAATGGAAGAAATTTACGGTGCCTTCTTCTTTCAAAATAATCTCTGTCTGCAGTGTCACATCTGTCAATGATTCCCAAGCTTCCCTATCATGTCCTTGAAGAAATGTGGCTCCCATTATGCAATGAAGTCCTGGAGGACACTTTCTGCATCATCTTTGTTTTTGAGTACACTGTGTTTCACATAGTATCAGGTACAGTAAGCCAAGGCAATATAGAGAGTGCAGGAGCCCTTCATATTTCGTCATTTGGCTTGTTGTTTCATTTTTTTTTTTTTTTTAATTCCATGTGGTCTGCTAAGATCAAAGGACTCTTCCCATAGAGCAAAAATGGCTGCTTTTTACACAACTGCAAATTTTGTCAATTTCTGCTCAGTACGTGATGGCAGTAGTGGTTTGACTAGGAGGAAGGAACTTCTAATGGACAGTGAAGACTCTGGTCCCTGGCTCAATTTTTAAAAGCAACTATGCATTGGCTGTTCTGAATTCGGGTCTACACACTCATTCCCTTGCCACATTCTGATGTGTTTCTTGTACCTTATGTGCAAGTTTAAATTCTTGCAACAAAATTGCCAGAAATTGCTTTGTCCCAACATGTTGCACAGAGCATTCAAGACTTTCATTTACTCTTTGTACAGCATAAATGGCGCCTGTTACAGTGATCTTCAACAGGTATTATGGTTTCCACTTTAGGAGGGAGGGATGTTTGAAAATTGACTTTCTACATTTCACCCATTTATTTTCCAACAACCTGACACCATATTTGAAGTATGATGGACGGACAGACAGACAGACAGACAGACAGACAGACAGACAGACAGACAGACAGACAGACAGACAGACAGACAGACAGACAGACAGACAGACAGACAGACAGACAGACAGATGCTTTTAGAAAGCCTTTACATCACCCTATCATCCAATGCAAGCTTTATTGTGCCAGTTTACCGGGCGAGTTAGCCGTGCGCGTAGAGGCGCGCGGCTGTGAGCTTGCATCCGGGAGATAGTAGGTTCGAATCCCACTATCGGCAGCCCTGAAGATGGTTTTCCGTGGTTTCCCATTTTCACACCAGGCAAATGCTGGGGCTGTACCTTAATTAAGGCCACGGCCGCTTCCTTCCAACTCCTAGGCCTTTCCTATCCCATCGTCGCCATAAGACCTATCTGTGTCGGTGCGACGTAAAGCCCCTAGCAAAAAAAAAAAAAAAAAAATTGTGCCAGTTTGTCATAGGGCAATCCAGTAATTCTAAGGTACGTCAATTCCTGATGCCTTTCTCCTATTAAAGTCCGTCAATGTTCTGTCAAATTATGACTTCAGTATTCTCTATTCAGTACACGATAATCCAATTATTTCCCTTGGTATAATTGCTGGGTATATTCCTGCCATCTTTCGATCATGTTTTCTATACCTAGAAGTGTTTTTCTATATGAGCTTGTAATATAGATGATAAGTTTTTCCTTTCACCAAATAGTTTTTGATTTTCCAAATACACTCTCTACTTTTTCTACAACTATACAATCTTGAACATCTTTGCACTTCTCCATCAGCCATTCTTCCTTAGCTGCCTTGTAATTAAATAGCTTATTGCTTTTAGTGCCAGGAGTGTCAGAGGACATGTTCGGCTCCTCAAGTGCAGGTCTTTTGATTTGACGCCCATATGCGACCTGGGTGTTGTGATGAGGATGAAATGATGATGAAGACAACACATACAGCCAGCCCTCCGTGCCAGCGAAATTAACCAGTGATTGATAAAATTTCCGGATCTGCCGGGAATTGAACCCGGGATCCCTGTGACCAAAGGCCAGCATGCTAACCATTTATCCAGGAACTGGACAGCTACCTTGTACTTTCTGTCTACTTTATTCTTTAGTTACCTGTAATCCTGCTTGTCTTCATCAGTTCTCACATTCGTGTACTTCTGGTATTTATCACTCAGATAAACATCTCACAAGTTATCCATTGATTGCTAATACTTTTTTTTTTTTTTTTTTTTAACAAGTATCGGTGATCAGTAAAATTACAATTGCTGTACTTCACAGAACACCAGTCGTGAGGAAATCACTGACATTCTTTCCTTGTTTAGGGGTGGGATAATACAAAAGTTAGCAAGGAAAAATATATTTCTTTATTTGTGTCTTTTTTAGCATAGAGGCATTAAGTTGCTATCATCACTATGCAAGACTAAATATGATACCTTCCAACTTTCAAAATTATCATTTCTGTCATTTTTATTTTAGTAAGTGACTTTTACTTTTCAAATAATTTGTCATTTAATTTACAAATAAAATAATTGGTTCTTAAAATTCTCATTGCTAAGCCTTGACCTCTTTACATTTATTGAAAAGGCAACCCTACAGATGCACTTAAAGGAATACCTATGTTTAATTTTAAGAACATTTTATAAGTGGTCTTTCAAAGTATTGGTGAAGCTATTGCTTCTTCTGTAGTAAAACTTACAAAGTTATCTTCATCAGTATTTTCTTTCCCTGTTCCTGCTTTCATGGGATGTATTGCATATCAATGTAATGACTAATAGAATGTACGATTACATTTTTATTTCAAGAAGTAAGTTACAAGTGAAAATTAAATTTTGTATAAGGTAATGATTGAGCCTCCATGGCTCAGGTGGCAGCATGCCATCCTCTCGCTGCTGGGCTCCATGGTTCAAATCCTGATCACTCCATGTCCGATTTTTGCTGGACAAAGCGGAGGTGGGACAGGTTTTCCTCAGAGTACTCTGGTTTCACTGTTGTCTTTCATTCCAGCAACACTCTTCAATTTCATTTCATCCTTCAGTCATTATTCACTGCCCCAGCACAGCAGCTGGCACTATTTCTATCCTCGCCACTAGATGGGGGCTCCATTAATTCCATTCCTGACCCAGTCAAGTGACTGGAAACAGGCTGTGGATTTTAAAATTTATTTGTAAGGTAATGATTACAATTACTAAGAATGTAGGTGTTTCAGTTATTCAATTGCTTTTACTTATTTACTTCCCAACACTGCCAACAGCCATACAAATCTCATTCCTCAGAACACTCCACATTAAATCTATTGTTTCATTCACTGTCTTCACCATAAACCTACTACGCTGGCGTAGCAAGGGGAGAGGTGATACTCCCACGTGGTGCGTCCCAGGTGGCGGATAGGGGGTTCCTAACCGGCTTGCCGGCGGGCTTGAGGGAAATAAAATACCTCTCGTGGACCAAACACACAACCCCCTGTGGGTGGGGGGTGCAGACGAAGAATTCACCCACGGTATCCCCTGCCTGCCGTAAGAGGCGACTAAAAGGGGCGACCAAATGATGATCAAATTAGAACCATGAAACTACTTGTGATTAGTACCACCACACGGGGAACACTATGGGTCGCTTTTACTTGCGCGTAGTACCACTATGTTGGGTACCAAATAGGTTTGTGATTAGTAGCAAACTAGAGCGCGACGGCTTTTACAGTACCTGTGATTAGTAGCACTATATGAGTGACACCATGCGATGAGGGAACCCATGGTTCTGGCTTGCCTATGAGTAGTACCCACTATATGAGGAACACCATGGGATAGTATAATGAGTCCCTGTGGTTAGTACCCTTACGGTATGTGATGAACGCCATAAGTTTGTGTTGCCTGTAAATGGTGCCGCAATGTGTGAAACAGCGTAGGTCTGTAATATATATGCGAATTTCATTACCTGTGAGTAGTACCATAATGTGTGGAATACCGCGAGTCTACACTACTCTTGATTAGTACCGCAACATGACAAATACCATGGTTCTACTTTCCTAGCAATAAGTATGATTAAAAGGGGCTGCTGACTTGGATTTTGGACCCCTTTCGACTACAAGTATCATCGATTCAGTATTGTGCTCTAGAAGTAGTCCCTTGGTCAGTAATACTATTGTTCTACGCCAGCTTCTGTGCGTGTGAAGCACTGTGGGACGGTTCCACTGATTGTTTTAAATTCATGTCATATCCATCCGTCCGTCCTCACGTTTTGAATTGTGGTCAGTGTATGTTTTTGGGCTTTTAATTTGTCATTTCATTTTGTCTCATTTCGTACCAATAGGGGCCAATGACCTAGATGTTAGACTCCTTTAAACAACAATCATCATCATCATCATCATCATCATCATCATCATCACTGTCTTCATTTTATTCCTTCTACAATAATTTCCAAGCAATGAGTCACTTCGTTTTTCTTCAACATGTCTACATCCCATCTTTCCAGAAAGTTTTTCATGACTACCAAGTTATGATTGGAGTCTATACTTACTCTTGTGAAGGTCTTGCAATCCAGCAACTAGTTTCTGATTCTCTGCATAATCATAATGAAGTCAGTCTTGCCCTTGATTTGTTAGCACATACATTATTGAAAATGAAAAAATGAAAATGAAAACCTACAACCTGTTTTCCAGTCATTGACCGGGTTAGGGATGTAATGAATGAAACTTATATAGGCTGTTATTACAATGGGGTCGCCACTCCCAAGGTGATTTATTAATGAATGATAAATGCTATGAAATGATAATGGAGTGTGTTGCTGGATTGAAAGATGACAGGGAAAACCGGAGTACCCGGAGAAAAACCTGTCCCGCCTCCGCTCTGTCCAGCACAAATCTCACATGGAGTGATCGGGACTTGAACCATGGTATCCAGCGGTGAGAGGCCGACGCGCTGCCATCTGAGCCATGGAGGCTCCCCACATACATTACTATTCCACTGTAAAACAATCAACTTTTAAAAATGCTATCCATCTATGCCATTATAGTAAAGAGTATTTAGTGGTAAAAACAATATCACAATATTATTTGCTTGTCATTACAGTCTTGGCAACTATTTCACATGTTTTAAAACTGGGTGAGTTGGCCGTGAGGTTAGGGGCATGCAGCTGTGAGCTTGCATTTAGGAGAAAGTGGGTTTAAACCTCACTGTCGGCAGCTCTGAAGATAGTTTTCCATGGTTTCCCATTTTCACGTCACATAAATGCTGGGGCTCTGTACCTTAATTAAGGCCACGGCCACTTCCTTCCCACTCCTAGCCCTTTCCTATCCTATCATCTCCATGAGACCTATCTGTGTCAGTGTGATGTAGAAATCTTGTAAAAAAAATTTGTTAAAATTTTTTTAATTTTTTTCCATTTTTATAAAACCTCTTATTCATCATAAATGTATTTTGATATGTGAAAGAATGAACATATGAATATGAATATAACAAACTCTAATGTTCATATGAGGTCATACTTTTAGTCTTTTAATTGACTTTGAGCCATGGCATGCATGATACAAAAGTTTGTTTAATATAAATGACACTACTGATTTGTTGATGCAGATCCAGTGGAAGGATTACTTCAGTGATGCTCTGAGGAACAACAAGCGAAATATTACTTCCAAGGAGATGGTGGTGGTATATGCACCAGAGTACCTCACAAAACTGACTGATATAATTAAGGGCTACCAAAAAACTCCAGAAGGAAAAATGTAAGTAAATTACTATAAGGAAGTAGAAATGTTTGGCATTTTTTAATACTGTGCAGTTCCGCGAGTGTTATGAAATGTAGGTGACAGGTAGAAGCCTTTCTATTTTGAAATCTGGTATTTCCAAATACCAGTGCTAGTTCAGCGTGCAACTCAGCTCTGACCTTACGCAGTAATGCGCTTTGCAGTCTGTTATGAACATATGAGTGTGTTCTGTGATCTTGTTACTGTTTAAATCCAAAATGAGTGAGTGTGCAAGTAATACTGCATTGTAAAAACTTTTGGTATGGCAGTCAATCAGACCAACATTCACTGGAATAAGACAGAGGGCCATAATCGTAATTTATTCTTTAATCATAACTCTATTAACATCACAGACAATAGTTACTCGGGATCAGGGATATACAGACTAAAATGCTCCACATGTAATTTTTCTTATGTTGGCCAAACTGGCCGCAGCTTCTCCACCAGATACGCCGAGCATTATAATGCACAAAGACATAACAAATTTTCCACAATGGCCAACCACATGAGGGACACAGGACATAAATTTACTACAATAGAACAAGACCTTCATATCCTCAAAAAAGTCGATAAAACTAAACTTATGACTGAGTATGAAAATTTATTCATTTTCCTCGACCAACATTTCAACAAAGATAAGAACTTAAATGACATCATTGATTTAAAAAAAGCCACTTGTACGAACAGACTTTATGTCTGTTACGAGAATCAATTCCCCTCACCAATATATTCTTAAAAATTTTCAACCTCAAATCAATAAGCCCTCCTACCTCCTCTACAACTAATACTTCCCTCCCTTCCCCTCACTGCCAGTACCTCTAATTCAAATGCAACCAATAGTTCCTTAGCCACACCCACTGTAATATCGCTCCCTCCAACGGCATCTCACCGTTATAATACAGGCAGCAATACACTTCCCTCTCTCTCTCTCCCGCCAATAGTAGCTCCCCTCCAAGTACTACAAACAAGCCCATAGTCACGCCTTCGCAAACAGTTCCCCCTCGAACTCAAACATACAGCTATAACACTTGGAGTAAGAAGCCAACAGTCGACAATATCGTTCAGTTAATAATGTAACAAATTACCCTCACCATCGTCTTATGGTAAGTGTACACAATTTCCACTTAAACATTTCATTACGATTTTTTTACTCAATTAACACTACGCTTCTGGTTTCCTTTTACAGATTCAACTGTCACACTTCCGTTTCGACTAGAATGTCAATCAACCCACATTCTTAACATCATTGCAACTTTGCATCAAATTGAGATGGTCCATAAAGGTCCTATTTAAACATCGTTCTTCAACTTCAACTTCGTACTTTTTGATCAAACTGAACCACATCACCATATGCCATCGGCTTTCGACTTATCTCTTGTAAACAAATACAGCAATTGCTGGTCATTTGACCATATTTCATTTTTATTCTACATTATTCATTAAATACGATTTTTATCATCTTTTTCGTTGTAACCGCTGGTCGGCCAACATAATTTTTTAAAAATCCTATCTCTCGTTCATAACAGACTTTGTTCATTTTAAATATAATATAAGCCTTCTAATGTCAATATCACTACTACTTTCACCAATTGTACATTTCCCCACTCATTGTAATATCTTTAAAACCAACTTCATTACAAGTCTCTTACCATATGTTAATTTTAATTCAAGTCTCTCCAAGGTTTTTTAATAATTTGTTTTATTTCATGTTATGTAAATCAGGTGCCTGATTCTATTTTAAGGTTAAGATAATGGCTGATGATGCCTAAATTCACAGCGAAACATGTACCATTTTAGTTAACATGCCAAAGTAAATCAATTAAGACAAGACTTATTGTATTGATTAGGTGGTGAATTCAATAAATTAACTTATTGTTCCAATCAAGTTGTTTAATGTCGCACCGTCACAGATAGGTCTTATGGCGACGATGGGACAGGAAAGGACTAGAAGTGGGGAAGGAAGTGACAGTGGCCTTAATTAAGGTACAGCCCCAGCATTTGCCTGGTGTGAAAATGGGAAACCACGGAAAACCATCTTCAGGGCTTCCGACAGTGGGATTCTAAGACCATGGACACTTCCTTCCAACTCCTAAGCCTTTCCTATTCCTTTATCGCCATAAGACTTATCTGTGTCATTGCGATGTAAAACAAAAATCTATTAATCCGTTTACCCTTTAGGGTTGGTTTTTTCCTTGGACTTGGAGAGGAATCCCACCTCTACCACCTCAAGGGCATTGTCCTGGAGCATGAGACTCTGGGTCGGGGGATACAACTGGGGACGAGGACAAGTACATCGGCCAGGCGGCCTCACCTGCTATGCTGAACAGGGGCCTTGGGGGGGGGGGGATAGGAAGATCGGAAGGGATAGGCAAGGAGGATGGAAGGAAGCGGCTGTGGCTTCAACTTAGGTACCATCCCAGCATTTTGCCTGGAGGAGGAGTGGGGAAACCACGGATTACCACTTCGAGGATAGCCGAGGTTGGAATCAGATCCCCCCCCTTCTACTCAGATGACCTCCGAGGCTGAGAGGACCCCATTCCAGCCCTCGCACCAGTTTTCAAATTTCGTGGCAGAGCCAGGAATCAAACTCAGGCCTCCAGGTGTGGCAGCTAATCACACTAACCACACCACAGAAGCAGACATAATTATCATTATATGTAGTTTTGTAATTTCATAGGGTTTTCTGTTTAAATCTATTTCTCTTTTGTATTAGGCTTAAAATATTTAATATCAAATAATTAAGTATTAAATAATTTAAAGTGTGTGTTAGAGATGGCCGGCCCTGTGGTGTAGGGGTAGCATGCCTGCCTCTTACCCGGAGGCCCTGTGTTCGATTCCTGGCCAGGTCCAGGATTTTACCTGGATCTGAGAGCTGGTTCAAGGTCCACTCATCCTGCATGTTTACAATTGAGGAGCTATCTGACGGTGATATAGCGGCCCCGGTCTCGAGAGCCATGATTAACGGCTGAGAGTTTTCGTCGTGCTGACCACACGACAGCCTTCGGGCTGTGCAGCGGTCGCTTGGTAGGCCAAACCCCTTCAAGGGCCTTTGCACCATGGGGTTTGGATTTTATATAAAAGATGAATAAATAAATAAATAAATAAATAAATAATGTTACCTATTTTGAAACAATGAACAATGAAACATGCTTAAATAATTGTCAAATTCTTGTATAGTTTACAACTCAACATATAATGTTCATATTTGAAATCATTTAAAACCTGATTATTGTATCTCATGTAATTCTATAATCAATACTTAAAATGAATCGGTTTCTTTTATATGTTTTTGTCTTTCTGTTCAACATCAACACTAAATTGTAAAAACTGAGTAGTTTCCCTGATTTGTGAGGAATACACAAACGTTAAAATTGCTATATCTCTAAACATTTAGTTTCGAGATACAATGTTACTACTTGGGACCGTCGAAATGTGAGGAACATACTATACCATGAGCTCGATTTTCATTTTCCTCTAACTATACACCTGGATATTCTTGACTACATGAACTAGTTCAGCAGAAGATTTCATTATTTGAGGGCCGGGAAAGTTTGTTGTTTTTACTGGAGTTGGTGGTAACAGTTCAGTAGTTACTATTGACAGAGAGCATTTATTTTCTCTTATAATAAATTTAGCCCTCATTGGATTGTAATTTATTAATAGCATAATGTGAGCACTAGAACAAATACAATTTACATTTGAACTGCTCACTCACTTAGCACTATTATTATTAGTCGTATTTCAACCCTCAGTGTGGGAGCAGTCACAGGGCAGGCCACTTGCTAGTACGGGAGGAGGCTGCTGCTTACTGTGAGTTAAGAGCATAAAACGTGAGATGTTCGAACCACTGTAATTCCAATAGTTTCACTTCATATGCACACAGAATTTTGATACAGTATAATACACTTCTACTCTACACCATTCCCTCTGAACCTTTGCACTGGAATGCCTGAGCACCTAATGCACAAGCACGCGGTTCAATATCACACACCTCGCTATCGACTCCACTTTTGGCATTAATTTCCACCACAGCAACATCATTTATCAATGAACTATCATCGTCATTAAGATCACGATTATCCGAGTAATTGTTACTGTTCTTCAAAAACAGAGAAATACTTTTCTTTTTTACAGTTTGTTTTATGCTGCATCAACACAGATAGATTTTATGGCGATGATGGGATAGGGAAGTGCTAGCAGTGGGAAGGACATGCTGGCATCATTGGGGTTCGAACGCACTATCTCCTGAGTGGAAGCGCACAGCCACATGATCCTAAAGAAATACTTTCAACAGAGAGCTGCACATTATAGCTTACTGCCAAGATCGGTTGCCATAGCACTAAAATTCATTACTTTCATTTTACAGTACCGAAAGGAAAGGAGATAGTCAATAGTGTCTATATAGCCACCAAACGGAATAGCAAACAGTATACTTCTTCTTCTTTTCCCAACTTTGTTGCATAAATGGATCTGGACTGGATTCACAGACGGATGCCCTTCCTGACACCAGCCCTATGTGGAGGGATGTATTCACTATTGCATGTTTTTGTTGTGGTTGGTAATGTGATATCTTGTACAAATATGAACAGTCGACCTGGCTGGGAATCCAACCCGGGACCCTCCAAACCAAAGGTCCCAGTGCTGACCATTCTGCCAAGGAGCCGGAGAATGCAGGTATTTGATGCAAGTGTGATAAACTGATTTAACTTGAAAACAATATTCTCTCACCCATGGGTAAATAATACAAGTATTGAGCTCAAATTATTATTTTTGTTATGATTATTATTTTATGATTATTATTATGACTTGTAATGTATGACTATGAAGTGCTTCCATCCATTTTTTATTATTATTATTATTATTATTATTTACATAGTTGGATGATCACATTGTTTGTGAGGTTATGTCATGAAACATGTACTGTATATAGACATTTATATGAGTTTAGTTAATGTAAGAACCTGCATATAATTTATTATTACCTGTATATATGATTTGTAATCCACTACACTATTTTGAAACATACTGTAACATCCAGAATGGCACTAGATAGACAAGAACTATGGAGAATATTCGTTACATTATAACCATGTTGTTAGGCACTCGGGAATTTACGAGAAGGTATTTTGTAACATATCTTTCTAGAAGCCTGGCCATATATAAAGAGGTGGTCTTGATGCTGGAGACGAGTTACTGTTTAGTAAGAGTTATGGTTTAACAGGAGTTATACCTGTGACAATGTGTTGTGGATGACATGCTTGTAAGCAATTGTTTTAAGGTTGCGATCTCCATGTGGCATGTGCTTAGTGATAGGCATTTGTTAAAGATGGTGGTGTGTTGATATTTTCGTAGTGAAGTGTTCTGTTTGTGATGGCTGTGATTAAGGTTATGCATGTTTAATTTGTAAATAATTGTGAATAAATCCGTGTACCAACTGACAGCATTTTGTGTGCATCTTTGTGGATACATTATATTTCACCTGTACATGTGAAAACATAATGACTGTTACTGACTTATTTTTCCCTCCCCATTTGCAGCAACTGTTATGACAACTCTCACACAACACCCATATTTTTCATACTGCAGCTGCTATAAGTCCATGCTGTTATTACTAATTTATTCCATCAAACACACATTTGATTATGGTCCCAAATAGAGGAACATTGGGGAGTTCTGTCCTCTTAACCAGTTCGTTCCACCGGTGCCCTTTGTTGATGGTTCCTTTATCTGGTTGTTGCTGTGAAACAAATTTTAGGTGACAAAGTTGTTCTGAGGTCAATGTGGTCAACAGTTGTGCAAATTATTAACTAAATAAAGCATAATGAAATTCTGAAAGAAAAAAACCCTGCATTTTTTACTTCCCAGAAGTTACAAAATATGTTTCTAGTAAGATTTTTTTTTCATCCATGGATTTGAGGCAATACATATGGATTGTTAGTTCCTGTATTACTTAGTGACATCATCAGAAAAATAGGCTTTGAAATATTAGCGGGTTTTATTTCCAAGTTTAATTTCCACATCTCATCATACTAGTAGCTCCCTCTTTGGATCAGTGGTAGAGTGTCCATCTCCGGATCACATCATCATGGTTCAAATCCAGCAGAGGTAGTCTGATGTTTTAGATGTTTTAAGGGCGGAAAGAAGTCGGTTTGGTACTCCGTGTTATACAATGTCAGCATGTAAAAGATCTCTTTTGATGCATTCACTGTTACCTGATAAAACTAATACTGTATATACTCGGCCATAAATCACCCTACAAAGATCTATTTCTCTGCCATCTGGTGGAGTAAAACAGAACATCAGAATTGATATGCAGGTAGTGTAAATGGCATCAAAATACTTGCACTTGTTGTTGCTGTCCACCATATGATACTTTTAATGTCCATCAGTTTACATCAGGCAAGACATTCCATACCTAAAGCCTCGTTTTAAAATTTGCACCAAAACAAGCTTTTGCATACCACCGATACACTCTGTGTGATTTATATTTGTCTGATCATTACTTTTTTTTGACTGGGAATACGGGATGCGTCCTGAATCCCAGTCGATCGATATAGATTTATTTGTGTTGAAGGAGACTGACTCTTGGATAAGCGTACACTTGTTCTTTGCACTGATTCGTCCGATACCATCCTGTATAAAAAATAGTTTGTTTGTTCTTCACCACGAATTACAAAGCATAGTTTATGTTGTAGTTATGAAAAAAACATGTGAATTGTGTTTGTCACTTAATTTGCTTCATATTTATTGCCACGTATTGTGAAGCTGAGGTTATGTAGTTGTGGAGTAACGTGAATTGTGTTCGTTGCTTATTTTGTCTTATGATTGATTTTATCGGTAATCATGAGTAAATCTACAAAAAAAGACATAATCAGGTGTTTAGGAAAACCTATTCTTTGAGTTTCCCACGCATGCTGAAATCGAGAAAAGGTGGCATTTGCGTTTTGTACCATGTGCTCTTGTGATATTAACATAGCACACGGCCACAAAAACGACCTGACTAATTGTGTAAAGTGTGTTAAACATCTCGGTAATTTGAAATCTAAGGAAGAAATCCAGAAAATACAGGTTTTTTTGCCACAGCTGGAGATAATGTTTACGATGTAATGAAGGCCGAGTGTTTGTTTACTTCTTTTTTGGTGGAACACAACATTCCATTGAGTGCAGCTGATCATGCAGGAGCTTTGTCCAGAAAGATGTTTCCTGTGTCAGAAATCGCAAAAAAAAGTAGGGTTGTGGTCGAATAAAAACGTGTGTCCTAAATGAAATGGCACGTACTGCAACACAGGACATTGTTACGTATTTACAGAATAGTCCATTTTCTTTTTCGACAGATGGAAGCAATAATACCGATTCAAAGTTTTATCCCATAGTGGTTACTTTTTATGATGCTGCTTGAGAAAGTATTATAAGTACTTGTTATTGAAAGAGAAGAGGATTCGACAGGGTGCAACATAGGAAAGCTGCTATTGTCGTAGTTGGAATTAAACTGTCAATTAAGAACTGTCTGGCATTCTGTTCTGACAATGCTCCTGTTATGAATGGACAGAAAAATGGAATTCTAGCAGTTTTGAAAGAAGCTCACCAAAAAAATTTTGGTATTGGTTGCAGCTGCCATCTAATTAACTTAGCTGCTAAAAAAGCTGCTGCAACTACCAGTTAGAATTGATGAGATTGTTGATAGTTTCTATTGTTTGGAGAAGAGTGCCAAAAGAAAAAAAATGTCTTCAGATATTTCAAAGTAAGCATGAAAAACAAATGAAAAAGTTGTTGAAGCATGTGTGCACAAGTTGGTTATCACTAGTCAGGTGTTTAGACAGATTATTAGATCAGTGGGATCCACTTCTTTCATTTTTTAAGGATGAGATGGTAGTGTGTGCTCCAAATACTTCTGCCAATTTATCTTTTTTTAATTATTCCCAAAGGACATAGTAGATCTGATGACAAACAAATGAACAGACTGTGTGATTCTCCGTCCTCCTCCTCCTCCTCCTCCTCATCTTCTACCAAAGGAATGGCATGTTCTTCCAAATGTGACTCACCTGTTCTCAGAAACATGAATCCCACTACATCTCGTGAAGAAAAGCTGTTTCTTTCCTATGATCTAAACAGGGCATTTTGTTCTTTTTTAAATGTGACTATCCTATCATTTGATAAGATAATACTGTCCTTCAGAGTGTTTCCCCAATTTTGAATTAATGATGGATCTATTGAAACAGATGCTCACCAAGTTTTTCAAGCCAAGTGTAGTTAAACGGTCTGCATTGTTTGATGTCCAGTATCACCCAATCCAGAATCAGAAGGATGATGAAGGATTATGAAGAACTGTTAATTGGCATTCAAATCTCAAACTTGGTTTAGGTGCTACAAGACGAAGACAAATCTGTTTTTCTCATCAGACAGAAACTATTTCTGTGCAGCCTGTGACTACATGGTTAACAAGTTTCCTTTTAAGAACTATGTGCTAAAACATGCACAGGTTGCTAAACTTGATGCCATTGAAGAAGCACAGTTTTCTTCTGTTAATTTCTTTTTGGAGAAGTTTCCTGTTATTTTGTGTAAAAGAGAAAATGAAACTAGAGATGATGATATGAATGAACTCCGAAGTCAGTTTGCAGCTCTTCAGATAGACTACTTATCTAGGGTTGTAAGTAACCAAGTTACAAATGATTAAATAGGCACAGTTGTTGAATATCCATGGAGCTAATGGACATTTTTATGACAGGATTTCTAGATTCATGCTCTCTGTTCTTACCATATCACGTAGTAATGCGGAGTGTGAATGAAGTTTTAGCTTGATTAAGAAGAATAGGACATAGTTCAGGTCATCGATGTCCAATGGAACTCTGGAAGCCATTTCCATTTTGAAGACCAGAAGTTCTGAAGCATGCTACACAAACACATATTCTATTGACTTTCTGAAGAAAGCAAAGCAAGCCACAACATTAGCTGTTATTTATTTTATATTTATCATATGGCAAGTATCAGAATGAAGATTTGCGTGTGATGGAGTAAATAATGTAAATAACTTGGGTGCATATAATTATGTGCAGCAACATACTCTTTACTTCAAAGTTTTAATTAGTCATGTGCATAAACAAATTACATTGTGCAAGTAGATTTCACTCATGCATTTTAAAGATATTTGTGTTAGTTTAACTGAGGTGAAATAATTTGCTCCTTATAATGTCATTGGTTGCATGTAGTGTTTTATATTAATGTTGTTGAACTTGTAATTATCGGAAGTGAAGAAAATACATGAATTTTGTTGTGTTTTGCCGCATTTTGGTGCATTGGATTCCCGCGTATTTTGACGTACAGGTATTTTATGATAAGTCATTTGGAAAGTTGGAAGGATGGGTAAATATCAATCCCATTGGGTTTCTTTTCTTTTATTCCCTGCTCTTTGGCTTCAATCATTTATATAAACCCTCTTTTAGTATCCTGTCTCTTTAGATTCGTTTATTCAAAATTTTCCTTATCTTGGATTTCCCACATCAACTCTGAACATCTTATAAGAACAACTCCTGTATTAAGTGTGGATGCTGCCACCTGAAGATGTAGGCAAAAAAGAAACAAACTCATTAGTGCTGAGGGGAAATAGAATTATAATTAAATAATGGAAACCCAGTATTCGGGAGATAGTGTTGGCAGCCCTGAAGATGGTTTTCCGTGGTTTCCCATTTTCACACCAGGCAAATGCTGGGGCTGTATCTTAATTAAGGCCATGGCCGCTTCCTTCCAACTCCTAGGCCTTTACAATCCCATTGTCGCCATAAGACCTATCTGTGTCAGTGCAGCGTTAAGCCCCTAGCAAAAAAAAAAAAGAAATTACAATTTGGTGTCCAAGAATGATATTATCCATGATATATATTCTCATAATTGTTACATTACACCTTTGGAAGAGAGGAATAGCATCACTGATTACAAGAATGGGATACATTTAAGTAGTGTAAAGAATGAAAATTATTCATGGTTCTCCCTTGGCAGCAATTGAGTACACTTCCTAAGAGTAACGTCACCGTCCTCTGTTGTCGTATTCTTGGTGGTGGTTGTTCAGTTTTCTGTACTTGGCAGTCATCGTGCATATTGCACAAGCTTTCTGCACACTTTTAGCCTGGAAGATGCTGCAAGAGCTGTAGCACTAATTGATGATGAGGTTTTTTTTAGTCGCACCGACACAGATAGGTCTTACGGCGACGATGGGACAGGAAAGGGCTAGGAGTGGGAAGGAAGCGGCCGTGGCCTTAATTAAGGTACAGCCCCAGCATTTGCCTGGTGTGAAAATGGGAAACCATGGAAAACCATTTTCAGGGCTGCCGACAGTGGGGTTCGAACCTACTATCTCCCGAATACTGGATACTGGCCGCACTTAAGTGACTGCAGCTATCGAGCTCGGTAATTGATGATGAACACAGCTTCCTGTGTGCCTCAGATGTCCTAAGAACATCACCAACAAGTGTACATTGAGATGTAAGGCATCGTCAGGAACACCACACCTTTCATAGGAAACCTGAATGTAGTCATCCAAGGTCTAAAAGGGCCAGTCCATCTGTGATTTGCTCAAGAACATCAGAACTGGACGCAGGAACAATGGAGCAATATCCTCTTCACTGATTAATCGAGCTTCACTCTCAAATCTCTGGATGGAAGGCAGAGGGTTTGGAGAAGACCGGGGAGTGTTATGCTGGCTGCCTGTATCTTCTCAGCAAGAACAGCGTATGGAGGAGGTTCTGCCGTGGCATGGGGAGGAATTAGTTCTCATGGCTGGATTGAGCTGGTGATTGTTGAAAATGGAGCACTAAATGTACAGGGGAATATTGAGGAGTTTCTTCATGAACATGTCATCCTTTTTGCCCCTCATATGGAAGGAAACTTTGTTTTGATGCATGATAATGCACACCTTCATACTGCTCAATGTGTGTCAGTGTTCTTGCAGGACTCCAGAATCATCATTCTCGACTGGCCAGCTCGTAGCACTGACCTCAATCCCATAGAGCACGTGTGGGACAAGCTCGGACGAGCTGTTCGTCAACAAGCTTTTCAAACCCTGCACGAGATCAGTGCAGCTCTGCATGCCATGTTGATGGTTCTGTGGCCAGGAGTTCCATCACAGTGGCTTGTAGGAGGACCAGTCAGATGGTGAAAATTAATTTTTACTTGCATGCCATCGAATATACATATGTCTGCTAATGTGGAAGTAGTAGGAAACCAACTTGTTACTTACCTTTAGAATGACAAAATGTAAGTTTTTTTTTTTTTTTTTTTTTTTTTTTTTTTTTTTTTTTTTTTTTTTTGTGATCTCTCTTCAGTTTCATCTCAGTTAATTTATAACTGTTAGGTTCTTCAGTCTGCCAAAACTGCCAAAAATTAGTTTTCGCAGACTGAAGAGCCTAATGGTTATTTTTAAAAACACATAAGAAGTTTACCAGGCAGGTAAAATCTGAACTTGGGCAAGCCAAATGGGGAAACACAATCTCAAAATGTGTACTAGAGACCACATCCTCCACAAGAAATGAACAAGGCTTGATCTCCCTCCAAAATGGAAAAACTGCAGGATTAGATGTGATTTACCCAGAACTACTAAAATCCCCTGTGGGTGGGGGACGCAGACGAAGAATACACCCACGGTATCTTCTGCCTGTCGTAAGAGGCAACTAAAAGGAGCGATGAAGGGATGGTGATATTAGAACTATGGGACTACTTGTGATTAGTACCATTACGTGCGGAAAACCATGGATCGGCGTTACTTGCGACTAGTGCCAGCTTGCGAGGAAAACCATGGGTCTATGTTACATAGGAGCAGTACCATTATGTGAGGAACACTATGGGTCTGGGCATTGCCTGTGATAAGTGTCATTGTGTATATTCCACTGATTGGTTCCACTGTGTTCAGAATGGGTCTGCATTACCTATGAGTAACACAACTTTATGAAAAACACCACTGCTTTAGCTGTGGCCTGTGATTCGTAGCACTGTGTGAAGAAAACCATGGGTCTGCATTGCCTGAGAGTAGTAGCATTATGTGAAGAACACCATGGGTTTGTGTTGATAGGTCTACGTTACCTGTGATTAGTACCACTGTAGGAGGAACACCATGGTTCTGTTTTACCAGTGATTACTATTACGAGGGGCTGGTGAGCTGGATTTTGGACCCCTTTGGAGAACAAGCATCATCTCTGAAAATAAGCAATTGTGAATTGGATCCAATGACTGTGTTGGATTCATGGTTATTTTTCATAATAATTCATTTTAAATTCTAGTCAGTGGATACATTTTGAAGTTTTAATTATAGTATCATTTCATTGTACCTTATACCATTAGGGGCTGATGACCAAGCTATTAGGCCCCTTTGAACAACAATAATCATCATCACCGGGCGAGTTGGCCATGCGATTAGGGGCGTGCAGCTGTGAGCTTTCATTCGGGTGATAATGGGTTCAAATCCCACTGTCGGCAGCCCTGAGGATGGTTTTCCGTAGTTTCCCATTTTCACACCAGGCAAATGTTGTGGCTGTACCTTAATTAAGGCCACGGCCACTTTCTTCCCACTCCGACCCCTTTCCTTTCCCATTGTCGCCAGAAAACCTGTCTGTGTCAGTGCGACGTAAAGCCACTATAAAAAAATAATAATCATCACCATCATCGTCAGCGCTACTAAAGAACTGCAGTCCAGTTACAAAACTGTGGTTGGCAGTGTTTATCTGCTCTATACTGGAATCAAGAAAGCTTCCTACAATCTTCAAGAAGACTGATTGCTCTTATAAAGTCAGGAAAACACCTGAACTTACCTCAAAGTTACCATCCAGTAGCCTTACTGCCTCTCGCTTACAAACTATTAGAAATATTAATCCTGAATAGAAAATAGTGTCAGCAACCGAAGCACTGTTCCCAGTTGAGAAAGCTGGATTCCATCCTGGATGTGATTGTAGTGACAAATTCCTCTCCCTGACCACATAACTGAAAGCCAGGTTTAAGAAAAAACTGAAGAACATCCGTGCAATCTTGGATCTTGCAGAAGCATACCATACTGTGTGGAAGAAAGGCCTCCTAATTAAACCGTTCAAAAATATTAGTCCTGAATAGAAAATAGTGTCAGCAACCGAAGCACTGTTCCCAGTTGAGAAAGCTGGATTCCATCCTGGATGTGATTGTAGTGACAAATTCCTCTCCTGACCACATAACTGAAAGCCAGGTTTGAGAAAAAACTGAAGAACATCCGTGCAATCTTGGATCTTGCAGAAGCATACCATACTGTGTGGAAGGAAGGCCTCCTAATTAAACCGTTCAAGACTGTTCCCTGTATAAATATTGTTACCTTAACAGACAACATGCTCAGTAACAGACTGTTCCGAGTTTGCTCTGGACGTAATGGGAGCAGATTCCGTAAACTGAATAATGGCCTTCCAGAAGGTTTGGTTCTCCTACCCACTCTCTTCACTTTATATATTGATGATGTGCTTGAAACAGTGCTCTTCAAGTTGATATGTGCAGACAGTATCACTCTTACAGTCGAGCGAGGTAACTTCACAGTGGTGGAGGAAATTCTGAATTAGGTCCTTCAAGTTCTGGATGATTACTTCAGAAAATAGTGCTTGCAGCCCAACAATCAGAAAACAGAAATAGCTACCTTCCGCCTGTACAATAGACATGCAAAGTATCATTCAAGAATAGAGCATTCTTGCCCATTTGTACTTCCTCTTGAAACAATAACAACCACCACCACCACCTATCATCCAAGGGTAATTTTCGGAGGTTAGATATTATAGTACAATGGCACTCCAAAATCTCTAGGTTTCGGCTTAAATAGTTCCTTTTTTTTTTTTTTTTTTTTACAGAAACTCACCTATGCACAGCTTCTACAAACCTGAAGAGTCATAATAACTTCCTGCAACATCTTGTTACAACTTCACGAGTGTAGACACAAACATGCTTTGAACAACTGCTCTAGCTTCAATCTATTCCATAGCTGAGCACTTCTCTGGGGTGTGGCATAATAGCTGTCACACTCAGCTGGTTGATATGCATCATTACTAGCACACTACATTCTACACTAGACCAGTATCTATTAGTGCCGAGTAACATATTATCCCTCTCACTTCAGAAGACAGAAGATTCTAGTTCACATGTGTTGAGGGTTCTCAAGAATGAGACACTCCCAATCCATGAGGGTACCAGTCACCTGAGAAAAACTCTGTGGACATTATCTACACCGCGAGGCATTTTGTATATTGAGAATCCCTCCACACCTCATAATTTTCAGGCCTTCAGGCTGAGCAGTGGTCGCTTGGTAGTCCATGGCCCTTCGGGGCTGTTGCCCCTTAAAACTTTAAAACTTCAATCTGCCTTAGTGTGTTTGGAATAAACTCAACCACATATGATGTGGCATGGGAAGAACTGCTTCTATCCTTCATCAGTGAGGTTGGGCATTTTCTCCCTACTGAAACTGCGGGAAAGTTCTACAGACAATGATGCACATTGTCTTGGAATGTCCCCTTTGTATCTTCCCAGGGAGCTTGGTAGACCTGAACTTCATCACACCTTATGCTGTGGCTTGTATCAAAAATTTTAATTTCCAAATTTAACTTTCAGTTGTCTAGTAGTCTCGTACATTTAATGGTACAAAATGATTCTTGTCTAAGTGCAACTGTATATATGAGGAATTCTGGACAGAAAGGGCGAACTAGCCAGAGGTCGATAATTTTTTTAAATTATTGCATCACTAGGTAGCTTAGACCATGCCCTATAACATTAGCCCTTTCCCATCCTTGCATTGGTGAAAATCATAGATGTGTTAGTGTCATATTAAACCACCAGAAAACAAGAAACTGTACTGGCTGATAGTTCAACAGACTGTTCTAATAAGTCTTATATTTGATATTTAAAGGACAATGCAGTCTGTGAACCTTTTCTTTGCTTATAACAGGGCCTCTCAGGGTGTATGCACTGGTACATTGCGGTTGACCAGAGTGGAGACTCCCCAAGCCTCAATTTTGAGTAATAGCGCTGGCTTTCTATCTTTCCCTACACCTGTCCCCCTCGCTCCACCTGCCTCCCCCTTCCCCACTTGCTCTGCAACGCTCCACCATCTGTGTAAAGTTGAGCCGAGCTTAGCAGAGTCGCCCCGAGACAAAAACGCTGGTCCAAGCCGAGCTGAGTTGGACCGACGCACGGTGCACGGAACCTCTGTGCCTCGGTTTGCATGCGTGAGATTTTGGGTGTTTGAGGCCTTGTCGTAGAACCTCTTGTTGGCAAAACTAGTGTCTGATATTACGATGCTATTGTGAACATTTTCGAAAAAGTTTCTCTGCCACTGAAAAAGAAAGGTTGGCTTATTGGATAGTGGACTGTTGGGGCTGCAAGTATACTTGGGAGAAAGAGGACTTGGGGAAAAGCTTGGAGATATCATGCCACAGTTAATCCATATCCACTGTGTTGCTCATTTTTTTATGATCTGCTTGGAAAATTGCCTTCCTTCTGTCTGAATTCTGAAGAGCCACTCCATTGAATTTTCTACCATAAAACTTTGTAGTAAATTCCATTTCCTCTGGACCTGGGGACCATACAATTTATACACCTTTAAAATTACCTTGTCAACTGCACTATTAGCTTATGTCATTAAAATATTCTCTTTTTTGAAATACTTCTGAAAGTGGCTTGAAAATGTTCAAAACATCAAGTGAGAAATGAAGAAATTTCACAAATAGGTGTGACAAGAACCATTTTAACAGTCTTTTTGCTTTCTGTTTATCTGTTGTGTTCAAATTTAACATATTCTTAAAATGCGTAATTACAGCTGGCCAACTAATCATGCTGCTTTCCTTTGGAACTTTTCCAGTTCTCATGTCAAGTAATCTTAGTGAGTGTTCCATACACTAGAACCATACTCTAATGGGGTGTTACCGACTTATTCACCATCTTTTACATCCTTACTACAAACCCTAAATACTCTCATGATCGTACAAAGAGATCTATAATAATTTATTGTTCTTATTTGGCTTTCTTCTTATTCTACACTTCCCGCATCCAGACTGACGATCTGTCAAGTTGGTACCTCAAGGAGTGTTGATGCCTGCCCTCGTGATAATGCTGATAAGCAGAAATCAAGCTCATTGGGAGCTGATGATAATTTCTTGTGGCTATTGTTAGCCTGACGCAGTCCTTGTAAGACAGACCCTCCAACGAGGGAGAACAGCATCTTACGTGTATGACAAAATGCGTGTTAAGTGTGGTGGAGGATAATGTTGGTGTGTGTAGTATGCAAGTTACAGGAATGATGGGAATGGCACCAACACTCATTCTCCTAGCCAAGGGAATTACTGTTGCATTCAGGAGATAGTGGGTTTGAACCCCACTGTCGGCAGCCCTGAAAATGTTTTTCCGTGGTTTCCCATTTTCACACCAGGCAAGTGCTGGGGCTGTACCTTAAGGCCATGGTTGCTCCCTTCCCACTGCTAGCTCTTTCCAATCCCATCGTCACCATAAGACCTATCTGTGTCGATGCAACGTAAACCAGATTGTAAAAAGATAAAATTTTAAAAAATCTGTTAAAAATTAACATTCTTTGACCCAACCGGGAATCAAACCCAGGGCCCCGAAGATCAAAAGCCAAGATACTAACCGCTCAGCCATGGGGCTGCACTTTTGGGGGCTGAGAAGAACTGGGACAGGTGAGGAGAGAGCCTATCTATGTGGATATTGGCCTTGTCTCTTCTCTTGCTCCCTGTTTCCACACTGATCTGTCCTTGTATTTATCCTATTATGTGTTCATTTCATGGTTCTACCTCTCTAATAGTAGACTGGTTTACAGAAAAGTGTACTTTACATTTGAATGTTGACTGAGTGTAGAGAGTGGATAAAGTGAATTAACATGTCCTTTAAGCTCTTTAACCTCTCTTATCATGTCCTTTGTTCCAGAATTCTCAATAACTACCTTGTTTGGCAAACAGTGCGCAGTCTTACGGCCTGCCTGTCTAAAGCTTTCCGTGATGCATATAAAGGCTTAAGGAAAGCCCTTAATGGCTCTGAAGGAGGTGAGGAGCCATGGCGATATTGTGTTACAGATACCAGCAATCTGATTGGATTTGCAGTTGGTGCTATGTTTGTGCGAGAAGTATTCCATGGGAACTCGAAGCCTATGGTAAGACAAATCAATTAAACTTAATACCAGTTTCTATATATTCATTAAAATAAAATTATTTGGGCAGATGGTAAGGTTTATAGGTACGGTTATACATCACTTACAGGTCAAATGCTTGAATCTTAATGCAGATACTGGTCAGTTAGGGTATAGTTGTCTATTTAGACATGCTTTATTTACTTTAAAAAATTGCTGGGGATTATAGTTTAATTCTAACCTATTTCACTGTATGCCATAAATGAATACAGGCATTTCAGTTAAACATAATCAGGCAACTCTTCAATTAGAATTCATTAAGCCTGATGTCAAGCCTACGTGGCTCAGATGACAGCGTGGGCCTTTCACCTCTGGGTTCCGTGGTTCAAATCCTGGTTACTCACTGTGAGATTTCTGCTGGACAAAGTAGAAGCAAGACAGGTCTTTCTCTGGGTACTCTGGTTTTCCCTGTCATCTTTCATTCCAGCAACACTCTCCTAAACCATTTCATTTCATCTATCAGCCATTAATCATTGCCTCGGAGGAGTGCGACGCACTTTGGCAGCCGGCACAATTCACATCCTCCCGCTAGATGGGGGCTTCATTCATTCTATTCCTGACATAGTCAAGTGACTGGAAATATGCTGTGGATTGTTTAAGCATAATGTCATCATTTTCTTCAGCCTGAAAATAACTCAAATATAACAACTAAAGTGGTCAGTATAAAAACTGTTTTAGTGGCTTATTAAATAACAAAATTATATTCCATAATAATCATTAGTGTGTGTGGCTTCAAATTAGGATTTGGAACATTGTTATGGACAGACCCTTGTAGGCCTACTTTGTTTAAATGAAGTTCATCAGGGAACCTCTGTGACTTTGTGTCCATGTTTCTTCTTAACTGGGGCTGGGATTGGTGCAAACACTAGAAACATATCCACATTTGCCTGGAGTTGAAGTGGGAACCACAGACAATCATTTCCAGGGTAGCTGAAAATGGGATTTTAGCACTTTTCTCTTCTCAATTGTGTTGCAAGGACCGAGCTTGATAGCTGCAGTTGCTTAAGTGCGGCCAGTATCCAGTATTCGGGAGATAGTAGGTTCGAACCCCACTGTCGGCAACCCTGAAAATGGTTTTCCGTGGTTTCCCATTTTCACACAAGGTAAATGCTGGGGCTGTACCTTAATTAAGGCCACGGCCGCTTCCTTCCCACTCCTAGGCCTTCCCTGTCCCATCATCACCATAAGACCTATCTGTGTCGGTGCGACGTAAAGCAACTAGCAAAAAAAAAAAAAAAAAAAAAAAAAATGTGTTGCAAGGTTAAGTTAAGCTAATTCCAGACATATGAACTACTTAAATTTGAGACACAGCAGGTAATCTCAACTAGATGGGAGGGTATTACACTGTGCCATACACTACATTTCATAAACCATAGATTGTGCAATTAAAGTAATTTGGAAGCAGCTTGCTACATTAAAATACAGCAATGTTATTTCCTCACTAACTGCATGCTATGGATACTGAAAGGTATGTTAAGAAGTATAGTATGTGGATATTTTCATTCTTTCCATGTGTTTGTATAATATTTTATTGAAATTGGAAGAGCTATTAATAGCTTCAATTGGATCAGGCTGAGTAGTTCAGATGGTAGAGGTCAAGTTGGCTGGTTTATTCCTGGCTAAGTCAATGATATTTTAAGGTTTCACTCCAGTGAAACACATCCCTGGCACATTGACATCTCCAAAGGCAGTAAAAGTATTTAGTTGAACATAAAAATAACAGCATTAAATATTACACTGTACAACATATGTTTTGCCCTCTGCATGAAAATATGTGGTTATATGATTTTATTTTTTTCTCCATCACATATTATTTCTTTATTCTTTGTAATGGAAATATGTGTTAATTTTGTTATTTCTTGTGGAAATATTTGTAAATAAGTTCATTGGAAATAACTTTCAATTCATATGTAACAGAGAAAATTCCTTCTCTATGTGTATTTCTGACATTGCGGTAATGGAAAAGGGGTTGTGGGACGGTGGAACTGCAGTATATTGGCAGAATATTGTTGGTCCTTTGTTACAGACACTGCTGAACATGAATACAAATGGAAACAACCAAACATGTCATTTTAAATGTCTCCTTGGGCTGAATACATGTCTTTCCCAGGTTTCAAAATTATGTACTTTTCATAAATAATGAAACCTATGGTTTCTGAAAATGGCATGTGATGGAATATTTTTATTCTAAAGCACTTATTTCCCATATCCATGACAAGTAATTTCACATAATTGTATTCAAGAGGGCAGAAAAAGCATTACAATTTGTTGTTACAGTGTTATCATTAATATCTTCATTTTCTAGAAAACTGAATCTTATCCTACTGGTACTTTATTAGACTGGTATTAACAAAATTTATACGCCGGGCTAAATGGCTCAGATGGTTGAGGCGCTGGCCTTTTGACCCCAACTTGGCAGGTTCGATCTTGGTTCAGTCTGGTGGTATTTGAAGGTGCTCAGATACATCAGCCTTGTGTTAGTAGATTTACTGGCACGTGAAAGAACTCCTGCGGGACAATATTCTGGCATCTCGACATCTCCGAAAATCGTAAAAGTAGTTAGTAGGACGTAAAGCCAATAACATAATTATTATTTTAAAATGTATACAGTTTAGCCATTCGATTAGAAGAGAAATGTTACTGAAATTATTAGATTTCCTATTTCTTGCAATTGGCAGTAAGTTAAAATATAATCTTGCATAGCCTATTTATTTTAAATCCCACGAAATCTTTCCTTCTGAGTGAGTAACTGATCTACTTTTCTTAAAGAATTATGTGCTTTGCATTTATTCTTCTAGGCTGAGCAAATGATTAACGAAGTAAGAACAGCGTTCAAGAAAAATTTGAAGAACTTGAACTGGATGGATACAGAAACAAGGGAAGCTGCTGAAGGAAAGGCAGATGCCATAACAGATATGATAGGTGAGATCTTGAATTGTTATATAAATGTTCAACCTGTAGTTCAATTTTAATAATTAAGGGGTTAAGATTTAGTTGAAGATCTGGTTGTATAATACACTGCCAGAAAATAAATTAGTGCACCTGGAAAGACATCAATTTTGATCTGATGACAGCAGATGCCACCTGGGGGATAATAGATGTACTGATAATGGTTTCAATGTTGTCCGCCAACAGATAGCATAGTGACATAGCTGTATTCTTAATAGGGAATGTTTACAGCCATAAGGCTCAGTGTGATGTGAACGTGTGAAGCAAACAGGCGCCATGCCACGGAGACGCACTCGTGCTTCCTATAGCCAACTGAGTGAGTTTGACAGGGGTCAAAGTTTGGCCTTCCAAGTGGCGGGATGGTCCTTTTGGAGAATTGCAAAACAAGTTGAACGTGCTGCGTCAGTTGTGCAATGATGCTGGTTGCAATGGTCACGTGAACATTCTCACACCCGTAGACGAGGTTCTGGATGTCCACGCAGCATAGACATCAATCAGTCACTACTGATCTGCATTTAGGGCAGTCACTCAGGTGGCAGATTCCCTATCTGTTGTTTTCCTAGACTTTTCTTAAATGATTGCAAAGAAATTTTAAATTTATTGAACATCTCCCTTGGTAAGTTATTCCAATTCCTAACTCCCCTTCCTATAAACGAATATTGCCCCAATTTGTCCTCTTGAACTCCAGCTTTATCTTCATATTGTGATCTTTCCTACTTTAAAGATACCACTCTAACTCATTCCTCTACTGATGTCATTCCACGCCATCTCTCCACTGACAGCTTGGAACATACCACTTATTGCAAGTAATCAGCTTCATTTTCCGTATCAAATTCTAATCACAGAGACTTACAGTAATTGAAAATCTTCCACCTTTTTGATACTTTTTATTTGCTTTTTAGCAAATTAATTAATTATAAACAGTACATGTTTTGTTCTCACTTGAGAACATCTTCAGCTGTTGTTAAGCTTAGGTGAATTGCTAAGTTTCTGAGTACATTATTTTCAGGTACATTGTTCCTCTTAAAAACTATTTGAATATAAATTAAATTAAAATGATGTTAAAACAATGTGGACCGAGCTCGATAGCTGCAGTCGCTTAAGTGCGGCCAGTATCCGGTATTCGGGAGATAGTAGGTTCGAACCCCACTGTCGGCAGCCCTGAAAATGGTTTTCCGTGGTTTCCCATTTTCACACCAGGCAAATGCTGGGGCTGTACCTTAATTAAGGCCACGGCTGTTTCCTTCCCACTCCTAGCCCTTTCCTGTCCCATCGTCGCCGTAAGACCTATCTGTGTCGGTGCGACGTAAAACAACTAGAAAAAAAAACACAATGTGGAGGTTAATGGGTTAATGAAATGAGACAGGATGAATACATAGTTAGCTTACTTAAAAAACTATATCTATTCATTGGAATAGTTGTTAAAAGTTTCAACTCTATTACACTAAAAATATCTGTTTGTCTTCCAGTTAAAAGGTTTTTTTTTTAAAATGATTGACTTCTTGACACTGTTTTAATTATTGTTGAATGTTCATTCCTTTCACTCCTTCCAGGTTGGCTGTTAATTATTTTGAGCTTGCTTAATGTGCCCTAAATTGAGTCTAATGCGGAATACATAGTTAGCTTACTTAAAAAACTATATCTATTCATTGGAATAGTTGTTAAAAGTTTCAACTCTATTACACTAAAAATATCTGTTTGTCTTCCAGTTAAAAGGTTTTTTTTTAAAATGATTGACTTCTTGACACTGTTTTAATTATTGTTGAATGTTCATTCCTTTCACTCCTTCCAGGTTGGCTGTTAATTATTTTGAGCTTGCTTAATGTGCCCTAAATTGAGTCTAATGCGGAACTGTGAAGCTGGTTGCCATTCACTTTTTGAGAAGGGAGCTTCGTCTCAATTTCTTACTGTTGTTAAACGCCAATTCTACCGTGACCCTGGAGGAGCTACGTTTGAAGCTGCTTTATGTCTTGTATATAAGAGCAGGCCCAAGACTACCCTAGGAAGAGATTCCACTCCTAAAGAAAAGTTTCCCACATTCACTTTCAATAACAGTAGCATTTACCAAATTTCTAATATTTTTAAAAAACACAACATCAAAACAGCATATAGAACCTCCCACACCAACTCCAAACTCATTTTCAATCCACACACTGTCAACAATAACAACATTAATAATAAATATTTGAACTCCAGAGTTCACAAATTAGAATGCCAATCCTGAAAACCAGCTATATTGGTCAAACAGGCCATAATATTGTCATAAGATACACCGAACATCGCAATGCTCTCAAATATAATCATTTTTCAGCTATGAGTGAACATCATAAAGCATCCTGCCACAAATACACTTCAATAGATAAAGATCTTAAGATCTAAAAAGGCACCTTGCTCAATGTTCTTGAGAGCAGCCGTTTGAGAGGAAACCACCTTCTAAACACCGTAAGTTTAAAGCTTTCTTCACACCCATTTCACACTTTTTACTTATTAGCCCAAGTTTCTCACACAACCTCATCTTTTTCCCATTACAGATTGGAACTTCATTAATGGTTTCCACTAGGTTGCTTACAGTTTACCATGCATCTGTCATCTCCTCCAACACAGCTTCTCAATTTCACGTCGATGCCCTTCCGACCTTTTATAATAAGGCAAACCAACCAGCCAACATTATGAAACAATAATCAAGAATGGGACCGCTAGATTGAGGAGATATTGAGAATGCTGCTGTTCTAAAGTTTTAAATTTCAACGGTGGTTTTTCCATCACTTGTCACAGGCATTTCGCCTGCACATTATCTCAAGCTTGGTTTCTCAAACTTATTCGCTCCCGCTCCCCTCCTAGCCATTCGATGTGAAAGTGTTTCCACAAAGACAGATTTTCGGCCTGAATTTTCGACACAATGATTTCATCCTGTTTTGAATTGTTACAAAACCAATATTTTGTAAACTAAGAGGTCCCCAACCTCACTACGTGCACTTATTGTTCATTTCCATCTGTATCATTTGTTTTCTTTTCTTCTTATGTTAACACAGTTTTAAGTTTCAATTATGTTTTGTATTAACCCTGTTTTCACTGTATTTTATTGCAGCAAGTTATTTTTTGCCCCACATGATGATGTAAATATTGTATATTCTGCTAATTTTGTTTCTGTCCAGGCTCTCTTTTGTTTTTTCATTTGTTCCTTCATTATGTTTTTTGGCATTTTTAGCTTGTATTATGTATATTATTTCAAACCCTCCCCCCTCCCCATTTCACTGAAGATGGCTCAAACGAGTTGAAACATGTTTGAATTTGACTACTCCATCTAATGATGGAATTATATGATGTATTGATTTAGGAGGATACACTCAATTTTTTACCTTTGTAAAGTGAAAACCATCAATACAGAATGATTCTAATATCTTGTAACACACTTAATGTTTCATAAAACTGAGTCATGTACGGGGCACTGTCACTAACATACACTTTAACTGCATCATATGGTACACTATAACTGCGCAGAGCTTCTAAAACAGCACGAGAGCGGTTTGTAGCATTTCTTGCATCAAGATAGTTCACAGAAACAACATGCAGCTCTCTTTTCGATCTGGCTGGGACTTGGAATATGATGATAAAAACACAACGGCCCATTCTATCTGTAGTTTCATCGCAGAGTATGTTGATGTTCTTCGCCACTAGAGCCTCTGCTGTTCTTTTCTGGTGGTCAGATTTTACTTCTAGAAAGGAAGAAAGACCTCAAATTATAACAAAATAATTTAAAATTACTGGAATAATTGGTTATGGGTATGATAGTTCGATATGGAAATCGTACTCAAATTTGGTATCCTTCAATTTTGCTCGTGGTTTCGATGTCATAATACCTAAACCGTACCCGATCAATGAAATCGAAAATTTCCCGGTAACTATACTTCACGTAGAGTTCTCACACATGGCAGCTCTTCATTTGAAAACTCAGTAATCCAGGCTCTTAGCTCTTTGCTTTCCAGCTTTACCAGAGATATATTTGCTTTGGCAAATACTTCAACTGTGCGTTTCAAGAAGTTATCTCTGGAATTTTTTTTTGTCATTTACAACTATCTGTGCAAGCACAGAGGATTGCTTTCTTTAAGACATACTAGCACCAAAGGTTGAACTTTCATTATCGCATTGCTTACCTACATGTTTTCAGATTTAACATGTTTCACAATGCTATCTTTTATTGCCCACCCAACTCGGCAATTACAATACTTGCAAAACACTGTCGCTGAATCTGTGGCATATAAACAATCCTTTGCATATTGCTGAGCCCTTCTGTGCGCAGTTTTTGTCGTGCGCCCCATAACCTAAACGATCGCTCAACTTTCTACTGTTCACTAGTTTCAGTTTTGAACAACAGGAAAACAACACTGCATCTATCTCGTTATTTCCGTGACACTCTATTTACATTTAGATAATAATCAATACAGATCTTATTCTCCTTGATATTCCCATTGTAAAGATCGATTAAATTCAGCAAGCAGCAATTGATCGGCTACTTTTCTTCATCGATCGGAACGGTCGAAAGATTTATGCATCATATTTTGAGTATTTCTGCCGATTTTGCCAAAATATATTGTTTCCTCCAGTAAAATAGCACATTTTCACAGAATTTGCACCAAAATCGCATATTCATACTAATTTTGCATTTTGGGTCACAATTCGCATTTTGTCGCAATTCTATTTATGTGTACAATGATTTTATTCCACATTAGAATTACCGTAGGCTTGGATTCAGTACTAGATTAAAAAATTTGCATTTATCGCAAATACGATTTTTCACATCCCTATTTATTACTCTGTAAAGAATAATATTATCTGCAAAAAGCATTATCTCTGATTCCACTTCTTTACATATACCATTGATAAATATAAGAAAACATCAATGTCCAATAATACTGCTTTGACATCCGCCAAGATCATCGTATTGTAACAGCAACAGTGACAGATTGTACAGCTACCACAGCACAAATAAGAGGATTTGTGAGCCCAGAAGTGTCAACACCAGGGAGTAAAGAATACAGGGAGCTGCCCGCTACACTACTCCCTGTAACTATCGCTTGAAGCCAACGACCACGCCCCCCCATGGTTAGCAAAACATGGCAATTCTTACATTGTGGATATATACAAAAACTAAGACATTTTCTTTTGAGTAGGAAAACTTCGAATCGCTCAATTAAGAACGATCATTTTCAAAATAACGCGGCGATTAATTGTAACACAATTTTCTGACAAACAGACCTATTAATGCTTTTTTACTGAGCTCTAAGGAAACGTTTATCATGACCCGCAGCCTTAAGTCTACTCTCTCGCTAGTTGACTACCGGTACTATAAACAGAGTATCTTAAAAACTGGAGATGCAAATCTTCACCAGGTATCAGTAAAGATAAGGAGTAGGCTATTAATAAGGGCATACTGCAATCTGAATGCTTTAGGGGAATGCACAATAAATCATCAAACTGGGCTTAGCAGCATTGCTTACTACATATTTTGGAGTGGTAGTTGTGATTGTTGTTTAAATAGGAAGTACAACCATCAAGTAAACCGTCCTCTGACACAAGTGGAAACAATGCAGGACTCAGCTAAGGGCCCCTTGGACGCCAACCCACACTCTAAAGTTAAGAGCTCCTTAGGCCATTTGGACGCTAAACCACACTCCTTAATCGCCTTTTACGTCACGTGGTGGTGATTATTGTTTTAAGAGGGAGTACAGCTAGGCAACCATCATCTATTAACACTAATCAGAGAGTTATGAAGGTATTGGCCAAAGAAAGACAAGGGCCATGAAGGGCATGAAAATGAAAAACTCCCTAGGCCTCGAGTGCTGTAATTCTGTAGGTAAGAAGGGAATGCTTCAAAAATGTAGGTACTGCATTCTCCTTAAAAACAACTTTCTTCATGGACCGATCAAACAATTCCTGTTTGAAATGTGCTGAACATATTCTGGTGTAAGGAGAAGGTATCCAATTTTCCTTTCTAATGGCCTTAATCCACTCTGCTCTCCTTTCTTCATGAATGGAAAAACCTCAGGAAAAATTGACGATAAACAGCAAGTCTAACCTAAAAATTCTTACGAAAAGTGGACGGAGCTTCTGAGACTTCGAAATATTGGCACAATGACAATGGAGGTACTATGATATACTGTACTACATATTACAAGCCATACTTAGAATCTTACCTGTGAAATATTATTCCAGGAATATTTTTGGATTTCCGATTTGTGCAACCGTATGCACAACACAACATTGTGAGAGCTACAACATCAACTAAATATTAGTATTTCTTTTATGTTTTAGTGTGTTGTACAGTGTTTGCATCTGAAAATTCCTGCAATTACAATTTGTGTTTGCTGTGATAGATTTGACTATCAAAAAACAACATGCATTCTCATGCCTATTTACGACTACGCCCCATATGTAGACCACTGTCATTGGGCTTCACTCCTAGAGCTCTGAGGCATCTCCCTGTATTCTTTACTCCCTGGTCAACACGAACTGTTGCCAATCGGTTAGCAGTGGGACTGCGGGCATACACACCTCTAGCCCATCTTCCACTCACGCCACAGCATCGACATATACGGCTCAACTGGTGCCGTTAGAGGATCACTTGGAAGATTGAATGGCAGGCCATAGTCTTCAGCGATGAAAGCAGATTCTGCCTGCACGCAAGTGATGGTCGTTTGTGCATACGACGTAGACCTCGTAATCTATGATCTTGTACACAGCAAGCTCACATATCAAACGCAAGTCAACCACACCAATAACAATAATGATAACATCACTGCACAGCTACAGATGGGAAAGGAGCCACCACTTTGAGTCTAATGCTACTCAAATTTTACAAATGTCACAGGACAACATGATTCAATTTTAACATAAAACAACAAGATTCAACACACAGCAGAGCTGAATATATATACATTTTATCCTAGTTATATCTATACACCTGATACTCTTTTTAAATATGGAAAATGTTTTATTCTATGTACATATAGGAAGACAAAATCTTTTATACAATAATAAGATAATTTTACAAGGAAATCATATTGTAACGAGTTGGCGGGGTAGTAGGATCAACTGAAACTAGACTGGTAGCTTCAATACTAAGATTTATTAGCTACATGCTAAACTACACAAGACTACACACAACGTTTGCTCATAACACACACTTACACAGTCCGCGCGCTCTCTCGTCCTTAGTTTCTCACTTGTTCTCACACTACACAGTTTTACACCCACACACAAGGTCCCACGTCGCACGGCTACACGTTCTCTCCTTCGCCAGCAGTCCACACTGTAGCACACTAGTCCGATAATCACGGCAGTTCACATACTTCACTACACTGGCAGTCGCTCACGACTGAACCACAACAACTTCTAACTCAGCCTAACTCTAATTGACTGCAGGCAGGTCGTTCCTCTCTTATATACCTGTGCTGGCCCTTCTATAATCGTCCGGATGCTGGATGGATCCAAGAACACCGCGAGATGGAACACTCCAGATTAATCGTGGAGTCATTTCCATACTCCTCTGCTACGGGACCGCGAGCGGAAGTGAATGGTGCTGGCCTAGCACTTAAGCGCTGCTTGTGATTGGCGCAGCTAAGGCTTAAGGGGTGGGCCTATATGGTGCCGGGCCGGACCCACTGCCAGTTGGCATGGCGGACGCTGTGACCATTACAATATTATTTAAGCTCCAAGGCATCAACCAAGTGTACAACTATGAAAAAAGACTTGAACACAGAAGTCAACCGATGAACTGAATAATATGCAAGACAAGAACGTTCATGTGCATGAAGTGTTCCTACATATGTTATTTTTGTTACATATACTTGTAAGATAGTTTTAAGTGGAGATAGTGTTTTATAAACTAATTTTAAGATCTAAAGCATATTATTATAGACATATAATTGCATTGTGACACATAGTGACATACATGCCACTTTCCATTTTGACATGCCCCATTTGGACGTAACCAAACATTTGTTATCATATGGCATTCCTCACACAAAGTAATTTCAATCATTGCTTCATGATCTATGTGTGTGTATGTATGTTTAGTCTTCAGCCCTAAGGCCGGTTGGATCCTCAACAGCTCTGCCATCAGCTGTCATAGATGGCCTAGGCATCACTGAAGAGGCATATTAGGGAAATGAGGAGTGAGGTAGTTTCCCCGTTGCTTTCTTCACCGAGTCAGAAGTTGCTATTACATATCAGTCTGCCAAGCCCACTGAAATGCATGCACCAACCGACCCTATGAGCAAAATTTTCACACCGTTCATAGCAGGGACTGGCTGCAGAAGGAATGGCATTACTAGCATCACTCATACCTCAGTCACTTTCATATTGTCAAAGCCAGTATAAGACAGAGACAGATCAATGAAAGTAACAAAATTACGCTAGCCCATACCAGAAGACATAGTGCACTGTAAACACTAGGTTCTGCCAGCAAAGGCTCTATATGTGAATGTATTGTTCAGCTGAAGATGACCCAAAAAGGGGTCAAAACCGGTACTGTAGTAATAATTACAATAAATAAGTATTGAAAAGCTGGAAGTCCTTTCCTATTTATAATTGTGACGTAGACCTGGCGGGCGCTGTCTCGTAGAGTGCATTCTTCCAAGACACACTGGCCCCACCGCAGGCCTTATGGTCTGGGGTGTGATAAGCTACAACTCTCGTTCATCTTTGGTGTTTGTGGAGGGAATGCTGACCAGCGCTTGGTACGTGCAGAATGTTGTAAGACCTGTTCTTTTGCCGTTCTTGCAAAAGGAAGGTGATGTGTTGTTCCAACAGGATAATGCTCACCCACACACTGCACGTGAAACTCAGTGTGCTCAGCAAGACGTGCAGCCCCTGGCCAGCACGATCTCCGGACTTGTCTCCCATCGAGCATGTATGGGATATGATGGGACGACAACTGACACGTGCGAATCGTCAACCCAAATCTCCTGCAGAACTACATAAACAGGTCGAACAGGCATGGAATAATGTATCCCAAGACAGTATTTGCCATCTGTATGATCGAATGGATGCCAGAATCTGCGCCTGCATTGCCGCCCATGGAGGATACACCACGTACTAATATGGGTGTTTCAGCATGGATCGACACCTCGTACCTCAGTACCGCTTGAGCTATTGATCCGTAAATGTAATCATTTTATGTACTCCATTTCACTGTTTCAACAATAAATTTTGAGTGAATTCGAAAACTCTAAGAGGGTGTACTAATTTTTTTTCTGGCACTGTAGTTCATTTACCTTTTAACTGAAATGAGTCAACTTTATTTTTTCCTTCAATAATTAGTTTAATTTTTGTCTTTTCAGTTTCTAATTTATATTAACATTACCTGATTTCCTCATTCTTAGAGAATATGAAGAATTATGAATGGTGAACAAGGATATTATTCTTTTTTTCTTGCAGCTAATTCTTAAGGGCCAGAACATGCACTTGTAAGCTTTCAGGACTTTTGTAGATATACTATTATATTGTATAATCCTTTAAATCTCTTTCTGGATCAAATATTGTAGTGTTCATGGCGATACAAGAGAACTGATATAGTTATGTTTAAATGTTAATAGGATTTCCAGAATATATCTTAAATCCTGACCAGCTGGACGAGAAGTACGAAGACCTGGAAATTCATGAATATCAGTACTTTCAAAATAACATTCGTGTAAACTTGTACAATCTTAAGAAAAATTTGGAAAAACTTGACCAACCAGTAAACAAAACAAGGTATGTCAATAAACACAAAATGGTAAATGTGAAACATTCTAAATAAAGTTAATTTGAATATATAGTAGTTATGTCCACAAGTACTGCTAATATGGCTGTTAAATTCTGAATACAGTTGGGTCAACTGAAAGTTCCTGTCATTTACTTTCTTAGTTGCTTTCTTTCTTTCTTTCTTTCTTTCTTTCTTTCTTTCTTTCTTTTTCCCTCAAACGTTTGTCATGATAAATAAATATTCAACCTATCTTAATTCCACAAAATCTATTATGTGACTTGCTTTAATATCTGTACTTCCCCAGTTTTTTAATTTCATAGTTTTCTGTCGTGCTGTGCTGGAGTATTAGTTTCTTTTGTATTGTTAATATTTACTAATGGTGTTCTACCCAGTAGTTAGAGAAATTATAATATGGTTTATTATTCAGTATGGTAATATTTCTTTTTATACACTTTTCAGTTTCTGATCAGTAGCTATCAAATGTACTAGACTGTTTGAGGCACAGAAATGGGTAACATATTAATCTGTGTTCCTCTGTACTATACTGTAGGACACAAATGTGAGAATTCTTGTGTGTTAACATACAACTGCCATATGATTGCAGGTGGGGCATGACACCACCCACTGTGAATGCCTACTATACCCCTACCAAAAACCAGATTGTGTTCCCTGCTGGTATCTTGCAATCTCCCTTCTATGATATAACTCGCCCACACTCTCTGAACTTTGGTGGGATGGGAGTTGTAATGGGCCATGAGCTGACTCATGCGTTTGATGATCAAGGTAAGCCTTGATAGGCATGAAACCCTTTTATTTATTGAACAGATTGCTGATTTTCAAATATATGTAGATATGTTTGTGCACACATGTAATGGTTTGTTGTATTGTTGTACTTCTGGTAGTAGGTATCTGTAAAACAATAAAGATTTTTCCCTTGTTACATGCATGACATTCATCCTGGAAAATGTTAATTAGGACCTCTAAGGATTAGTTGAAACTTATTGTATTGAAAGAGCACAAAACCTTTTAGAAGCTGGTATTTGTCTTAAAATTACAAGCATTGAGTAAATGAATTGTTTGTGCTTTATTGCATTAATTTGTTTTATAACGTCTCTTCATTAATTTGTGTTAAGCTCAGTATTAGTGCTTTTAGGAGCAAATTACCGGGATGTTTCTCTTAACATAGTAATTTACTCAATGGTAACTTAAAGAGACAGCTGGGTAGGTGTTCACACACACTGTGCCTAAAGCCAACAGATTTACTCCAGCTAACTAAGTTACACTTTAAGGTGTTCACAACAGTCAGTGGATTTGAGGACATATCGACAAACTGTTTTCAGAGCAAAGTTTCAACAAAAATAATCTTAAGACTATTTTATCATATCATAGCACCTCCTCCTTTACCTATAACATGTACAGCCCATTGAGGGCCCTGGGCTGGCAAGATGATGGCTCCCCAGCCAGACGGCCTGATAACACTAGAGTGCCACGTGGTCAACCTGACAACTTTCTCGACTGTATTGCTCAGCTTTGGTCTTCTGCCTCTTGCATCGCTCCTCAATTGAACCCACGAGGCTGTGGGAACACTGTTGTGGCCTTCAGTCAAGGATTACAATTTTTGGACAAGCCAGAAATTGAATTTGGGGCTTCCAGGCTGTAGGCAGACAAGCTATCCCTACACCATGTGTTTTCATAATGTTTATAGGCATAGTATTACTATTGTTCATTTACAATACTAGTTGGAGTGGACACGGACTGGGCAAACCCTTGAGAAATGTGTTCGTAAATATGACCAAACTACAGGAAATGTCCATTTTAAATAGTTACAGAGATTCTGCAATAGATCTTAAAGATAATTATTTCCTTAAAAATTACTGTTCAGAATGATTCATGATTCTAAAGAATTGTTCTCATATTGAAAATGACAGTATTTTGACACTGATATTTGTCTGAGATACAATTTCTCATGACTTTTACAGTATGGTAGTATGAGAGTTACATGTACACTTGGACAATTCTCTTACAGGGTTAGCTGTTCATGGAAGTTATTTACTGAAGTATACAGAGTGGTCGGAAACAACGTGAACAGAGTATATGAGCCTTAGAGCATTAGTCATACTGATGAGTAATTTGAAAAATTTACATCCCTACCTCCGTTGTAGGTTCAAACCCCACTGTCGGCAGCCCTGAAGATGGTTTTCTGTGGTTTCCCATTTTCACAGGGCCGCTTCCTTCCCACTCCTAGCCCCTTCCTCCCTCATCGTCACCATAAGACCTATCCGTGTCGGTGCGATGTAAAGCAAATAACAAAAAAAAAAAAAAACCTCCGTTGTAATTTTATAAGCTGCTGAAGGTAGCCAATCAGATCGCTTTGCAGTCAAATTCAAACAGGTCGGGCTTGAGAGTCATGCTGAGAAATGGGCGTCAAACACTAACACACCATGGGTTTCAGCCAATGCCACCGTAGCGTGCTTGCTATGGGCTGTGCCTATCAACGGGGAGGTCCTTATTTAAGTCCCTCTCCTGGAGAAGTTTATTTCTTCTATCGGCTTTCCCAAGCCGATCATAAGCCATAGGCAAATTTAGCAACATCACCTCGCAAAGCCCATCTGAAGTCGCCCGCGAAGCGATCTGATTGGCTAAATTCAGCAGCTGACAAAATAATGGCACGAGATATCCAATTACAGTATTTTTTTTCATTTATTTATCAGTATAACCAGCCCCGTAACACTCATATACCCAGTTCACATTGTTTCAGACCACCCTGTATTCTTCTTCTTCCTCTCCTTTGTTTTGCCTCATGACTGAGGTGTCGTGACTATCATAATATTCAGCCCTCTAGCCGATGAACCATACTCCGCCATTCTTCCCTATCTAAAGCTTTCAATGTGGTTGCTCTGAGAGAACTCTGTAGGGGGCCATTCACCATTATAGCATAAGTTTATTGACATATAGCATAAATTAAAATTTGAATGCTGGGATAATGGTGGTAGAACAAGTGTTGTATTGCATTCTGGAATAGCCACATATTATTCTCCTAGTCTTCCAAAGAGCAAACCATTACCATGAAAAGTTTTTTCCTTCCACACAAGATTATAAAATATCTTGAACTTCTGTACAGGTAGGTTCCAGATCTACCTCCAGAACCAACCAAGGATATTGTTGGGATCATATATAAAAATGACAAATTATTCATATGCACATATTTTATTATCTGGAACAATTACGGCAATCTCAAATACCACCAGAATGCATACAGTGCATGCATGAAGGGTCAGGGCAGATGATACAAAAATACCAGGTTCAACAAAATGTAGCAGTGCAGCGACAATGTGGCTACGTCAGAATGTGAAATTTTAGTCTGTCCCAAATGTCTTTATTCAATAAATGCAATCATAGGATAACAAGTTACAGGACAAAAGCTAGTATTTGAGATATTTAAGCATATGCTGTATTCAAATAATCCTCCTCATCCTAATTTTCTTCAATCCTTTACCCTTAACAGGGTTTGGTGACATCTCATGAAGCAGGCAGCAATCTTGATGCCATCCAATTGTGCTAGTGTGGATTACCTAGGGAAAGGATTGCCCCAGTAAGGGCAGCAGCTGCTCTATTCACTCTCTGCCTCTTGCCATTGACCTTGCCCTATACAATTACACCTTCCATGCTGCCTGTTCTGGCAATGCAGCTGAAGTATCCGAGGTATGCCTGGGTTATCTGTTTCAGGAGTCTAATTTTTATCTCAAGCCCATCCAGCACGGAGATGCTCGTATGGTGTTCAGTCCAGGAGATCCTGATATGGATATGCAGATGTATCAACATTTAGAAGCTCTTAATCTTCTTTGCATCTGACTGTTTCATGATCCGCCTTGCCAGTGAAAGTTGCAGTGGGGAAGATAAGGGTATTAGTGAGGTGGAGCTGGGTGTTCTTTGTAATAGGACAGTCCTTCCAAATGCAGCTCAGCTTCATGTAGCTAAACAAGTCGTGGCTGTTCTCCTCCCAATTTTATCAGGGAATTCCCGTCAGTTGGAGGTCAAGGAGCCTAAGTAGACAAATTTATTGCCAAACTCGAAGCCTGCTACCTCCCTCATGTTAGGCCGATTATCTGCCTGCCTGTCCATGATTATTACCTTCAATTTAGCTGTAATAATTCTCTGCTTACCAGAGTCAGCTTCCTCATTATGGTCGGCAGTTCCTTTGCACTTGCTCCTGGGATGAACGTATCATCAGTGTATCTCAAGTTGCTAATCTTCCTTCCCCTCCCACCGAGATTCCTCCTTCACTATTTTTCAAGTCTTTTCTCATCTGCTTGATGTTATGTTACACAGGATGAGGAAGAGAATACAGCCCTCCATTGTGCCAGTTTGTGTTTGTAGTTAGCCGGATTTTGTCAAGTTCACTTTGTCGCTGTATTGTTTTCATGTTGATTCCTCATTTCTACAAGGTGCTTGGGCACTCTTATTTCAAGAATAATTGCCCCAAGTGGTGCCTACTTTATGGTAGTGTAATCGACAAAATATAGATAGGTCTTTACATTAAATTCTCAGGCCTTCTCTAAGATGCATGTACATTTATGATTTGCTCTCTGTGACCTTTACCAGGAATGAAGCCGCACCGATCTTCGGCTATTCGCGGAGTAAAACGTTCTTGAGCTGGTTGTGAATGGCTTGCAGAATTATCTTGCTGGTATGGGGAATGAGTGCTATTGTACTGTAGTTCCAACAGTAATTGGGAGAGACCTTTTTAAAAATGGGGCTGAAGATTGAGTGCACCTATCTTCTGGCCATACTCCTATTTTCCAGATGTTGTTACATAACTCCAACATTACATCCGTCCCTGCAGGGCCCGTGGCTTTGACATGTTCTGCCATTGTGCCATCTGTTCCAGGTGACTCTCCATTCTTCCGTCCCCTAGTGTCTTTTCTCTTTTTCCCATCATAGGAAGGAGGCCTCCAATTCACGGGGGCCTTGCAGCAAAGTTGCTTGTCCGTGATTATCATTGAAAAGTTTGGTGCAGCTCTGCCATCATACCATGCCATCATTCTCATGTCTGATATTTCACCATTTCAAAAACTTCATGGGACTTTTAACAGTTGTCACGATTCTCTAGATCAGTACATATTCTCCCCAATAAGGCATTCTGGTCCTACTGCAGCCTTATTTGATTCAATGATTAACCTGTTTCAGTTGGTCCAAGGTGTCAGAATCACCCTTGCCACTTTTGATGCTCCTTTTCTTTCCTACAAATTGTGGGGCTGTTATTGGTCATCCAGAGCTGCTCCTGCTTCTTTTGGATTTGTAATGTTCTGCTCACCCTCACTGCATCATAGCTTGTTGGTATCTCCATTTATGTCTTTCAGATGTTGTTGAAAAGCTGCTTTATCTGTGATGTTCATGAACTCTTCTACCTCCTTCTGTAAGAATTTGAGTTTTAGGGTAAATATGGTTGGAATTTCAAGCTGTGCCAGGTTTGGCCTTCATAGTTTTGTACAGTAGCTTGCTTGATAAGGATGTAATTAGTCTGATTATAGAGTTGTTTGGGCTGATTCACATTGACAGTCTTTGAAGGTGGTGCTCAAACATGGTATTTGTTATGGTGAGGCTGTTATGTATTGTGAACTGGATGAGGTGTTCTCCCATTGATTTCTTGTCCCTAACCCGAAAGCTCCTACCACACTTAATAATAAGTGGCTCCTTTATAAGCATGTTACATCATCCCATAAACTGCTTTCACCTTGTCATTGTGGGCATCTCGATTTGGCATGTAACCCTGAACCAAGTGGATGTCCCATGATTTAGCTACAAGGGTGATTCTTATTAACCTGCCGTTAATGGACTTTTACGAACTGACGAGTTCTCTCGTTGACAATAATAGTGACTTCATAGTGTCTTTGATTCTCTCTTCCAGAGATGTATACGTTATGTTGTTCCAGGCAAAAGTGGCCTTGATTTTTCCTACGAGTCTCAGAGATTCTACAAATGCCTTGTCTTCTTGTGCATTAATTTTTGCTCTAAGAGGTTCAGTTTTCCTGTCTGGAGAAGACCTCTAAAATTCCAGTGCCGACAGATTCTTCTTCGGCTACAGTTCGATTATAGGTCCAGTTGTCAATTTCACATACGGGGCCTCTCCCTCAACCCCTACATGCCTGGTAGTACATTGCAGAATCGGGGCAATGCTGATTGCTCACCAAGTCGCTCAGCAAACTAATTTTCTGTGGATCATACATTCCACAAGATGCTGTTGTGGGGAAATACCACATTTGCTCGCATATAACTCTCACTTTTTTGACCAAAAATAAGTGTGAACATTTTTGGTGCGTGATATATGTGGGGATTTGTGTGCAAAAGATCATATCCCCGAAAAATCTTAAAATTTGCATTAGGCTATTGAAACAAGACAACTGGCATTCTTACCCTATTCATTGTCACTGTCTTCAATCTCTGAGCTATTTTCACGTCGATCATTCTGGTCACCATCCCATACTGCATCATCCTGACTTCCGTTCAATACATTTGTGATGCCCACATTCAAGAAACTCTTCACAATAACACCTGTTGACACCTTAACCGATGCCCGCATAACCCAATCTCACATGAGTTCAACTGATGGCCTCTCTATTTTGCCTGCTGGCGTTAGCTCATGCTCCCCTCCTGCCATCCATTCAGGGTACAATTTACGTATGTTGTCCTTGAAGGGCTTGTTGACGGAAACATCCAAGGAATGTAGACAAAGTGTGAGTCCACCAGAAATTACGAGATCGGTTTTCATTTCCTGACAATGTTTCTTTGTATCTTCCACCAAGTGTCTGCAGAAACTGCCCAACACTAGCATTGTAGGGTGTCGAAGCAGTGCCCCTGGCCATACTCCCCACACCGTACGGACCCAGTCCTGGACAAGAGCTGTATCCATCCTTTCTGTTGAAACCGTACATGAATGCCTTTGGGAAACTTCACTTTAGGCACTATTTTTCTTTTGAAAATAACGTACAGTGGCAATTTTCTTCCGCCTGTGGTTATTGCTAGCATGACAGTGCAACGCTGTTTTTCACACCCAGTTGTACGTCAAGTACACTAGATTTTCCCTTCTTCTTGATGGTGGTGTTGCACGGCATGTCAAAGTTTATCGGGGCTTGATCTGCATTGCCAATTTGAGATAAGAGGCAATTGTTTTTCTTCCGCATTGCTATCACATGGTGATGAAAATCTTATGATTTTGTTGCTCAAATCAGTTGGCGTTCTCTGATAGAGATGTTTGCCTTTGCAGACACACTCCCTTTTGTGTCGTGAATCTACGGATCCAACCCCGGCTGACTGTCAGATCCGAACAGCTGATTCCTCTTTCAGTCGCTAGTTCACGCGCTTTGAAATGTAGCATTGTGAAATACTAAAGCCATCAAAGCCATCATTTTGCAACTCTGTAATGTAATGAAGCAACTTGTCTTCCAGCTCAGGAAACTTACCATTTTGCGGCCCTCTGAATGTCTTGCGTGTTTGGTTGGTGGTTTCTAGCGCAGCTTTCTATCTATGCCAGTAACAAACATTAAACACAGTCACACTGAATTCTCGACCAGCAGCTCTGTTACCATGTTCTTCAGCATATTTTATCACTTTGAGTTTAAACCCAGCCGTTTAACTCCCACCTTTCTCCATAACGTAAAGATTGACTTACACAAGAAAACTTAACTGAAAAACAACACTGAAATGTGAAGACAGAATACTGGTACTTGTCAACAATACAACAGATGGACGATACCTAATGCCATGATCACTTGATTGCCTGGATAGAGAAACACTCCTAGTTCACGTGATCAGCTTTGCCGAACGGGTAGCGATAAGCGTATTGACAAAGATGGAAGAGTGATAGGGATGGCTGAGTGTGACTGACTGGCTAGGAATGCAGACTTTGGGCGGGGGCTTGCGAGTTACGTACAGTATTTTTGTTACAACAGCTAGCCTCACCGTTCTGCAGGTGGAAAGAAATGCAGCTTCTTCTTGTACTTTCAAGTACAACTTATCGTAACAGCAATTGGTACAGTGCCGATATTTAATGTAAGCACATCCACGGAATACCCAAACTTTATTTTGTGTATGTACCATATGTCTTTATGATAACACCAGAAATTAATGTGAGTTATGTGTGGGGAATTTCTTTTCCTGCAATTTAAAATGTTAAAAATGGGGTGGATATATACATGGCGGCAAGTTACATGCGAGCAAATATGGTAATCAGGTGGTTTCCCTTTGCCTGCCTGATCCTCTGTTGTTGACTTAGCTGGGTACTACATCCATGTTTGGGTGCGATTTCTCATCCCCAAGACAAGAGAGTGCCCTGACCAGCAAACTTGTTTGGTTGATTTAACCAAAAATCCATTCAGTTCCCTCTTATTAGCTGTCATATATTAGGGAGAAGGTTCCTGCTAGCTGCCCAAACATTGAGACAGATGCCTTTTGCAGATGCTTCTAACCTACAGAACAGATTCTACATGATGGGTTGTATTTGCATTTCCTCCACTGAGGGATCATCTCACCACCTAAGAGGGGCTCCTCCACCTGAGGCCATTGGCCCCTATTAGGTAGTAGAGTTATTTACTGCTGCCTGACATTTGGCATTTAGTTGCCGGGTAATTGATCATTCCTGTTCCTTAGCAAGGTGTATGTACACTCTGACCAGGCATTTATTATTATTATTATTATTATTATTATTATTATTATTATTATTATTATTATTATTATTATTAATTATTGGTGTTGGTGTTGTTGTTGTTGTTGTACAGTTAAAAAAGTTAGGGGAACATGTTTTTGAACATATGCCATGCTCCACAAAACAATACCTCACCCCAGATATATTACCAACTAAACCTTTATTAGAGGTGCCAGCTATTACGGATTGTCCGTAATGATCACCACCTCACGATTACGGCGTTATGATCAAAGGGGAAATTATTACAGAAAAATGACATTAACACGAAAAAATAATTTTCTATGGAAACAAAGAAAGAAGCGTTTCTGCTCAACCTCCCTTGTTTCAGTGCTTGCGAGTTGGCAACGATACTTATATTAGATCGTCACTTCCTTTTGTTAATAGTAATGCTATTGGCTTTACGTCTCACTCACTAATTTTTTTTACGGTTTTCGGAGAAGCCGAGGTGCCCGAATTTAGTCTTGCGGGAGTTCTTTAATGTGCCAGTAAATCTACCAACATGAGGCTGTCGTATTTGAGCACCTCCGAATAATACCGGCCTGAGCCAGGATCGAACCTGCCAATTAGGAGTCAGAAGGTCAGCGTCTTAACCGTCTGAGCCACTCAGCCCAGCCTTCCTTTTCTTGCCCATAAGCGTTGTTAAATTCATTGTGTGATTGAAGGAACTCTACTCTGTTCTTTCCTCCATAAATTCTTAAGTAATGTTGTATTTACAGAAATGAGGGCTACATTAAGCACATGTAGGTACACTGGAATCACGTAATGGTTCAGAAGACGGAAGTGTCATCACAGGGGAAAGAATGCTTCAAGAATACCTACACTGAAAAGCAGCTGCTGGGTGCGAAACAAGGTACAAAGAATGTTGTATCACTGAATTAACAGGCAGTGTGCAAATGTTATTGTGTAATATGATATACTGCTGTAGAATAAATTGCTGATGGGAAGGGAAAGGGGGGTATCATTATTGAGAAGGGAGGAACATTCTATGGACTTGACTCGAAAATTTTGCTAAGGGGTAGAGTTTGATTACTGATAACCCACTTCATTGGTTGGCACCTCTGCTTTATTCTTTACCGTTGAAGTATACAAAAGACATCGATGGATGCACGTTCATTTTCAGAACACAAATGGAAATGTCAAAATAGGGGCGAAAACAAAGTGATAACAATCCTCCAGAGTTGATTTTTATCACAGTTGGACAGCTTCAGTATGGTGTATGTTCACCACGAACATTTATCACAGCTTGGCACCTATGTGGCATGCTCTGTGTAAGTTGATGGAGGTCACGTTGTGGTATCAGGTCCCATTCTTCAATGAGAGCCTGTTTGAGGTCTTGGAGAGTCTGTGGTGGAACAGGACGCTCACGAACACTTCTGTCAAGCCTATCTCACACATGCTCAATGGAATTAAGGTCGTGACTCACTGCTGGCAATTCTTGAATGTCCAGTTCTCGCAAGACAGCTCTGGTGATGAGCCCTGGCATTGTTGTGCATGAGTACGAATTCAGGGCCAACACCGTATGCAGCAACCAACACATGCTGTAGCAGTATCTGCTCGATGTACCTGCAGCGGTAAGATTACCACGGACGACGACAAGATCCATACGGCCATCAATACTAATGCCACCCCACACCATAACAGAACCTTGTCCAAATAGGTTGCCTTCCTGGACAATATTTAGCATATACTGCTCACCACGGTGTCTCCATACACGTTGACGTCCATCACGGTGTGTCAGAGGAAATCTGGACTCGTCTGTGAACAACACAGGTCTCCATTGGTGAAGTTGCCAGTTGACGTGGGTACGGGCGAACGGGCTGCGCGATGTCACTGTGTTAATCGGGGCACTCAAACAGGATGTCTGGGTCATAAGGACACTTCTCTTAACCTGTTCCGTACTGTCTGGTCAGACACTGTGATTCCAGTGACCCTCCTGAGGTCTTGTTGCAGTTCTCTGGCAGTTGCTGAATGACACCGCAATGCACAGATGGTCAGATATTGGTCATCCTGTGGGGTTGTCATGCGTCCACAACCTTGTCCAAACCTTCTTTTAACTGGCCCTTCTGATTGTAGCGATTCCACAAGCATTGAATAACTGACGAAGAGACATTGAGATCCACATCAACACGATGGAAAAGTCCATCCTTCCTCGATCAAAGTGACGGCCCTTGCAACTTGAACCTCATTAAGATGTCTCATGGGATGTGCTGGTTTGTGTACAACATGCTCAAATGACCGCAGTAGTCTGTGTACCTCACAACGATACACGGACGCACCGCTATTCACTTTGTTTTGAGGGGTCGCCTGATAGTTTAATGCATGGCTTTGCCTACAGATGGAATATAACTTTGATTTGACATACGCTGAGTAGCTAAGGTCTCAAGGTATGCTATACGACCATTGGAACCCCATCTACCAAATTAACGTTTACATACCAGATGTTACAAAACATGTTCCCCTAATTTTTTTTGAACCGTGTATTATTATTTCTTGCAAGGAAAAAATTATGAAAATTCTGCTGGTTGAATTGGGCCTGTACATTTACCTGCCTAATGGAATAGTAAATTTAATTATTCATAAAAATATATTTGGAAAATAATACTGGGTTTTTCAAAAGTTTTGTGATTTTTTTTTCCCGAGAATTTTATGAAGGTTCAGAAAATGTTTAAAAAATGTTAAAAAAGATGTTGATCAATAACATGTATGAAATAATAATTGGGGTAAAGGGCGGAGAAGCAAACCTGAAATGCTACCGCCGCAGCTGCCCAATGGGTTCTGAGTGGAAAACACTTCTTTAATATGTAAACTCTTATGAGCATTTTATTTCGAGACTGGTTGACCATTGCACCCTAATATTTTAATATAACACCACCTTGAGGGTATACTAACACTACACGAAGTCTACTTCCAAAGTCTATTTCCCAGGTAGTTTTAAGTTAGACTAAACATGAAACCTTGGAACTTTCAAAATTATACTTCTCGATAAATTTTATTTTAGTTAGTGACTTTTAGCATTTCAAATGCAATATAATTGGCTCTTAAAATCCTCATTGGTGCGCCTCAAACTCTTGGAGGAAAGTAAATCTTTGCATTTGCTGAAAATACACTCTATAGGGACACGTGAAAGAATACCTGCATTTCATTTTAAGAACATCCCCAGCAGTGATGGATATTGTAGGGTAAGTTTTCTATCTTTGATGGTAATCATCTTTTTCTCTTTCTATTTTTATATATCGTTTCTCGAAATTTTACTCAGTTACTCCATGTAATGCAGCAAATAGTTTTCTAGGAAATTACTTTAATGTACTAAAGCACATATTCCTGAGATGGTGCCCATTAATTATTAAACTTCTGCATGTTTTATCCACTAAAAATCAAAATACAGAGGTCGTTTGGGATCTCTGGGGATGATGTTTGAAGTGTTAGTAAAGCTTATGAAAAGCAATGTCTCTACCAATTGATCGTGCTCAATTGGAAAGTCAGCATTTCTAACTATAGCCCAACAAAATAATTTCCATTGCAGCAAACTTTTCACAGAGCCAGCATGTCTATCTTATCCCACTCCCTCTGACAGGCTTTCCAGGGGTCATTAATAGTGCATGGACATCTATTTCCTAAGACCCTTTTTAGGAGTCCAAATGCACAGGAATCCCTGGGTGACCCATCGGGTGCCTTCACCAGAATGTCAGTAAAAGGAATTGCACGGATTCCAGTTTCCATCTCCATTCTCTCTAAGAACAGATGAGTCGAACGAGAGATGTGGCTAGATGCTTTATCTTGATGTACCCATACCTCATTTTTTTGCCCTCCCATAGAGAGCTGTGTTGTAAATGGGTGTGAAAACCTCTTGCTGATAGTATGTGGAGTTTACCTTCACATTATTAGTGACAGGGCGAATAGTTAACTTGCCGTTGTAGTAGTATCCAGCGATGATCATGAAACCCCGTGGAAAACTTTCCTGGCATTCTCTATACAATGTTTGATTATTTTGTCCCTAGGGTGGTAGTAAATCGAGCAGGGTTTGTTACAGTCACTAAGGTACACACATGCTTCGTCTAATGTCAGCACATTTTTCCTTCTGTCCCCTGCCAGGTATCCCTCATACAGCTTTCTTGCATTAGTGCGACGTTCCGAAATGTGATGAGGCAACAGCTTGTGAATTCGGCGCTTATGCTGCTTTTCTAATTGCAGGTCCTTGTTGATTATGGTGTTAACTGTTGAAATAGACATCCCCAATTTACATGAAATAGTGTTTCAGGGGGCATGGTTACCACCTGAGACAAGGACCTTCACTTTCCTCACCACTTCTGGTGTACGACTGGTGGCTGGTCATCGATTTGCCTGTTTTTTCCACTTTGGAATTAAGCTTAATCGGCCTTTGTCTTTTATTCAATATAGCACGAATTCTGTTCTTTGATATCAAGATATCATGCTTCTTGCACATTCCTTGGATTGCAGAATAGCTAAATTTAGCATCGGAAAGGGCTGTTATGTGGCCCTCCCAGTAAGGGTCAATCCGCTTCGGCATTGTTGCAGCTAATGTCAGAAAACTGTACACATACGTTCTCGGTACTGATGTGAATCATCACTCCCCATTTTGACATGCTATGTTTATCCTATGGATATTTGTTTTCGATATTATCAGAGTATCAACTCACCAGATATCCCGAACGACCTTCTGTAATGTAAAATGGTTAGTCCTGTCACAAAATAGAGCCATGCATGTGACTCAAAATTCAGTTTTTTACAAGAAAAGGTCATATGCAATTTCTTTGCAACTGTAATGGTACTCCAGAAAATTACACTTTTCATGTAAAAGTACACGGTCCAGAGCAACCACTGTTCAGCTGGGTTCTTGCCCCAGTTGGATTTAGCACTTAGGCTACATAGTGAACAAAGAGTCCTTTGGAAACAAATACACCAATTCACCAGTACTTCAAAAGAACAGTTTAAATGCTAACATTGGGTAGAAATAGAAGTCAGTGGCATCGCCAGCTATAAGCTTGGCAGTGATGAGCATGTCTGCTGGTTTATTTATATTTTTATAGTGTGCTAGTATTTTACAGGAACAACTTGATGTACTGAACAAGAAAATTGAAAAGTATGGTATGAAAATCAGTGCAGAGAAAAGCAAGACCATTGTGATATCAAGAGGCCAGTATCCAGTAATCGGGAGATAGTGGGTTCGAGCCCCACTGTCGGCAGCCCTGAAGATGGTTTTCCGCGGTTTCCCATTTTCACACCAGGCAAATGCCGGGGCTGTACCTTAATTAAGGCCATGGCCGCTTCCTTCCACTTCCTAGGCCTGTCCTATCCCATCGTCGCCATAAGACCTATCTGTGTCGGTGCGACGTGAAGGAAATAGCAAGGGAAAAAAAAAAAATCGGTTTATGATCAGAATAAGTACATTGAAAATCCACAGCCTTTTTACATTCATTTGACAGGGTCAGGAATGGAATGAATAAAGCCCCCATCTAGCGGCGAGGATAGGAATTGTGCCGGCTGCCGAAGCCTGTCGCACTCCTCTGGGGCAATGTTTAATGAATGACAAATGAAATGAAATGATATTGGACAGTGTTGCTGGAATGAATGATGACAGGGAAAACCGGAGTGTCCGTGGAAAACCTGTCCCGCTCCGTTTCGTCTAGCACGAATGTCACATGGAGCGATCAGGATTTGAACCACGGAACCCAGCTGTGAGAGGCCGGCGCGCTGCCGCCTGAGCCATGGAGGCTCCTTATAAATACATTATGAACAGTAAAATCAATTGGTCTCGCCTCCTTTTACACCCCACCGCCATTAAGGTTATTTACCCCCCCCCCCCCCAAAAAAAAGAATAGAAGGCGTGTTTCTTTATGTTTAAAGGAGATTCCAAACACCAATGTTCACGTCTCTTACCTTCAGTTTTGAGATAGAAGTGTCGCCATAAAAATAATTCACTTATTTTGCACTTCCTTTCACCCCCCCCCCCCCAAGTGAATTTTCTGGCAAAAAATACTTGTTTCTCTAATAGTAAAGGATCTTCTAAATAGCAATTATCATGACTCTAACTTCTTGAGTTTTTGATTTATGTGTCCTCATGAAAGGAATTCAAATCCTTTTCACTCCCGCCCCCCAAGATGATTTCCCCCCCCCCCCCCCAAAAAATGCGTTTTTCTTAGTTTTTAAAGGAGATCCAAATACCAATTTTCATGTCTGTAACAACTTTAGTTTTTATTAGATGTATGTATCCTCGTACAATTAAGTCAATTAATTTTTCAATTCTTTTGCCCCCCCTTCATTGGATTTTCCGAGAATACGTGTTTCTTTACTTTTAAAGCAGATTTCAAATATCACGTCTTTCATGTCTGTAACATCTTCAATTTTTGAGATATCAGTAGCCTAATTAAAATAATTAACACCATTTTCAGTCACTTTTACCTCCCCCACCCAAGTAGTATTTCCGAAACCTAAAAATACAAGTTTCTTTATTATTAATTGAGATAAAAATACCATTTTTCATTTCTGTAACATGTTAAGTTTTTTGAGATATACTGTAGAAATTCTCATTTTAATATTTCACCCTCTTTTTAGTTCCCCTTAACTGGAGTTTCCAAAAACAAATCACCAATGTTTCTTTACTTTACAGGAGATTCTAAATACCACATTTTACGAATGTAACAGTTTACGTTTCTGAGATATTCTGTAGATCTAGTCTTTCAAAAACTTCACCTCAATTTGTCCCTCCTGTTTAACTGCCATTAATTGGATTTTCCAAAAGGAAAAAAAATACGTGTTTCTTTATTTTTAAAGGAGATCCCATATACAAATTTTCAGTTCTGTAATATCTCCAGTTTCTGAGATATATGTATCCACATTAAAGGCATTCAACCGACTATTCACCCTTTTTCACCCCTCCTACAGGGATTTACAGAAAACAAAAAATTAATACATGTTCCTTTATTTTTAAAGCGGATTCTAAATATCAATTTTTACATGTGAAAACTTTTAAAGTTTTGAGATATATAGACACTCATTTTAAAAATCCACCCCCCCTTTCACCCCCCACAGTTTGGATTTTCCAAAAAACAAAAAATACATGTTTCTTTATTTTTAAAGGAGATCCCAAATACCAATTTTCAGGTCTGTAATATCTTCAGTTTCTGAGATATAAGTATCCTCATTAAAGGCATTCAACATCTTTTGCACCCCTCCTATTCGGATTTTCCGAAAACAAAAAAAATACATGCTTTTTTATTTTTAAAGGAGATTCTAAATACCAATTTTTACATCTGTAAACTTTCAAAGTTTTAAGATATAGATACTCATTTTAAAAATTCACCCCCCTTTCCACCCCACATTATTTGAATTTTCCAAAAACAAAAAAATACCTGTTTCTTTATTTTTAAAGTAGATCCCAAATACCAATTTTTAGGTTCTATTACCTTCAGGTTCTGAAATATATGTAGCCTCATTAAAGGCATTCAACCAATTTTTCACCCCTCCAATTGGGATTTTCTGAAAACAAAAAAATACATGTTTCTTTATTTTTAAAGGAGATTCCAAATTTCAATTTTTTTGTGTGCGACATCTTCAGTTTTTGAGATATATGTCTCCTCTTGAAAGGTGTTTAACCCGTTTTCCCCCCTTTTTCACTCCCCTTAATGGGATATTCCGAAAACAAAAAAATACATGTTTCTTTATTTTTAAAGGAGATTCTAAATACAATTTTTTTACATCTGTAAACTTTTAAGTTTTTGAGATATAGATATCCTCATTTTAAAAATTCACCCCTCTTTTCACCCCCTTAGCGATGGAATATCCAAAAATCCTTCCTTAACGAGCACCTACATGTTAATAGGAATTTATCCCCAAAATTTCATTTCTTTACGTCCAGTAGTTTTGGCTCGGCGATGATGAATCAGTCAGTCAGGACAAGTTATTTTATATACTACGTATATAGATGTTTTTTAATTTCCCTGAAACACCTGCAGGATAACTGGTACAAAGAATACCCAGAAATTGAGGCCATAAAGCTTTCCACATGGGGGGGGGGGCATCTGCAAGCACGCATGCACGCGCAACACACACACACCTGTACCTGTTGCTGCCTTTGCTGATGACCATGTATCAGCATGAACATTTTCAGAATAAGGTTACTGTATTGAAGGGTATGTTTTCACAAGAGCTGTTAGTAGTAATATGGTGATACATATGTAGACTGATAAAAATACTCCTGCCGGGGCGAGTGGCTCTGACGGTTGAGGCGCAGGCTTTCTGACCCCAACTTGGCAGGTTCGATTCTGGCTCAGTCCAGTGGTATTTGAAAGTGCTCAGATACGTCAGCCTCGTGTCTGTAGATTTACTGACCGGGCGAGTTGGCCGTGCGCGTAGAGGCGCGCGGCTGTGAGCTTGCATCCGGGAGATAGTAGGTTCGAATCCCACTATCGGCAGCCCTGAAGATGGTTTTCCGTGGTTTCCCATTTTCACACCAGGCAAATGCTGGGGCTGTACCTTAATTAAGGCCACGGCCGCTTCCTTCCAACTCCTAGGCCTTTCCCATCCCATCGTCGCCATAAGACCTATCTGTGTCGGTGCGACGTAAAGCCCCTAGCAAAAAAAAAGTAGATTTACTGGCACGTAAAAGAACTCCTGGGGACAAAATTCCAGCACCTCGGCATCTCCGAAAACCGTAGACGTAGTTACTAGGACGTAAAGCAAATTATTATTATTATTATTATTATTATTATTATTATTATTATGATTATTATTATAAAAATACTCTTTTCATCCTTATAATATTTTATTTTATAAATCTGTATAAGTGTAAATATTTCTGTACTTTTCATTTGCAGGAAGAGAATATGACAGTATTGGAAATCTTCATCAGTGGTGGAAGAATGAAACAATACACAAATTCAAGGAAAGGACTGACTGTGTGGTTGACCAGTATTCAAATTACAACATCAACAACAAGCATCTGAATGGAAAACAAACACTAGGTGAGCTATTAATTTTTTTCACTGCAATGAAAGGTAACAAAATATGTCTCTGCTATAAGTTATTCATTAATTTTAGTCAGACAGAACACCTGTGGTCTGCCTGTCAATCAATCAGATCTGCATTTAGGGCAGACGCCCAGGTGGCAGATTCCCTATCTCTTGTTTTCCCAGCCTTTTCTTAAATGATTGCAAAGAAATTGGAAATTTATTGAACATCTCCCTTGGTAAGTTATTCCAATCCCTAACTCCCCTTCCTATAAACAAATATTTTCCCCAATTTGTCCTCTTGAATTTCAAGAATAATGTATATATATAAGTATAATATGTATGGGTAATGTCCAATAATGGACCAACTCTATTGGTATTACAGCTTAGTCGAGCAGCTCGTCTCCTTTCTTCCAAGTCTTCCCAGCCCAAACCTTGCGACATTTTTGTAACATTACTCTTTTGTTGGAAATCACCCAGAACAAATCGAGCTGCTTTTCTTTGGATTTTTTCCAGTTCTTGAATCAGGTAATCCTGGTGAGAGTCCCATACACTGGAACCATACTCTAGTTGGGGTCTTACCAGAGACTTCTATGCCCTCTCCTTTACATCCTTACTACAACCCCTAAACACCCTCATAACCATGTGCAGAGATCTGTACCCTTTATTTACAATCCCATTTATGTGATTATCCCAATGAAGATCTTTCCTTATATTAAAACACCTAGGTACTTACAATCATTCCCATAAGGAACTTTCACCCCATCAACACAGTAATTAAAACTGAGAGGACTTTTCCTATTTGTGAAACTCACAACCCGACTTTTAACTCCGCTTATCATGCCATTGCATACTGTCCATCTCAACATTATCGAGGTCATTTTGCAGTTGCTCGCAATCTTGTTGCTTATTTATTACTCTATACAGATTAAGTACAAGCTGGTAGTCCTTTTATAAAATGTACACATCGTGTATTTCTTGGCTCGATTATTATAGTCTCTCCAGGTAGGCTTTCATGTAAAGAGGGCTCCACATTTTCTCACCCTTCAAAGAACTTTTACTGCAGTGTGCCCGCTTTCCCCCACCTCTCTCTCTATTTCTTTCTCTCTTGTTCCAAATATGCTATGCAGATGGATAAACCATATTATAAGTACTTATACAGAATTTATGATACAAGAAATATTTCTCTAAAGCTTCAGTCATTCCAAATTTTTCTGTGATGGAATGCAGATTTACTTCCTGTTCCTATTCTAGTATTACCTAGTTTCACCATACAGACACCTAACAATGAAAACCTTGGATGTCCAATTTAACTCATTTTACTGGAGAAGTAAGAAATTGGTCTTTTCTTTAGATTTCAAAGTCAGTCTCTCTCTCTCTCAATTGATTTATTGATATTTATATCAGATCACATCTCAGAAACTTAATATACCCTACAGGGCATAAATAACGATGCATAATCGAACTTACCTGCTTACCTGTTACTAAATAAATGCACCAGCCCAGCTGCAGTCGGCAGACGGTCGATTACTGGGTCCTTGCGATGAGAGTATGGGGTTAGGAAAATTACTTTATTTCTACAAATTACGAAATGAGGAACTCGGTTATGATTCATATTTTACTGGACAAAGCATGTTTGACTAATCAAATAAACAAGAATTGTGTTATCGCTCTTTCCTATGTACAATATAAAGGCGCATATTCATAATTTATAAAATTACATTCAGTGATGACTCGGTGCTGATGAGTAAATCTGGGAACCAAACTTGTATTCCTCTTTAAGGAATACCATCGGACCTATGAAAGTAAAAAAACATGATGCCAAGATCAGAACTGTCTCGCAGAAATAAAGCCATTGCAAGGGATCCCCTCACATATTGCGGAGTACACACACAAGTAGCAAGTTCGTCTGTTACAACTACGACTAAAATAGATCTACCACTGCAACCGTATCTGTCCCTACCATGCATAGAGGTATGCATACAGATGCGAACTCATGTCTATTAAGTAATCATTGTATTTACAAGATAGCCTAACACTATTAATTCCTTATAGTCACGATGTCCTATATATAATTCATGACAATATTAACATGTAACCGGAAAGAGGACAAATCAAAGAAACATCACTGTCAAATACTTCTCTACCTGAAAGGGAATGCCTCACCACACAAATAATCATACTGTACACACGGATGCCAATTTTATTTTTATTATTATTATTATTATTATGATTATTATTAATATAATTATTTATCATATGATGAATCTATGTACACACATGCATATAGTTTAGGATAAATGTGCGTAGTCACAAGTCCGTACAATACTATAACTCTAGGTCTAGCATTTTGACCCAATCAACTGCTTCATCCGATGTGCAGTGAATGTCCATTAGCGTTCCTTTGAAAGCTTGAATTGGGCAGTCAGCAACAATGTGGTGTATTGACTGAGAAGAGACACCACAATCACAATCTGCAGAGCTAGTCCAACCCCAACGGATGCCAATAATAGACTTCAAATTAATCATCTGGAATAAAAAAAAAAGCACAAGAGAAACAGACCATAAATAACAATTCGCATGCAGACATACGAGACGAAAACTCCCCTTTAAAGGGTGTGGGTCATGTCTTTGACTTGCGGAGTGGGGTGAGGATCTCTCCCTGACTAGCAGCAAAAAAAAAACAGTAAACAAACATGCCTCCTCGACCTAGTTCCTCTCAGCTGATGCGAACTTGATGGGACATGGACTCTCATACTTCCACTTTTACAAGCGGGCATATCAGCTCCCTTGGCCATTCCTACCACAAGGGATCATTTATTTTCACAAATACAAAAGGCTCAAATGCCTGGCCGCATCTAGGGCCTATCTCATTAAATCAGGGTACTCTGACGTACCAATTCATTATGAACGCTAGGGTGCATCTTTCATACAGCGCAACATCTCTTCCTTGAGTCCCAGGTTCAAGTCAAGTACATAGTAAAAAAAACTGTCAGAAATTCAGATAATCTTACTGTTACGACGTTGCTACAATTCATATGCCACCTCACCCAAAGCACTGGAAACCATGCAATGCCACATGCAGATCCCGACTTAAATTTAACTAACATTTTGTTCCTACCCAGACTCCGTCTTAAATTATCAGAACTTTCTTTTGACGACACTTACGTTGCGCAGATCCCTCTATCCTACCCAACAGAGAGAAGCGATAAACTACTCTGAGTAACTCTCATTTACAAGAAAATTTTATACATATCCTATGGAATATACTAATCTAATGTACCCAAAACAAGCTCCCGTAATACTAGGCACTCTTCTTCCTATCATGTAACCTAATTTCTATCGTTGTTGCTGCATAAAAATATATATATGCTTTACACATTAATATTATAAAATCATCTTGATGAATGGCCTTATAGGCTATAATCACATCATCTACCAATTATTTAGAAATTTAACTACTGTATTTCTGTGCAGCAACATATGTTTAAGTATGGTTCACTTATCTATCATTTTGGAGACTTCTTCCTCTCCTTCCGCGTTGAATCGCGCCAGCTTAACCCATCATGGTGGTGGTATGGTGCTGGATCGAGCCTCTGGGTCCAGTCTCCATGTGTAGCTCATTAACGATGTCTTCTTCGGTGAGGATGGCTCGTTGGTTGTCTTCTTGTGGTTGTAGCTGGAAGATCCCGTATCCCACGTCTCTTGCACACGTCAGAGGTCTTTACTAGAATGAAATGCCTAATTTATTCACAGCATACTATCTCCCGGTATATTTTGTCCACTTTTGAAATGGAGATCAATACTGGCTATCTGCGACCTCAAATTTGAAACCAACACTGAGTCGTTACGGGCAATTCTTAGTATTTTATGCACCGCTGATCTAGTCTCCTAAGTCTAGCAGGAATGACACTGATTGCTTTAGTTTATCATTGGTATTTCTTTTGCCCTTCGCAAACTTCACCCTTACCGCTTCATAATGAAGTCTATAAATACGGTATTCTTTACCGTCAATTAATTATGCACTCGCGATATCACTGCAAAGCGTCTAAATATTATCGTACACTTGAATTACTACTGGAAAGTTTAGGGATCTCCGATCCACTGAATCTAAGTTATCGCAACTGCACTTATTATTCACAATCTTTGTTCTAAACAAAGGTTTTTGGCGTAAATACAAGCAGACACACAACACGCACGGGCAGCGGTCTTATCGTCGAATGAATAACCTCCTTCCACATCTTTCAGCTCTTATAGGAGGCAGAAACCCACGCGATTCCCGGGGAAGCCCCTGGAAACAACTTGAGATTGGTATGCAGCCTCTAAACAGTTTCCCACGGTTGGTGGCTGGCCACGTAGTTATTAATCTGATTATTTATTAACAGCATTACACGTATCGTTGGCTTCGTAAAAGTCTGGAGATAATTTCTATTCTCTTTTTATCCTGGAAAAACTTCAGATAGAGGAGATATCGCTCAATTCCCATGATGTGGTGAACCTCACTACTCCTGTGGCATGGTGCTTCCCCAAACAAATCCTTATCTCTCTTTCTCCCTTCCACATATTCTGTCTCATGCATCGTCAAGGGAATCACCTTCTGAGTCCCCACGTTCTATATGGCATCACGCCCTTCCAGTTGGCGTCATGTTGCGCAATATTATTTCGCGTTAAATATAATTTGTTAATAACTGAACAGAATGGTACAATACCATGTATTGACAGCTTACTCATTTTTTACTTAATACACCTGTTATTGGACATACAATTTTTCATACTTCCGCAGTTCACCGGGCGAGTTGGCTGTGCAGTTAGGAGCGCACAGCTGCGAGCTTGCATCCGGGAGATAGTGGGTTCGAACCCCACTGTCGGCAGCCCTGAAGATGGTTTTCCGTGATTTCCCAATTTCACACCAGGCAAATGCTGGGGCTGTACCTTAATTAAGGCCATGGCTGCTCCCTTCCCATTCCTATCCCATCGTCGCCATAAGACCTACCGTGTCGGTGCGACGTAAAGCAAATAGCAAAAAATCTTCCGCAGTTAAGTTACGTGGTTTTCATTACATTTTGATACATTTTCAGGGACTTTGATGGAACTCACATTGCATGAGAGGTGGAAATGAATTAAAATTTTACTTGAAAAATATAACTTCAGTTAGGTGACTGCAACAGATAATTTTGATAACTTAATCTTTCATTAATTGCTTTATTTTATTGTATGTAATATAATGTATGATGTACTATATGTATGTATAAAGTATTTTAGTCCGAAGGCTTATTTATCCTCAACAGCAAACCAGCTGCCATAAATGGCCTGAATGTCACTGAAGAGGCATTCTAGGGAAATGAGGAGTGAGGTAGTTTCCCATTGCTTTCCTCATTGTGCCAGAAGTTGCTATTTTATATCGGCCCATCAAGCCCACCGAAATGACCGGAAATTGAATGGCAATGCCATATGATGGCCTTCCTAATTTTCACAGGTGCATAAATCCTGCATTGCGTCTTAGCTAAATCAATGTATTTCATAAGGATTCCATTTTGTAGGCAGTAGTTGGAAGACAGTCGTTGAAGACGTGGGAAATCATCGTCGTCAACGGGGGTTGAACCCGATAAAAATCAAATTAATTCCCTACAATTAGCGTCTCTTCGTTACATCTGGGAAAGGTAGAGTAGTTTGCGAAGAAATTCTTCATCATCATCATTCATGGTGTTAACTTGATGAATTTCGATGACGTCAGCAGGGTTGCGGCTAAGCACATCTGCTAAGGCATTCTTAAGACCAGGCTTGTGTATTACTGTAAGGTCGAACTGCTGGATGAAGAGAGCCCATCGGGTAACTCTTTCATTTGTCATGTCTGACGACAGTATGAATGTCAGAGCTTTATGGTCCGTGAAAATCATAATGGGATATCCATAAATGATTTTCTTCCAATACTGGAGAGAATAAACTACAGCCAAAGCTTCGAGTTCTGTTATAGTGTAAGACTTTTCGTGAGATCGCAGTTTCCTACTGAGAAATGAGAGAAAAAGTCTGTGATCTGGATTTTCAGGTCTCAGTTGATATAGCACAGCGCCTATTCCTACAAAGCTGGCATCACATTCTATGAAGAATGGAAGGGAAAAATCCGGATAAACTAATCTGACATAATTTTTCAACATCTCCTTGGTAGCAAGGAAAGCTCTTTCACATTCTTCAGTCCATTTCCATCTATTATTCTTAAGAAGAAGTTGCTGAAGAGGAGCTAAAGTTTTAGTGTAATCTGGACAATGTTGAGAGAAAAACTGACAGAGTCCTAGGAACTGTCTCGCATTTCTAATGCGCTGAGGTCCAGGAAAGTAAATGATGCTCTTAATCTTGGCAGGGTTGGGCTGAATTCCATCACCGCTAATTACATGTCCTAGGAATAACACTGATGTTCAGAACAGCTGACTTTTCTGGGCATTTATTTTGAAATTCTTCTTTTCCAATTCCTGTAAGACTAAGTTGTTATCTCTGACGTGCTCTTCGAAAGTTTTCGATGCAGTTAAAATGTCATCAACATAAATTGTAGTTATGTCCTTTACTTCATCAGATAAGTGTTTTTCTAAGGCTCTTATCAGCACGGCTCCAGAGTTCTTAATTCTGAAAGGCATTTTGTTAAAAACATAGGTCCTATTCTCAAACAAGAAGCCTGTAAAAAGACTATTTTTAGTGTCCAATTTCATGTGATAATATGAGGAAGTTCCATCAAGGCAACTGAAGAAATTCATGCCGTGGAATCTTCTGATGATATCCTTAAGTAATGGAGGACGGTCGTATTCTAATGTCAGTCGATCGTTGAGGGCACGAGCGTCGAGGCAAATCCTGATATTGCCGTTAGGCTTGCGTACTATGGCCAATGGATTCAAATATTTAGTTACGCAAGGCGAAATTATCCCATCATCAGTCATTTTATGAATTAGATCACGAACTTCTTCCCTATATTTTTCTGGAATGGGATATGGCTTTTTCTGGTAAGGGGATAAGTTAGTTACGTTGAGATAGTACTCATAACCGGCTATCTCTCCAGGCTCATCATTGAACACACATGAATATTTCTGTAAAACTTCCTTCTTAGCCGCCTCTAGTTTTAATTTGATTTCCGGGTCTTCAACCACACTGGCTATTGACATAACATAATCCAGACCTATTATGGAGTTCTCATCGAAACTACCAGAAATATGTGTTCGAATGACTGGCTATTTATTTCGAATTCTAAAAATGCCTGTGACTTACATTTAACTGCTTTATCAGGAACTATCCCTCTTACTTTAATCTGAGCTGCAGGTAATAATAAAATATTGCTCTGATTTTTAAGTGAGTCCACAAGTCTATCAGAAATTAAAGAGGCTTGCGCTCCAGAGTCAATGAGCGTAATCACATGTGAGTTGCCTGTGCGTACAGTAATATCAGGTAATGAACGAGTAATTACTGGCCTTGGTGTCTGTGCGTCTTCGAACAGCAATTCAGAATCGTCAATATGCCAGTAATTGATGACAGCAATACAATAATACATCTCGTCCTCATTGTGATTTACAGTCAATCTCTTTACTGTGTGATCGGCGTTTTTTTGTAGCACCTGTTGATTCGGGGTCAGGCGATCGTTGCTCTCTCGGACCGAATTGACGTTGATATTCCAGGGATTTGGCTCCAGGTTCATCAGGATTGCGGTTTCTTTCCCTGACGTATTCCTGTGTATCCCTCCATCTTCTTTCTAAGTCCCGTCTTCTGGACTCGCGGTTTCCTTCAGGAGTGCGCTCACGCTGTCTCCATGAGTTTCTTGGTCGGTAAGGATGTCTGTCCTGATTCTTCTGACGTCTAAAATTTCGGAATCGTGTTGGGTTGGTAGGGCTTATTCTGCCTTCTTCTCGTGGCCTGGGTTCCTCTCTCTCCGGCGGTTTTATCTCCGTGGAGTTTGTACTTATTTCTCTGTTTCTGCTGCTCTTTGGAGTAGATTGGGTATAAGCCGTGTCTAGTCTGCGCAAAATAGCGTCGAAATGCTCTAATGTTTTAATATTGGCAGCGACTAATATCTCCTGAACATGAGGCGGATATTGAAGTGTCGGAATCTGAATTAGTACAATATCTGGCAAAGGCGGATCCAAGAATTGTAATTTCTTTAATTGCATTAGGCAATAATCGGAATATCGAGAAGTATTAACCGAAGTGTTGTATTTCCTAGCGTATAATTGCATCTTGACGAGATGTTTGCGCCTCAGCGTCCCAAAACCTTTTAAGAAGAGCCTGTTTGAAGTCTTCATAGTTTTTAAAGCTGCTCTTAAAAGCTATGAACCATGATAAGGTTCGCTAGAAGCTTAGATACGACTCTAAGTTTTCGGTCGTTTTCTACCCTATTTTCTTGCAGGTAATCTTCGACATTCAACAGGAATTCTCGGGCGGTGTACTCGTCACGTCCCGAAAATTTTACCGTTTTGTCATCCTGTACTTTGATGAGGGTTGTTGTGCTATGTATTTCCCTCGACGAACCAGGAATTGTGACGTCAGTCGTATGATCTCTTAGTTTAATTTGATTGACCTCTTCAGATAAATTCTCAATTTTGGAATTAATTGAGGTGTCTAAGTCTTTTATTTCATTTTTCAAGTTAGCTTTGATAACTTGCACGTCCTTCCAGAAAGCAGCTATCTGTGTATGAGTGCAGTCTAGCTGTCCTGTAATACGCTTGTCAAGCTCTCCTTGAGTACTTTTAATTAGCCCTATCTCACTTCGTAATTTGCCCACATCATTAATGCATCTCGCAGGTTTTCCTGAACCTGAGCTAGCTTTACTTGAGTTTGCGATATGTTACCATGGGATTCTTGAAATTCCGTTCGTAAGTCTCTAAGTTCGGTGGAAAATGCTTGAACAGAAGGAAGAACATTTCTAAGATCTTTATCTAAGGACTTGATAACCTCCGTCTTGATCTCTTCCTTAACGGACTCGAAGTTTTCAACGAACTGGTCCCGCATATTTTTTAATGTGGCTTCAACTTGAGCGCTGGAGTCCGTTAGTTTCTTTTCGAGGCGAGTTCCAGCTTCACGGAATCGTTGCTCCATAAGGGCACTGGATTCAGTGAGCCTTTTATTGATAACCTTATCGGCCTCGGCGAATTTAGTTTCCAAGGTCCTATCGATCTTGGAAGTTAAATCTTCTACCTTACTGTTTGACTCAGTTAACTGCGCCTGCAATTGCGACTGTAACTGGTTATTAGACTCGATCATTTGAGTCCTTAATTGGTTATTCTGAGCCTGTAATTGGTTATTAGACTCTACCATTTGCGTGTTAATTCGATCTATTTTTGCGTTCTGATCGTTAATGCTAAGCCTAAGAGCTTCAATTGCTGCAAGTAAATTATCCATGCTGCCAGAATATTTGATGAAGTCAAATGTAAGATATAACAAGCTCTTCGCGCTCGTACTAGCTCCAGTCGGACCCTGTACTTTAATTGAAATTTATTACACCTTGTATCGTGTGGTGTGCTATCTATTATGGTTATGGCGTTCAAATAGGTTGCTCTGAGTTCATAGTAGCTCCAATCGGTATTATGTCTCGTATCGTGGCTCCAATCGAGCCCTTCACGTTCCTGGCGCCATCTATTATGTCTGTCCTCTCTGTACCGGGAAATGATTGTGGGGTTTGAGCATGGGAAGGATCTCAGGTAGTGTCCGGTGATTTTTAGAGCAGGTACAGAGACGGATAGTATCGCGGGGCGAATAATAGAGGGTAATTCTTTTTTCTATAAAATGTATTAATAATAGCCACAGATACGTCACCCTGCAATTGCAACTCAACTTGGTAGTTAATACTTGCCAAAATGAAGAAGAAAAGATTTATGTTATGATTTTCTTGACGTCTGTTCGCTTGAGAATTTCAAAAATAATTATGGTTCTTCTATAGATCATGAATAGCCTACAGTCTTTCTAATTTTAAATGCAAACACACACACAAATATTGACTAGCACCTTGGAAATTGTCAGTTCATCATTTAAGGTGCTGACTTACAGTCTTTCTAAATTTTGAAACACAAAATACACACACACCTGTCATGGAAAGTTTGATAAATTAAATATTTGAACTCTTGCAGTATGTCTTTCAGTTTGTTTAAATTGAAAGAATGAAATGAATAAAGCACTTCAACTAATTAATGATTTAGAAAGGAATTTTTAGCAAAATATGAACTTTTTGACTGACGATGAAATTATGAATTAACATCCACACGCAGCACTTGTAAGAACACTGTACTGAACAAAGTGCTTAGTAAAAAGTCAGCCAGTTGTGATTACTCACTCAGATTGCGAGAAGATCTGCTTACACATGTTGGAGTTGTGCTGTACGGTGTCTGGAACATTCCGCGGAGTGCGGACGAAGACTCGAACTCAGCACCGGCGATGTTCAGTGAAGATACCACGTTTATCTCCCTCGTCAACGTCCCTCGATGGGTACCATAACTGAAGAAACCATGTAAATCCCTCGTTGGAAGAGACGTTTAATCTAGCAGGATCTCATAGCACTTTTGCCAAGATTTCCGTTGTTCGTGGAAGTAATGTCGGAACACGGAAAGTACAATTGGCACTATTGAGAATATTACGGATGTTAATATCACACACCGTCGTAATGCACAGTTCTATTTTTACGCTGATTTTACGGCGTTAAATTAACATTCACAGTCTATGCTGCAGAAAACACAGTTTTTATATACACAGTTCATAAGCACTTGAAAACGTGATCTATCACAGTTTCTATCACAGTCTCTGAACAAATATTATTAACAGATTAAGGCGGTTTTATGGTTATATTCACACCACACTAGTCCGTACTACTTAATATTATTGAAAAATGTCCTTAATGTTCACTGGATTTCTCACCGTAGTGATCGAAAGATCTAGAAAGTGCACAATGAAAATGGTTAATCTTTGCCCTGTTCTGGGACGAATATCGAGTAAAAACAGTTTCACACAGTTCACTGTAAGGGAAATATGTCTTAGAAGTGGTTTTAAATTACTATTTCAGTTTACCACACGCAATGATTTATGATATTAGCACAGCTTAGAATTATGTGGAACTTACACAGTTCACGGTGTCTTATTATAGTCAGTGAAATATGAGATACTTCTATTCTTATTTCCTATTATAGCTTCACCTTTATAACAAATTTGCAAGTATTCTATCACCTTGAAAAATGTCTAGAATCTTACAGTCGTCGCGGCGCGGCAGAAACATTACGTACGGTACGACGTCCTTTTACTATTAAAACAGCGTTTGAGTACGGCCACTATTATATCCTCGCGAATCGCGACGGAGCATACTTTCTACACACACTGTGCACACATGACTCTGTACACGGGACTGCACTGACGGGACTTCACTGGCTATGGCCTTGGCCCAGTGGCCTATATATACATGTCAGGCGGGCGGCGCTTGGAATTATGTGATAGGGGCGAGTATTTCTCCCAAATTTTAAATTGTCATATCTCAGAAACCACTGGACGGATTGATTTTAAATTTGCAGAGTTTTACTTCCAGAACATTAGCTATTATTCAGTGTTGGTCTCGTGTTAATCGGTCCAGGCGTTAAAAAGTTCGTAAAAATACAATCGAGAAACTTCGGTAGGGGAGGTAAGCTGCAAGCGGCGGTGACGTCACTTGACCTTGCTCGACTTGCTTTCTCGCTCATGGAGTGCAGTAGGTACGAGAACATTCTCTCACACAGCTGTTCACGTATCGGAACGGAATTGTATGCTAGAAAATAAAATTTGTAATTTATATGTGCCAGGGCCTATGCCTTCCTGGTACAATATGTATCCTTATTAAAGGCGTTCAACCCATTTTCACCCTTTTTCACTCCTCCTATGGGGATTTTCCGAAAACAAAAAAATTCGTGTTTCTTTATTTTTAAAGGATATTTTAAATACCAATTTTTCAATCTGTAAACTTTTAAAGTTTTTAGATATCAATACACTCATTTTAAAAATTCACCCCCCTTTTCACCCCCCATTACTTGGACTTTCCAAAAACAAAAAAATTTGTGTTTCTTGATCCTTAATGGGGACCCCATATACCAATTTTCAGGTCTGAAGTATCTACAGTTTCTGAGATATAAGTATCCTCATTAAAGATATTCAACCCCTTTTATCCTATTGGGAATTACCGAAAACCAAAAAATACGTATTTCTTTATTGTTAAAAGGAGATTCTAAATACCAATTTTTACATCTGTAAACTTTTAAAGTTTTGAGATATAGATACACTCATTTTCAAAATTCACCCCCCTTTTAACCCCCTTAGCAATGGAATTTCAAAAAATCCTCCGTTAGCAAAAAAAGGGGGAAAATTGGTTGAATACCTTTTATGAGGATACTTATATCTAAAAAACTGAAGATGTTACAGACATGAAAATTGGTATTTGGAATCTCCTTTAAAAATAAACAGGTATTTTTTGTTTTTGAAAAATCCAATGAATAGGGGGTGAACGGGAGTGACAAATGGGGTGGAAATTTAAAAATAATATATCTAGGCCTACAATATATCTCGGACACTTAACATGTTACAGACTTGAAAACTAGTACTTGGAACCTCCTGTAAAAGTAAAGAGACATAGATAACTTTGTTTTGAAAATCCACTGAAGGGGAACAAAAAAGGGGGTGAATTTTTAGAATGAGCATATCTACAGTATTTCTCAAACTTAACATGTTACAGAAGTGAAAATTGGTATTTTTAATCCCTTTCAAAAATAAGAAACATATTTTTTGTTTTCAGAAAAACCACTTGGGAGAGGGGCAGGTAGAAAGGACTGAAAAGTGGGTTGAATTCTTTGTATTTGGATACTGATATCTCAAAAACTGAAGACGTAACAGACGTAAAAATTGGTGATTGGAATCTCATAAAGAAATGCATATTTTTTTGTTTTCAGAAAATCCACTTAGGCGGGGGTGAAAAAATTGAAAAATTAGATAAATTATTTGTATGAGTCGACTTATATCTAAAAAACTATTGATGTTGCAGACATGAAAATTGGTGTTTGGAATCCCCTTTAAAAGTAAAGTAACACATTCCTTTGATTTCAGAAAATCCAATTAAGGGGGGTGAAAAATTGAAAAATTTATTGAATTATCTTATGAAAACTAAAGTTGAGACAGATGTGAAAATTGGTGTTTGGAGTCTCCTTTAAAATAAAAAAACTCGCATTTTAGGGGGAAAATAAACTTTGGGGGGAAGGGGTGAAAAGCAATTGAATTCCTTTTATGAGGACATATCTCAAAAACTGAAGATGTTACAGTCATGATAATTGGTATTTAGAAGCTCCTTTATATATAAACATGTATTCTTTTAAAAATCACAGGAATAGAATAGAATATGTATTCTTTTGTTTTTGGAAAATTCACTTAAGGAGGGAGGGTGAAAGGAAGTGAAAAAATTGAATTCTTCTTATGTGGATACTTATATCTCAAAAACTGATGGTTACAGACGTGAAAATTGGTGTTTGGAATCTCCTTTAAAAATAAAGAACCATGCATTTGTGGAGGGGGTGAATCAACTTGGGGTGGGGGTGGTGAAAAAGGAATTTAATTCCTTTTTATGAGGATACTTATATCTAAAAAAAAGGATGTTACAGACATGAAAATTGGTATTTGGAATCTCCTTTAAAAATAAATATACACGTCTTGTTTTGTTTTCGGAAATCCACTTACGGGGATTGAAATATTCCTTGAATTATTTGTATCAGGGTACTTATATCTCTAAAAGATAAAGATGTTACAGACATTAAACTTGGTATTTGGAATCCCCTTTAAAAATAAACACGTATTTTTTTGTTTTCAGATAATCGACTTGTAGGGGGGGGCGGGTGCAAATAAGTAAAGAAGGAGTTGAATTCTGTTTTAACAGGATAGGCTACTTATATCTCAGAAACTGGAGATGTTACAAACATGAAAGTTGGTATTTTGAATCTCCTTTAAAAATAAACAAACACATATTTTTTGTTTTTGAAAAGTCCAATTAAAAGGAGAAGGGGTGGAAAAAAAGGGGAAAAGAAGTTGAATTTATTTTATCAGGATACTTATATCTCAAAAAATGAAGATGATACAGAAGTGAAATTTGGTACTGTATTAGCCTTTAAGACAGGCCATTTATGAAATGGCAAACTTGTATTGAACAAGTGGACTTTATACAGTTGAATTCTTTTAGAATTTTATCTTAGATAACATAATAGCACATTTTTTTGTTTTCTTTATCCTACATTATGGTATATGGAGATGATAGGATGACCTGTTATCGTGGGTATGTATGCTGCTCCAACATCTTGGAAAATCATTACTGGGCTTACTCATCATGTAAACCAGAAGATTTTATACGTATTAGCAGATATTTTAGATTCAGGATGTCAAATGTGCTGTATCGCTATTGACCTATCCAAGGATCTTGATAGTGTAAATCATGGGAGATTACTGATGAAAATGAGGGCTATTGGACTAGACAAAAGAGTGTTGAATGGGTGGCTAAATTTCTAGAAAATAGAACTCTAAGAATGAGAGTAGGTGATGTGTTATCTGATCCTGTAATGATTAATGAGATGGGGGTCCCACAGGGCAGTATTATTGGAGCTTTGTTTTCTTATATATAATGATATGAGAAAAGAACTAGAATCACAGATAAGGCTATTTGCGGATGATGTTATACTGTATTGAGTAGTAAATACGTTACAGGATTGTGAGTAACTACATGAAGACCTAGACAATGACACGAGATCAAGAACGGACAATGGTATGATGGTAAACAGGGTGGAAAGTCAGGTTTTAAGCTTCACCAAGACATGGAAAATTATCACCTCCTTCCCTTCTACTTTCCTCAACATCTGCCTTAACCTAATTCCTGGATAACATTTTATACAGTAGAACTTTCTATAAGCGAGATGCACACTTGTTGTTGCCATTATAACTGCTCACTGCATTGGCAAGGATCGCTAAGCAGGAAGGTGGCTTCTGTATTAGGTATTTATATGCACATTGCCCTTCATTAGAGGCTCCCCTGCATAACTCATGTTGGTGCACCCACAAGGTCTTAGTGCTTTTACCTCTCTCCAGAGAGGAAACTAACAACCATACTTGTGAAACCCATTTCCTTACCAACTGCTAACCGCCCTGAGTAGTTTGGCTAAGCACTGTATTCACGATTTACCCGTGCTCGTCTCTACTTCTAGGGCTAAATCATAAAATTGTCTCCAGTCCTCTCGAGTGTTGATATTGTCGAATGGAAGACACATAAATAAAATATTGTCTGTTTCAATAGTTGCAGAGAACAATATAATTCCTCTGTCATCACTGTTAAATAGTTTCTTGGTATTCAAATAGCTTGACCTCATTACACCTGCGAAATAAAGGGATCTGGATAATGTCTTTAATTTGTCCTTATTTGTGTGATATGCATCACACTCATGCTCGTAGTTATTACTGATGGACTTAACGTAGAAATTAGTGCAAGCAGCAATGACATAAATTATTTTATCATCAATGATGTGTGAGCATGGCATATAGCTGCTATTTTTTACTGTTGGCAAATAGATTGTAATAATATTTTCTACCCATGTTCTGACATTGTATGGTAGATGATGTATTTTCCAAACCATACCATTTTTACCTTTGTATGCATATCAGTGCAGAACCAAGGTACTGTAATTTGTCTTCCCTATCCTTTATACTTTCTAATCCATCACTCTGACTCTTGTTTGGTGTTAGTATCACGCTCGAATTTATTGAAAATTGTTTTCTTCTGAGTCACTGGTATCATTTGTAACACATTCCTCATCACTATCAATTGAATCAAGTAAGGATCTTACTGTATTTTCTTCTTCGTCTTCTCCTTCTCCTCCCATAAAATTGTGCATTTTGTATAAGTTTCATATTAAAACATGCCAGAGTCTAATTCATTCATGGCGGGGCTGAGTGGCTGAGATTGTTGAGGCGTTGGCCTTCCGAGCCAAATTTGGCAGGCTTGATCCTGGCTCAGTCCAGTGGTATTTGAAAGTGCTCAAATACATCAGCCTCATGTTGGTAGATTTACTGGCATGTAAAAGAGCTCCTGCGGGGCTAAATTCCGGCACCACAGCGTCTCCGAAAACTGTAAAAGTACAGTAGGTAGTGGGATGTAAAGCCAATAACATTAATTAATTAATTAATTCATTCATTCATTCGTAAATAATACACTGCCATTTCTAATACAAGACAACCATGCTTAAGTACAGTAAGTACAAGAAACAAACTTAAGTACCAAGTTTCATGAAATTCCACCCAGCCATTTTCCTGTGAAGCCAAGCAAGCAAAAAATGGAACTGAATCAGACAGCTGTTGTTACCAGCCCTGGCTAATATTATAAAAACCCTATTTTATATAGGTACATGGATATTGAAAGTGTGTTCTCATGACAAAAAGGTGTTAAGCTACTGGTACTCTTTTTGTACATTTATTTGCAAAATTAATCCAAACATTCTGAGTAATCTAAAATAATTTTTAAAAATGTTTGTAAGTAGATAGCTTTCTGAAATGTTTCTGTTTCAGGTGAGAATATTGCTGACAATGGTGGTCTGAAAGCTGCATACCATGCTTACTTAGCTTGGGCAGATAGCAATCAAGAGGAGTTACCTTTACCTCTGCTAAATCTTACACACAAACAACTCTTCTTTCTGAGCTTTGCCCAGGTAAGTACAAATAGAACATCCTCTAAGAGTCTCCACTGGTAAGAAATTTATGGAAGCTGAGGACCGTCACAGTCGTCACCTGAGCCTGTGCTGCATCCCATCCTGTGCTCAGTAGCTCAGATGGTAGAGTGCTGAGCTCAAGTGGATAGGTTCTTTCTTGGATCAGTCCGGTGTTATATGGAGGTGGTCAAATTCGTCAGCCTCATTGCAGTAGATTTACCAGCATATAAAATGACTCCCATGCAAAAAAATTCTGACATCTTGATATCCCTGAAATCTGTAAAAGTAGTTAGTGAAATGTAAAACCAATAACATTATCTGTACCCCATACCAATGGTTACAGTAAAACCTCGTTAATTCGAAGTCGTTGGGACTCAAAAATCGGATTTCGAATTAACCGCCAATTCGCAGTTGAGAAGTACCAACCCTCGCCGTGTTACAAAATATTCTAAGGCCCGTTACTGCATGCAGTTAACCTTGATTCACAGTTTATACCTTTCAAATGCCATGAAAAAAGAACTATTTCCAAAATGTATCCAAGAAGGTGCATTTACAGTATTCAAATAATGCACTCGGATATCTCACTGGTAAACATAACCTCACACAACGAAAGAAAGAAAAAAAAAGCACGATTCAAAGACGAGGAGATATCTATGCTGGCTCCCATGTGGAAGTGCTTTATTAATTGGATTACTATACTGTATGCATTTTAGATGCCTTGTATTTACACAGAAAGTACCCGATGCCCTTAAAATCGAACTTTCCTATGACTCTGTCCTTGTACGATTTCCTGCCATGGCACTTCTCTCGTACTTCAGAAATGTAAACACTTGCCGCGTCACAAAGTATTAAGACCCATTAATACATGCAATCACCTCGATTCACAGTTCAAACCTTTCAAATGCCATGGAAAAAACTATTTCCGAAATGTATCCAACAAGGTGCATTTACAATGTTCAAATAATGCACTTGGATAAATCACTGACAAACATAACCTCACACAACGAAAGAAAAAATTCGCACAATTCAAAGACGAGGATAAATTATGCTGGTTCCCCTGTGCAAATGCATTATTTATTGGATTTCTGTACTGTTTGCATTTTTAGATGCTTTGTACTGGCATGGAAAGTGCCCGACGCCCTTAAAACATTGTAGCTTATCGAACTTTCCTATAACGAGGGGATAAAGTATCTCGCTTCCATGTGCATTGCAACGCACTACTATGACCCCCATCCCTCACCCTTGTACGATTTCCCGGCTGACAATTTCTCCTTTAAAACCACAAGACCGTTTGGGCTCGAATTAAAATAAAGCAATGCAGTTTCACCGGCAATGACAATATTGTTCGGTGCCTACGAATTTATTATATGAGCTACGTTTTTCGTCTACTGTCGGCATCGCCAGTGTTCGCGGATTCTATTTTCCCGCACACTGCCTGTTGCGTGATATTACGGCGTTCCTTAAAAGTTTGAATACAAAAGAATTCCGATTTCATTCAACTTAGCAGTCATGAAGCGCACTGTAGACCCACCGAAGTGAGTGTAAGTGCGGAAAGCTACCCCTCCACGTTCCGGAACGCGCGTTCTATTATGACGCGGAACGGAAAAATACCGAGTTGAAATTACTCTGTAACACTGTAACATACTATTGTTTTAAAATGTAAAGGCAGTTTCGAATTAAAAGTCTGAATTTCGGTAATGGGGCCGACATTGTACTTCGAATTACGAATTATCCGTATTTCCGTATTGAAATAACATGCAAAACTGTATCTCATGTTTCCGGGAACGAGAGCTTCTTCGAATTAGGCGGGATTTTGAATTAACCGATTTCGAATTATCGAGGTTCTACTGTACTTAGTTCTTCATACATTGACTTACACTGATTTGTATTTTGAATACCTATCTAAATCTTGTCAAATTCAATAGGACAGCTATAATAGAGTACCGTACATAATCAACAAAGAAGATTACTACAGATCCAAAATACAAAAGTTTGCTGGTTAGATGTTGTTCATAATCCACAAAAATAAACACTCATCACTTCACCCCAGAATTTTCTGATAAATAAACTCATATTGCTACAACCCTCTATGGTTGCTGATGGTTTGCTATATTCCTTGTAGAAATACTTTCTTACACAAGTCAACATGGTGAATTTCACAATCCCACTGCTTTACAGTACTTCAGGTGTTAGGTGTCTTCTTGAGTCTGAGGCAACTCCTTTCAACTCTCAAACTAAGGATTATTCCTTCATACAGAGACATGAACTGAACCAGAAACCACTTGGACATAAGTCAACTACTCTAACAATTCATAAAGAGGAGGAGTAGTTTTGGAGAATGTTCATCACCCTATATACTCGTACAATGAGTTGAGGATAAAGAATATCCAAATTGATGAAAAGAGTACGGTACTTGAGAGTGTGAAATTTAAGGAATCAAATTTCAGTGCTTTCCATCTGAGAAGCCATGCTTTGACTCAGAAATAATCATATATCCTCCTGTGATTGAGGAGATATATCTAGATGCAATTGTGGTAACACTATAGGCCAAGCTTTGCTATGAAGTTACTGACGCTCTGGATTTGAAAACAGGAGATCTGTTTAAATGGAGGAATAAAATTCCCTAGAATTATGAAGTCAGTGCAGGGGTAGCGAGCCTACCTGTTACGCAGAGGCCCTGGGTTCAATCCTTGGCCATGGCAGGGATGTTTACCTGGATGGGAGGGCTAGTTCAAGTCCACTTAGCCTACGTGGGAACAATAATTTAAAATAATTAGTAGACTATTCTGTAGAGTGGGAGTGATATATTTCTAAGCATATCAGATGTTTAGTATTATCTTACATAAGTATAAAATGATGAATATTTGGTTTAGGTGTAACCAGGGAAAGCTGAGAAATAATCTGGAAGAAAATTGAAATATCTCATATAATTGCAGCCTAAAATTGCTCCTCTGATGGTGACATAGTGGCCCCGGTCTAGATAGCCAAAAATAACAGTCGGGAGGCTTTGTCATGCCGACCACATGTTGCCTCGCAATCTGTTGGCCTTCAGGCTAAGCAACAGTCTTTTGGTAGCCCAAGGCTCATTAGGGCTGTAATAATATGGGGTTTGGTTTGATTAGAATTGTGATGTAACGTTGCTCATCTGTCCTTTAATTCACTGAACTATCCACACAAAAAAGAGTTAATTAACAAAAGAAAATTGTGCAGTTTTTACTTATGCCACTCCTTTAATTTTTTGTCATTAATTAAAACTGAAATGCCACCACCTTTTTTCTTTTCCATTGCACCCATTCGCTCAAATATTTTTACAGCATTGTTTACTGCTTTCTGGCAGTGGAGGTAAGCAGTTGAAAGTTAAAGTACTTATTGTTGGTTAAATAGGTCTTATCAAATTAATAGACGATTATTACAGAAATCTAATTTAGAACTCTGATTTACTAATGACAAGGTATTAATTTAAAATAATGTATGTTTTGTATGTTTTCTTCAACAGGTGTGGTGCTCAGTCAGCACTGATGAAGCCACAAATCTACAGATTGAGAAGGATCCACATGCTCCTCCAAAATTCCGTGTTATTGGCCCTCTTTCTAATTTGCCAGAGTTCTCTGAAGAATTTGATTGTGCTCCTGGATCTGTAATGAACCCTAAAGAGAAATGTGAGGTATGGTGAAGGACAGTAAAGGACTACATCAGTGTTCTGAATATAAATTCCAACCATTAGAAATGTGAAACATACAGGATGAATTGACATTTTTCAGCACAAACTGTGGTCAAATAAATTGTTTTTTCATTATTGCTTTTTTGCTGTTAAGCATGGTTGGAGCAACTGATTTGAAAGAAAAACAACTTTTTGAAGTGCTGAAATTTCTGTGTTATATGTACTGTATGTATCCATATACACACAAAAATACACATAAACTACGGTTTCATAGTTAAGTTATTTTCATACCATTGACTGTAAAATAATTCATATGAAATTTGTAGATCTGTGAGAGTGATATCTTTCTGAGCATATCAGAGGTTTAGTATTATCTTAAGTATTTTTATATTGTCATGTTTTCATAAGGGATAGAGATGGAAAGTATACATATTCAAGCCACATTTACTAAAAGTACGATATTAATATAGAAATGACGGATAGTAATGAGTAATGATGTATTATTGGAATATAGTCCAGGGAAATTTTCTGATGACAATTAGGGAGATCTGTCCATTAACTGAAGAATTGGTTTCATGCCATTTCTGTTTCTATCTTCTCCGTGATGAGGTGTAGTTTGTCACCTGTGAAATGAAGGATAAGTCGTGGCTGGAGCATGATTGTTATCCTGCAAGGATGAAATCAAGAAACATACATTTTAGACTTATATCATTGGATAAGGAATAGAAATAAAATAAATTTAGTATAAATGTTTGAGGAGTATGGAATCCATTATATAACAGTGATATGTTTGAAGGATTTACAACAGCTGGCTTTGTAGCCAATAAATCCCTGTATAAATTCTGCTTTTTAAATTAAGAAAATATTAGTGTAAGAAAATTCAAATAGATTTGAAGTGATATCTCTGTCCTGTGAAAATCAAATTATCATATTAGTGCTGACAAAATTTCTCACTCTTTTGCATTATTTTACAGACATGAGGAAGCATTATTTGTCTTTTTACAGTTATAAATTGATTCTAATTCTCATAGTTTGTAAGGAATGTGTTAGAAATAAAATTTGGCTTTATGCTGCAAGCTCAGAATGGTTCCTTCGGATTTGGTAGATCACCTGCCAACAAGTAGAAATTGATGGAAAAATACTGACCTAGAAGGCAGAGTCACTATCAGGGTCTTGTTGTTAATTAAAACTGTGCACTTGATGTGAAAAGATGTGGGTGAAATCATTCTGTGATATTATATTGGTGTTAAAAGGGATGGTATGGAAGAAAGAAATTCAATAAGGACATCAAGATGAGATGCATGTCCTTCACAATGGATTTTAGGAAATGTACTTTCAGGGTAATTGTATTAATAAATCTAAAAATCTAAATAGGAATTTATGGTTCTTGCTTTCCCATGGTTTATATGAAACAAACTATGGAGCACAAAACAGCTGTGCTACAAACTTATATCACTGGTTTATGATATCATTAACTTCTGAATGAAATATCTTTAGAATCAATGTGAAGGAAGTAATTGGTTTAGCTGTAACCAGGGCAAAATTGAAATAAAACCTGGAAGAAATTTAAAATCCCTGTATAATTGCAGCCTGTAAAACTCCAGGGACCACCAATGAAAAGCACCAAAAGTCGTATTTTCCAACTAGAACCATGGGTATATCAATGTGTAAAGTGAAGGAATTAATTGTTCACTAATTCACAGACCGGGTATGTTAGGCTTTAAACATGAACATGAAGAGGATGACGATAGGATGTTTAATTTTTGTAACTAATGTTGCAAAAACATGAAGGCAAGTCAAATGAAAGTGAAATGATTTCTTAATCATGTGGTAGATATACACGGATGATCACCAAGAAAGAAAGATGTAAGCACATATCCATATGCAAGTGACAATATTGTGCCAACGATGCACGAGTGGTCATTAGCCATGTATGGAAAATGGAGTCTGTTCATAATGAGCAGTATGTGGCTTAGAAATTTTTTGTCCACCTTCAGAAATCCACCATAGCAGGATACAAAATGTTGTAATAGGCATAAGGAGAAGATATTTTTAAAAATTAAACTATATTTCAGAGGTAAAACAGCTTAAGGAACCCAGTCCAGATGCTAGGGCCTCTGCAGTGAGCAAGATTATGATTAGCACAACCACTGTCAATGTTTGAGAACAAGACTGTTTAACACTGGATGAACTGGTAGATATATTACACATTTTTCATTATATGGTGATGTGTTCACCACTGTGCAAGAGGAATGCTGAAACTGCTGAATGCCTAAACAGAATTAGGTGCAATTAAATGTTGCAAACACAGTCTGAAAAATGCACAGATCTCCTAAACCAAAGAAAGCAAAGGTGGTTTGTCTGCAGGAGAAGTAATATGAAATTCTTATTCTACCACCATGGAATTATTTACAAAGTGCCCCTGTGCACAGCGATTAGTGGACAGTCTTCTTCTTCTTTTTCTGATATTTTCCACACACTGCTGGGATTGCAGGTGCAAACTGTGTTGGCATGCAGACTTGGCCTTGTTTTACGGCCAAATGTCCTTGATGTCAACCTATGAGAAGGGATGGGTTAGTGCGACAATTTTGTACACCTTGGCCGAACTTATTTGACAAAATCACCCTGAGCTGCATCTGTCTGCTTGGTGCCCACACCATAAAAACACACACCCTCACATTTTCAATATTGCTGCCCAATATTACACCCACTGAAATCTCTGCACACTCCATACAGCCCAGACCTTTGCCATGCGACTTTTGTCTCCTCTGGTAGCTCAGTTGGTAGAACGGTGGACTGTAGTGGTTAAAATGTTCAGACATCCATAGGTCGCTGGTTCATATCATGGAGGCACTTCTGTGTACCACCATCTACCACCCCTAAATTGTAAATGTACAATTTAAGGAAATAAATAAAATAATATCTGGTCCAAAGGAAATCTTTTAGTACTTGCTTTGGTGGACTTTTTCTGTTCTTAGGGGGGCTACTTAAAAAGAACTGTTCAACCTGGGTCCTACATGATGCATTTTGTAAATAAAAATTCATTCTCACAGTTATTGACTTGGCCTTGAAAATGTTAAAATCGTTTGAAAAGCTCCTTGGTCCATTGGTAAATAAATGCGTTGAGAGAAGTTCTATATCTCTAGTACAGAATCTGAATCTAACCTTTCAATATCTTAACAAGAGTGTTCTTACGATCACCTTATTTCTGTTTGGGTAATATGAATTTACTACTTAATTGCTTCAGTCTGTATTCTTGTTTTCAGTCTTCACTGTACTTAACCATAATGCAGGATTTTAATAGTAAGTCCCATTATTTTACCTTTGGCATGAAGTGAAAATTGAGTTTATATAAAACATTTGAATAATTATGGCTCTTGCATTGCTGCATCCAATGAAAATAAAATTAGAGCTTGGTATTAAGTGAAACTTAAGGAAATGTTAGGTACAATTCAAAATTTATATGAAAGTAGGCAAGAGTAAGAATAATTTCAATTAGTGGGACTTGTTTCTGCTGTAGGTTTTATAACAGCTTTTAAAAAATACAAAAAGAGATCAGTCTTAATTTTTATACTAATATTTGTCCCAAAATATATTCCTCTGTTCTTTTAATTTCTATCTCTGTATTGGAAGTTAATTCCCAGTATTTGGTAGGTTTCCTTCAGGGAAGGTTGACTTGCAGAGCATGTTGCACACTATTGGAATAGATGTAGTGTAGAAAATAGAAAATTCTATGGTGGCTGATTGACAGTGTTATGCCAGTCTCTCTTCTGTATCATCCTCCTTACTTCCTTGTACAATTTATTGAACTTAGACAGTGAAAACTTAAGAGAATATGCTTAACAATATTTTTATGGACTGACATGAACAGGAGGGATTCTCATTTCTCAAGTAGACTGACTGGAATCAGCTAAAACTATCCACGCTGACCCCATTTAAACTACAGAATATGGCATAAAAGCAAAGCCATGCATTTCGTATACTTTCACTTGCCCCACCTGATTAAACATTTTTGGGCAGTGTCGGGTTGAGTATGATAAAGATTGGGTCAGGCAGTTGTAGAATCAAGTAAAACTAAGTAGGGACAGTTTGGGATGGGCAGAGTACGGTATACTGTAGGTATCACTTCACATTTTTAATCTTGAAAGAAGTTAATATAAAAGTACAGGTTTCTCTTACAATTGAAATCTAATATTATATGTTTATGGATACCACAATTAATTGGAACTTTTATAACTTCCTGTAGCCTTTAGTAAACTGATAATTGTCTGAAAGTTAAAAAAAAGGAGAATCATCATAATCTAGCTGCATGAACCCTGTGCTTGAGAAGCATTTAGTTAGCTGATATTTAATACTCTTTCCACATGTTCATGAAGTATTCCATTTGTGATCATAATCCTGACTTTAAATTCAAATCACTTTGGATATTGAACAGGCAGTCAATCTTATGCCAGATCTTATTGGATTCAGTGCTAACTTAATACTGTGATTAGACAGTCCAGTACTCTAGCAGCAATCTCCCTGATAATATGTAGCTCAAAGAATATTTGCATTAAGAAAAGATATGCTTATCCCAGCTGTTTATATTTGTCTTAATCACAATCTAAACCTTTCACATACTTTTCTGATGTGCCATTTCAGTAGATTAATTGAAAACTCCAATTGTTATTTCATTTTCCTCAGTGTTGTTGTCTTTTTCTTATTTTTCTTCTTCTCCTGCTCCCCTTTCCTCATTTTTATTGGGGTTGGCACTTCACATGGATTTGGCCTAGTTGCATGGCCAGATCCCCTTCCTGCACCAACCCAATGTGGAGGGAAGTATACACTATTGGGTGTTTTTGTAGTGGTTGGTAGTATGTTGTGTTGTATGTGAATGAAGAAAAGTGTATTAAGATGAACACAAAGACCCAGTACCCGAGGCAGAGAAATGAACCAAACTTTGTTAAAATCCTCAGTCCAGCTGGGAATTGAATCTGGGGCCCTCTGAACTGAACACCAGCTGACCATTAAGCCAAGGAGCCAGACTTACCTCAGCATCCGTAACTAGTTTATGTCCATCTTGGCTGTTGTTACTTGAGGGATATTAACAGGTTTCTTTCATATGTGGTTCGAAAGGAAGAAAGGAAGAAAGAAAGGAGTATGACAAACAATTACCATAATGAACACTTCTGTGGATTTAAGATTCCTTTGATAACCCCTTCGGGGTTTTAAAACTAGTTTTATAACCATTAAACTTGACAGATATATAGAGTGGATGCTTTAATGTTTGATAATGCCAAACTTAGTGAGTTAGCTTTAAATTACAGTACAACTTCAGTTATCCATTTTAATGTATAGATATCAATTAATATAAACTGATTACTCATATAGTCCACCAGAGATTGGCAATGGCTTCAGTCTGTGCTGCTGTCTGCTTTTGAAACACAATTTTCTCAAAGGTTGTATGTAGATCCTTGGCTACCCTGAGCACCTACACATTCTGTCTCAAATTGACAAAGATGCTGCATGACAAATTTGAGCAAAGGGGTCGATGTTAAATATTTACAGCAGGCCTGTATGACCGTAAGTATGGTACTTTAGTTTGGACAGTAGGCTACTGGTAACAGTTGAAAACTGTGCATCCCTCAAATTTTCACTCATCCTTTATTGTACAACTACCATTTAATCAAGGGATGGATGGTTGAGGTTGTACTGAGGAAATAATTAGAATTGTACTCGCTAAAGTGAATATTTGTGAATGTTTGTGTGGAATTTTAGACATCAGAAAATTAAGGCTAATATTGAGTAGTGAGACATAATTGTTTGTTATAAATTGTGTGTTTCATGTTCCTGAGTAAAATTGAGAATTAATTCATAAGTACTTCTGTGTTGCTTTCATTATCTGTGTATATTTCATTAAGAACCTTTGTTGCTGTGTGATGCAGAATTCAACATATTAATATATATACAGTATAAATGTAATGTTTACAAACAGTAGTCATGTTGTGATTTTGCAGACCAATATATGTCTTATGATGCTGAATAATTATTCAGAATGTGAGAACTTTTAGAGTGGAAGCAGTTGTTGAGCTATGACCAAGAGTAAAAATGGAATAATTTCAATTAAGTGCAATGTTGCTTACTATCCTGGAAATATTGCAGAAGAACCTTAGAATTTTTTCACAGTGCAATATATGATAACCTGCTTGTATGATATACACAATAGAGTACCGGTATCTATAGGATTCTCTTCTTGGGTGGAATGAAGCTTGCCTGATCTGGCCTTGTTCACCGCTCATTAAAAGAATTCAATGGAAACCGTACATGTCCAACTTGAGTTCAGATAAGTGGACTTCCGCGCACAGGATGGGAATTTGTTTAAACAGTTGGGATGGGATGTGCTCATTAGATTCAGGGCTCTGTGTAAAGTAGAAACTTAAAAATTATGTGATCTGAAAGTGTAACAGTGTCAGGAAGAAGAGCAAGGTGAATGACATAGTGTGAAAGGAAATTTGTTTCCCTTACTTGGACACGAAATGAGATTTCCTGTCAGACTATTGGAGCCTCTTTCGAGATCACTTGCAAGTGTCTATACATACCACTCTATATACTAATGCTGTACCCTGTAAACTTACTAATACATGATTATCCTAAACATTGTGAGGTGGATTTAAGTAACTCTCTGATTGTGAAACAGATTGTCAAAGAGACCAGAATATTCAAGAAGGTTAGTATATTACTGTTGGTGGCTTATTGAATGGTTCCTTCCATACAAGATACCCATGTTTTTGTATCAATATATAGCTATTTATTTGAGTAAACTGACTTGAGTCTGTGCTATTAAAAAAATAGTATCATAAAGAATTAAATAAAACTGTTTAATTACAAGAATGGCAAACATTTATTCCATTATTATTACCAACTTTGTAGTTGTCATTGAGATTCTTTCGCTCATTATTAGATCAGTCCTGTCTCTTAAACCTTCCTTCAGCCACTTTAGTCTCCAATGGACTAAACTGCCATTTGCTACAGTTGGCCTTTATTATTTTCCTGACTATAGATTATCATATTACTAAACAATTTAGACCAACAGTGGTGTGGTTCTAGTTTATAAGCAAGGTTCCTCATAGACACTGATATTACCTTAATATACTGTAATTTAGTAAGTTTTATTTTGAATCGTTTCATCTAATATATGATGCAAGTTTCTTTCAGATAAGGTAGTTACCATCAAAAGAATGCTGTTCTGGATCAAAGGATAGACATCAAAGCATTGTTCATCCAAAATAACTGCGAAGAATATGATGATGCACAAATTGTGGGCTCAGTGGTCAGCTCCTCAACCCATTTGATCCTAATACCCAGTAAGACATATTTCCTTTTGGTTTCTCCATGCACCAGAAATCTATTCTGTAGACAGACGGCATGAGCCAAAATCAGCTGGTGCCATAATCGCCTGTGTGCACAGAGGATTTGTTTGCATTTGGAAGGTTAGATTGAAATTAGCCTTTGTCTGATGAATGGTGATCTGCTGTTGTTAGATTACTATTGTTTATGGCTGTGATATACGTGTAAATGGCTGTTAGAATTTTTACTGTATTTTTTAGGGTTGCCAGCTTTCCTGTATTATATGGAAACTCCTTTATTCTTCTGAATCTTTAAGGCATAATTATGGATTGGGAGTTCATGCCATAAAAATGGTAAAAATATGTATTTATGCCCTAAAAAGTACCTAAATATGCAACAAAATATGCATTATCAATTTGAGCTTATTTACATAAAATAAAATTATCTGTAACTTACATCATTATACCATGAATTCTGAAGTGCCAGCCTCGTCATTGGTGAATTATTCAATATTACAGTTAACAACTAGGGAGTTATGGATGCTTTCTCTGGTCAGTCTTCTCCTGTTATCCCTCAGCAAGGCTTTTTAGCGTAAAAAGCTTGTTCTACATCGCACAAAGTGACAGGGACATTCAAGAATGCCACTAAATGTTCTGTAGATAATGATTATTCTGTTGGTGTTGTGGGGGGATTTGTCTTCTAGAACGTACAATTTCAAGCAGTACACTTGTTTCACTGTTTCTCCTAGAATCCCTGGAACGGTTTTAAAGTTTTGTCAAATTTTGCAATTGTCTGGTGTAAAGGAATCCTAACTGCTTCCAGTGATGTAATAGCTTTAAGAATACAATGAAAATGGGCTTATAAACTCAAGGTTACTTTATAATTCTTTGATTGACAAGGTTTGCTGAGCTAGCTCAATAAATGCTGCTTTATTAGGATCTAATGCTTTTAAAACTTCTAATTTTTGGTAATTGTTCAGAATTATAAACCACAGCCTCAAGCCACGATCCCCAGTGCATTAAAATAGGTTGTAGTGTTAAGAAGTATCAGCTAAATTTTTTCTGAATATCTGAACCTGTTATGGAACTTTTACAAATATTTTCTTAAGACTGCACTAACTTGTCCAGTGATGGATAGCATGAACGAATAGTCACTGCTATGTGATGGAGTCAATGTGCAAGACATGTTACGTGAAGTAAATTAGGGAGAATACCTTGTAACTTTCTCTCCAGTTTAATCATGTAACTAGCTACTTCCATTACCATGAGGAGTACATTGTTGTATCTGATACCATCTGACCACAACAATTTCATTGAATATATAACAAACTGAGTTATTCTTGTGTTGTTAGTGACCTCTAGCTGTCCTACATTGAGGAGATATGGGGTAGTTGGCTGTTCCTTACTAAGGGCTCCAAAAACTATAGTGATTACAAAATGACCTTCAGAGTCCATTGTTTTGTTAGCTCTAACCCATACGTATTGTTTTCTTAAACACTTCTGATTATTGGACATTACTTTTTCATAACACTGGCTGACATTAGTTTAATAATAATGTTATTTGCTTTACATTCCACAAATTACTTTTACGGTGTTCGGAGATGCCAAGGTGCCTGAATGTAGTCTCGCAGGAATTCTTTTACATGCCAGTAAATCTACCGACACAAGGCTGACATATTTTAGCACCTTCAAATGCCACCGGACTTAGCCAGGATCAAACCTGCCAAGTTGAGGTCAGAATGCCAGCACCTCAACTGTCTGAGTCACTCAGCCCGGCTGACATAAGTTTTGCATAAAGTACGTTCATGTTCATTGATGTATGTGTGAAGGAAATTTCTGAGTGTAGGATTGTTGTGCGTAAAGAGAGGATTATGCTAGAAATGCCTGACAGAGGTCTAAGAAAAACTGTGTTAGCCTTCTTCCGAAACACTCCACAAGCTGTGTTTGCATAGCAGCATTCGTATTAAGTTTCCTATTGACTAACTCCTTATGTTTGGATGTGCTTACATGCTGCAATACTTGATGCAGTTTTTCACTACTGCATGCCTTATAATATAGTATTTTACAATCAGTAGAAATAAATTCAGAAGAAAACTCATCTTGGTATCTTTTGACAAAAAAAATTATCCAATCAGCCGCTACCTAATCTGCGCCATTACTATTGTGAAAGACTGATTTGGCATTGTGATTCCCAACAGTGTTGTCAACTTTCATAAAGAGGCTAAGCCATGGAAAAGTAGCTAAATCCCTATACCAACAATGATAAGTCAATTCTTTGTAGCTGAAGATCTTCAAAAGGTAGCTAATTTCATATACAAGCAGTACTGAATTTTCAATTTCTTGTAGGTAAACAATAACTCAGAACTGCTTGGTTTAGTGTAAAATAGCAAGATTGGCAACACTGATTCCCAAGTGTGTGTGGGGAAACACTGGAATTGTATCTTAAGGCCGGTCTCCACTGTTTAACATTTAACACCAACATGTTTAATTTAACATGTTACAGTTGACATGTATATTGTGATTGTGTCTTCCAATTGACTTTGCATGTTAACTCAGAATGTTGAGTTAACACTTTTAACATGTTGGTGTGTTTTCCGCTCCAGGTGGAAAACATGTCAAGTCAATTCGTTGTTCGTGCGTTGTCGGCACAGCTTCGGCAACTTCCATGATGTTTCCATGCCAACACATAACCTAAACGATGCAAACGACGTGCTCCTCATGAAGCAGGATTATAATTACAACACTCCGCAATACTCGTTCTCTTTGTTATAAGCTACAAATACAGTACACGCACGTGTGTCGTTCTCTCTGCACTATACTAAAATGTCAGAAATGGGGTAGAGCAAGGAGATTACTCTGGACTTAATTAGAGATATAATAGAAAGCCCTTAATTGTGGGATGTCTCACCAGAGGAATACAGATATAAAGCGAAGAAAGCCGACAGTTTCCAGGAACTCGAAAATATCTATAATTGTTCCCGCGAGTAAATCGAAAAAAGAAAAAAAAAATTGCGTCCCTCCGCTCCCAGTACAGTCGAGAATTGCAGAAAGTTCAGAAAAGTCGGTAGTCGGGAGCGGACGAAGTTTATACCCTGTACTTCAAAGTGGTTTGCTTTTGAAGCTATGAGCAGAGTGAGGGGAGGAAATGTGCCTAATACAACTGAATTTCTAAATCATAACAAGAAGCAACAGTGGCAATAACAAAGGCCAATTCCTCTTCATCTGATTCCATTGTCCTTATTTAAAAATACTAGACACCATCTAAATGTATTACCATAAATTGATATGATGAACTACCTGTATATAAACAAAGGATGTCAAGTTTAACATGTTTATTAAGTGTGGACACAATGTTAAATGAAACAGTTTTTGACATTTAACATGCTGATGGTGTCACCAGTTAACATTTAACACTTTTAACATTTAACATGTTGTTGTTAAATGTTAATCAGTGGAGACCGGCCTTTACACATGACATGCAGCTTCACATATCAAATATCATTGATGAGTCATGCTTCCCTCCTCGTTATCCTGCTGTTCCTTGCTGAAGCATATTTCCCACTCCTTCGTACTGCACAGCTGGATGCTCATTTCTTATCTGAATGAGCCCTCTTATCTGAGAGTCACCATTGACATCAATGACATTCCTTGCACTCACATGAACATATTACACATTAGTAAGTATAATAAAAATGATAATATCCTTTCAGTATACTATTTTAGGGCATAAAACCCAAAATATGATGCATCTATTAAAAAACACAAAACATGCATTTTAATGCACAGTATAAGTGGTCATATTCTGTTCAGATATTAGTGATTTGCATAAACTATCTACCAGCATATTCATACAATGGTGGGAAAATATATGCAAATGCATGAACTTCCGATCCCTAACCATAATCTGTCTCTCGTTTCATTTAATGTGAGATCTTTTATTTCTGAAAATGAGAACAGATTATCAATTAAACTTGTTGTGCATTTTTGAAATATTGTTTCTGTGTTATCAGTAATATCAACAACATGAATTCATTACTACAAAGTATGTAGGCTAGCGATAAGCTAAAGCCAGTATCCTTGCATTTCCTTGTTTTCTTTGTGATTAGGTTTTGTTGTTGTTGTTGTTGTTGTAAGTCATTTCTGGATCTACTTGTAGTAATGCAACATGGATGAAAACAAAAGTCCTTCTAAAATGAGGGAAATTACTGTTATCAGGAGAAAGTGGGAAGAAAATTATTCCAAAATTAACAATTAATTAAGCATATGTTTGCACAAGTTTAGCCTAGCTTCTGGTGGTAATTTTCATATTGTGTCCTGTATGGTTGCCCAGTTGTATTTCCTCTTAAAACAATAATCACCACATCATTGTGCTTGAGGAGCACTAAAGTAGAGTAAGGGGAGTTAGCAAGTTTTCTAATATCGCCAGCTATTTTCAATGTTCAAGTGAACATGTAGAGACCAATAACAAAGCCGGACTGAGTAGTTCAGACGGTAGAGCGCTGGTTTCAGGGTCCAATTTTGCATGTTTGATCATGGCTCAGTCCGGTGGTATTTGAAGGTGCTCAGATATGTTAGCCTCGTGTCGACAGATTTATTGGCACATAAAAGGAACTACTGAGGAACAAAATTCCAGCACCGTGTGTCTCCGAAAATCATTAAACTCTAGTTGATGGGATGTAAAACAAATAACATTAATTACTAGGGGCAGATGTTGTTGGATTGTCACCTTTTTTCCTTCGCAGTAGGATGCTGCTCAGTAGTATAGAAGTTCATTCTTCAATATAGCATTTTCAAGAATGTTAAGATCATTAGATTTTGTTTTTTTAAGTGACAACATGAAAAATTATACTTTTTTTTTTTTTACATATGGTTGAATTTGCTAAATATATTGCATGATTAGGGATGAGATTTTGCCTATTTTATTCCTGTGTATGAAAACATAGATATTTAAGATATAAATCAGTTTTAGGTCTTTTCAGCAAGAATTTGTTGGTTTTATTTTGCCTATAAATGCCTTTTTCAGGGGTTTGTGCCTATTTGGAGTATAATTGCCTATTCAGTGCCTTTCAACAGTCTTCTAAATAAGTCAATCGTCTTCTTCTTCTTCTTCTTCTTCTTCTTCTTCTTCTTCTTCTTCTAACTGGTGTGGTCAACATAATTATTTTCTTATTTACCATCATCTGTTTACCCCACTAATAATAAGAATTCTTGGAAGTCTCCAGAAATAGCGCTTGGGAAATTTACTTCAGAACAAACGAGGAACAATTTGACCTCGAAGACTTCCACCCCTTGTACCTCCTAAGTTGATAAGCGAGAACCAGTGAACGTCAAACAATGTTTTACACCCTTATGCCCCTTACCTCCATCTTGCTGTGAATTGTTGGATGCTTTGTCTTGAGATCATGTTGATATCTACTTTGAAGAAGCGTGTCCTAAAATGCCTAAAGAAATATTTTCTTCGAAGTCCTACTGGCCAAAGCAGTGGATCACTAGGGATCCCAACTTCATTATCAATGGTATGTAAGACCTCTGTCAAGCATGCAGTAAGGAGATAGTTTGAGCCCCTTTTTATATTTTTGTGATTTCCTTGTGGTATTTATAGTTTAGTTTAGTAATGTTTTATTTTACTTGGCAAGATTAAGGCCTTCAGGCCTTCTGTTCCATCTAACCAGGAACTGAAATATACATATACTAGCAAGGTACCCGTGCTTCGCTACGGTATTATACTGAAATTTATAATTGAATGCTTATTGTTTTAGATATATAATCCGCCGAAATTCGCGATCTGACACGTTTTCAGCGAGAATCCACCAAAATTCCCGATCTGACTCGTTTTCTATTAGATTACGGCACGTTTCCTCCCATTTTTCAATCTTCCTTTCCAGCAATCGATTTCGTACTTCCCAGGCTAGGCTCAGGTATTCTTCCCGGTCAGTTGGGTCCGTAAATCTTTGCCATACCGTATTTTCCTATAATCATTTTTAATCTGGATAAAATCCTTCAGGAGATCCGGCGTGGTGTCATATTGGGTGCCTTGGCGGCACTGAACCCGCGGCCGGACTGCATTCTTAGTCATTACCCGTCCAGGAGCCGTTTCCAGCGCGGTCCGCATATTTGACGACGGTCCGGAACATTATTATTATTATTATTATTATTAATGATATTCTTATTCTTATTCTTCTTATTATTACTATTATGTGTTGCTGGGATGAATGATGACAGGGAAAACCGGAGTATCCGGAGAAAAACCTGTCCCGCCTCCGTTTTGTCCAGCACGAATGTCACATGGAGTGACCGGGATTTGAACCACGGAACCCAGCTGTGAGAGGCCGGCGCGCTGCCGCCTGAGCAACGGAGGATCCTTATAAGTACATTAAGAACAGTAAAATCAATTGGTCTCACCTCCTTCTACACCCCACCGCCGTTAAGTTTATTTACCGGCACCCCCCGCCCCAAAAAAAAATTAAAAGAAGGCTTGTTTTTTATGTTTAAAGAAGATTTCAAACACCAATGTTCACGTCTATTACCTTCAGTTTTGAGATATAAGTATCCCCATAAATATAATTTACTTTTGTCACTTAATTTCAAACTACTCCCCCTCCCCCCCCTAAGTGAATCTTCCCGCAAAAAATACTTGTTTCTTTAATAGTGAAGGATCTTCTAAATACCAATTATCACGGCTCTAACTTCTTCATTTTTAGATTTATGTGTCCTCATGAAAGGAATTCAACTCCTTTACACTCCCGCCCCCCAAGATTCCCCCCCCCCCCAAAACGCGTTTTTCTTTGTTTTTAAAGGAGATCCAAATACGAATTTTCACGTCTGTAACAACTTTAGTTTTTATTAGATGTATATATTCTCATACAATTAAAGTCAATTAATTTTTCAATTCTTTCACATCCCTCCCCCCGCTTCATTGGATTTTCCGAGAATACGTGTTTCTTTATTTTTAAAGCAGATTGCAAATATCAAATTTCACGTCTGTAACATCTTCATTTTTAAGATATCAGTAGCCTAATTAAAAGAATTCAACACCATTTTCAGTCACTTTCACCCCCCCCCCTCCACCCAAGTGGTATTTCCGAAAATTAAAAATACACGTTTCTTTATGTTTAATAGAGATAAAAATGCCAGTTTTCACTTCTGTAACATGTTAAGTTTTTTTTAGATATACTGTAAAAATTCTCATTTTATAATTTCACACCTTTTGGGTTCCCCTTAAGTGGAGTTTCCAAAAACAAATCACCTATGTTTCTTTACATTTGCAGGAGATTCCAAACACCCACTTTTTACGTCTGTAACACTTTACGTTTCCAAGATAATCTTTCAAAAAATTCACCCCAATTTGTCACTTCTGTTTAACCGCCATTAATAAGATTTTCCAAAAACTAAAAAAATACGTGTTTCTTTATTTTTAAAGGAGATCCCATATACAAATTTTCAGTTCTGTAATATCTTCCGTTTCTGAGATATATGTATCCTCATTAAAGGCATTCAACCAATTTTTTACCCTTTTACACCCCTCCTATTGGGATTTACAGGAAACAAAAAAATACGTGTTCCTTTATTTTTAGAGGAGATTCTAACTACCAATTTTTACATCTGTAAATTTTTAAGTTTTAAGATGTAGACACATTCATTTTAAAAAATTCACCCCCCTTTTCACCCCTCAATATTTGGATTTTCCAAAAACGAAAAAATACGTGTTTCTTTACATTTAAAGTAGATCCCAAATACCAATTTTCAGGTCTGTAATATCTTCAGGTTCTGAAATATAAGTAGCCTCATTAAAGGCATTCAACCCATTATTCACCCTTTTACACCCTTCCTATTGGGATTTTCCGAAAACAAAAGAATACGTGTTTCTTTATTTTTAAAGGAGATTCTAAATACCAATTTTTACATCTATAAACTGTAATAGTTTTGAGATAAAGATACACTCATTTTAAAAAATCACCCCCTTTGCACCCCCCATTAATTGGATTTTCCAAAATCAAAAAGATACGTGTTTCTTTATTTTTAAAAGAGATCAAAAGTACCAATTTTCAGGTCTGTAATATCTTTAGTTTCTGAGATATAAGTACTGGTATACTGATTAAGGGCATTCAACCCATTTTTCCCATTTTCACCCCTTTTCACCCCTCCTATTAGGATTATCTGAAAACAAAAATATACGTGTTTCCTTATTTTTAAAGAAGATTCTAAATACCAATTTTTACATCTGTAAACTTTTAAACTTTCGAGATATAGACACACTCATTTTAAAATTTCACCCCTCTTTTCACCCCCTTAGCGATGGAATATCCAAAAATCCTCTCTTAGCGAGCACCTACATCTTAATATGAACATATCCCCAAAATTTCATTTCGTTACGTCCAGTAGTTTTGGCTCGGCGATGATGAATCAGTCAGTCAGTCAGGACAAGTTATTTTATATATATATAGACTAGCAAGATACCCGTGCTTCGCTACGGTATTGTACTGAAATTTATAATTGAATGCTTATTGTTTTATATATAATCAGCCGAAATTCGCAATTTGACTGGTTATCTGAGAGAATCCACCAAAATTCACGATCTGACACCTTTTCTAATAGATTACGGCAAGTTTCCTTCCATTTTTCAATCTTTCTTTCCAGCAATCGATTTCATACTTCCCGGGCTAGGTCCAGGTATTTCACCCGGTCAGTTGGGTCAATTGGACGGTTAATCTCATTCCTATCGCTTATTTGAAAGGTGTTTAAATTTTTATTTATATGCCAGGAGAATCTACTGTAATCTAAGAACGTTCTCCGAAGGAAAAGATGGCTCTTGAAAACGAACCCAGGAAAGATAAAAAATGATCGGTTTATGATCAGAATAAGTACATCAGAAATCTACAGCCTGTTTCCAGTCATTCGACAGGGTCAGGAATGGAATGAATAAAGCCCCATCTGGCGGCGGCAATAGGAATTGTGCCGGCTGCCAAAGCCTGTCGCACTCCTCTGGGGCAATGGATAATGAATGACAAATGAAATGAAATTATATTGGACAGTGTTGCTGGAATGAATGATGACAGGGAAAACCGGAGTATCCGGAGAAAAACCCTGTCCCGCCTCCGTTTTGTCCAGCACGAATGTCTCATGGAGTGACCGGGATTTGAACCACATAACCCAGCTGTGAGAGGCAGGCGCGCTGCCACCTGAGCAACGGAGGCTCCTTATAAGTACATTATGAACGGTAAAATCAACTATTCTCACCTCCTTTTACACCCCACCTCCGTTAAGTTTATTTACCCCCCCCCCCCTCGCCACACACAAAAATAACAGAAAGCCATGTTTCTTTATGTTTAAAGGAGATTCCAAACACCAATGTTCACGTCTATTACCTTCAGTTTTGAGATATAAGTATCCCCATAAAAATAATTCACTTTTTTCACTTTCTTTACACTCCTCTCCCCCCCCCCCCCCGAATTGAATTTTCCGGCAAAAACTTTGTTTCTTTAATAGTGAAGGATCTTCTAAATACCAATCATCACGACTCTAACTTCCTCAGTTTTTGATTTGTGTGACCTCATGAAAGGAATTCAACTCCTTTTCAAACCCGCCCACCAAGATGATTCCCCCCCCCCTAAAAACGCGTTTTCTTTGTTTCTAAAAGAGATCCAAATACCAATTTTCACGTCTGTAACAACTTTAGTTTTTATTAGACGTAAGTATTCTCATACAATTAAGTCAATTAATTTTTCAATTCTATCACCCCCCCCCCCCCCCTTCATTGGATTTTTCGAGAATACGCGTTTCTTTACTTTAAAGCAGAATCCAAATATCAATTTCACAATTTCCCTCCACAAGTGGACCCCGTTCCATCCCTCGTACCACTTTTCAAATTTCAAATATTCACCCCGTCTCACCCCCCATTAATTGGATTTTCCAAAAACAAAAAATACATGTTTCTTTATTTTTGAAGGAGGTTTTAAATACCAAGTTTTAAATCTGTAAACTTTTCAAGTTTTAAGATGTAGATACACTCATTTTAAAAATTCACCCCTCTTTTCACCCCCATATTTCGATTTTCCAAAAACGAAAAAATACCTGTTTCTTTATTTTTAAAGTAGATCCCAAATACCAATTTTCAGGTCTGTAATATCTTCAGCTTCTGAAATGAAAGTAGCCTCATTAAAGACATTCAACCCATTTTTCACCCTTTTCCACCCTTCCTGTTGGGATTTTCCGAAAACAAAAATATACGTGTTTCTTTATTTTTTAAAGGAGATTCTAAAAACTAATTTTTTACATCTATAAACTTTAAAAGTTTTGTGATATAGATACAATCATTTCAAATATTCACCCCCTCTCACCCCCCATTAATTGGATTTTCCAAAAACAAAAAAATACGTGTTTCTTTATTTTTAAAGGAGATGCAAAACACCAATTTTCAGGTCTGTAATATATTCAGTTTCTGAGATATAAGTATCCTCATTAAATGCATTCAACCCATTTTTCACCCCTTTCCACCTTTCCTACAGGGGATTTTCCGAAAACCAAAAAATACGTGTTTCTTTATTTTTAATGAAGTTTCTAAATATCATTTTTTACAACTGTAAACTTTCAAAGTTTTGAGATATAGATACACTGATTTTAAAAATTCACCCCCCTTTTCACACCCCATTAATTGGATTTTCGAAAAACAAAAATATACGGGTTTCTTTATTTTTAAAAGAGATCAAAAGTACCAATTTTCAGGTCTGTAATACCTTCATTTTTTGAGATATAAGTACTGGTATCCTGATTAAAGGCATTCAACCACTTTTTCACCCTTTTTCACCCCTCCTATTGGGATTTTCTGAAAACAAAAAAATACGTATTTCCTTATTTTTCAAGAAGATTCTAAATATCAACTTTTACATTTGTAAACTTTTAAAGTTTTGAGATATAGATTCACTCATTTTAAAATTTCACCCCCCTTTTCACCCCCTTAGCGACGGAATATCCAAAAATCCTCTCTTAGCGAGCACCTACATCTTAATATGAATATATCCCCAAAATTTCATTTCATTATGTCCAGTAGTTTTGGCTCGGCGATGATGAATCAGTCAGTCAGTCAGGACAAGCTATTTTATATATATATAGATTACTGTACATTGTATTACTTACAATAACTAGATCTAATACAAATCTATTCTCAGTATTCTCAGTAGTGAAAGTAATCACTCTTTATCTCCAGAAAAGGACATTTGTACCGGTAATATCTACGAACGCGAGTGTGTGTGTGGGCCTAAAATGACGCCTTCATCTGTCCATGAAACTGTTGAATCACTACACAAAATAATAGAAGTGCTACATCAGGATTTGGTAGAAGCAAACCTTGTAATTAAAAAGTTACGATCTGAAAAGACAAATCTAATTGAAGAGGTGGAAAAACTAAAAAAATGCGATGGTGTTGGCGCGTCGTGGAGTGAGGTTACGGTACGTCGCGGCACAGGAAAGTGTCGCGAACTAGGCCTAATTCATCTGGAAATCAACCTACAGTAACGAACAGATTCAGCGTTTTACACGAAGTTCGGGAAGAGCAAGGAAGCACTTCTTTCTCCCGAGATGCGAGTTCACCGACGAAAAAACGCCGAATTCACGCCGATAACGTGATCAAGAAAGTAAGGAAGGAGAAGAAAGTGAAACTGTTTGGTGATAGTCACGGTCGAGGCCTTTCAGCAAATATAGCAGAGTTGCGAGCCGACAGTGAAGTGACAGGTGTTATTCAACCAGGTGCCCCCTTTTCAGAAGTAGTGAAACCCCTCTTGAGAAATGCTGATAAACTCTCGTCAAACGACGTCATAGTTATTGTCGGTTGAACCAACGACGTAGCTAGAAATGAAGGCCATCAGGCTGCAAGTATTCTGAAAAGGACTCTACGTAAGCTGACCCATACAAATGTGATAGTGACAAACGTACCCCATAGACATGATTTAACAGACTGGTCAATTGTGAATAAAGCTGTCAAGGACACAAATGAGAAATTCAGGCAAATATGTAGTCATTTCAAAAATGTTACACTGTTAGACATTAGTAAATTAAACCGAACTTCTCATACGAGGCATGGCATGCACTTGAATAGACTTCGGAAGCAATAGCCTATGTAAGCAAGTTAATAAGTAACATCATTACAAGTATAGATCAGGAAAAGACTGTCCTAGAACTACCTAGTCCGGGAAACGTGTGTTAGATTCTGAACCCAATAACATTTCAATCGAAAATGTGGGTCCAGAATTAAATACCGGTAATGACTTGGAGGGTAGGAATAGGCGGTTCAAAATATTTCATCAGAACATTCAATGTCTTAAAAATAAAATTTTAGAATTACAAGTAATTTTAAATTCAATACAGGATGTTATGTTTATCTGTTTGGATGAACATTAGTGTAATAATGATGAACTTGAACTCATTAATATTGGCAAGTAATTACAGTCGGGTTAACAAAGAGCATAGGGGAGTTTGTATTTTTGCTAAGTCAGGAACTGAATGTAAAGAAAGGAAGGATCTTGAAGTGCATAATTCTGAATTAGATTTTGAACTAACTTCAGTGGAATTTAAGCTTCCCTATGGTAAAAGGGTAATTCTGTTAACCGTGTACCGTTCACCGGATGCTGATGTGGCGATTTTCTTAGAAAAATTAGATCAAGTCCTTCATAACATTTTCGGTAGGAATAGCAGCGCAGAAGTAATACTTTGTGGTGATTTTAACATAGATTTTGCTGAAGAAAACCTTCCATCAACATCACAACTACTCCATGTTCTTCAAAGCTGTAATCTAAAACACTTAATTTTTACACCCACTCGGGTAACTGCCACCTCAGCTACAACGATAGACAACATTTGTATTAATTTCCATTGTTCTAAAATGCAAGCATCCAATATAAATTTTGGATTATCAGATCATCATGCTCAAATTTTACAACTAGAATTTGAGAATGCTAGCAAGCATTCAACCAAAATAAAGCAAGCACAATTAACTCATTTTTTCTCTGCAGCTGCATGTGGCAGTTTCATTGAAAGCCTTAAACTTCAGACCTGGACTCCAATAACATTCGGTCATAGCACTGACCAAAAGTATAGAACCTTTTTAAACATTTTTTTTAACGGAATTTGAATTACATTTTCCAAAAAAAACTTGCAGTAATTAATGAATCTTCAAAAAAGCCATGGATCGCGAAGGGTATACGGATCTCAAGTCAAAAATGTAAATTACTAAGTAGATTAGCACAGCAGAGTTGTGACCAGGTTTTTTGTAAGTATGTTAAAAACTACAAATCAGTCTATCGAAGAGTTCTTAGGATGGCTAAGATAATGCACAATAACAAGAAAGTTAAAGAGTCGTGCAATAAATCACGAACCATATGGAAGGTAATCAAGGGAGAAACCAACAGACATGCAGTTGGAAATAAAGTTGCTGCCATAAAAAATGATAAGGGAATAGAAATGAATGACCCTCATCATTTGGCTAATTATATAAATGATTTCTTTCTATCCATACCATACAAACTTGAAAATGCAAATAAATCAGATGTATTACCAGAACTCCCAACCTTTGTGCAAAACTCTATGCAGTTAACTCCAGTAACAGAACTGGAAGTTTTTAAAATTATACAATCTTTGAAGAACAAAACTTCCACAGGTGTAGATGAAGTTCCCACAAAACTCATTAAAAAATGTGCTCCCTATCTGGTACAGCCTTTAACTTATCTCATCAATGAATCATTTTCTAGTGGTCAGTTTCCTAATCTCCTAAAAATAGCTAAAGTTATCCCAGTCTTTAAAAGTGGAAACTTACACGATTTACATAACTACAGACCAATAGCAATACTTACTGTTATTTCAAAAATATTTGAATGTGCTATGAAAGATCGGCTTACTAAATTTTTAATCAAATATAACTTGTTAAATAATGCACAACATGGGTTCAGAGCTGGCAGAAGTACTTTGTCTGCTTTATCACATTTTACACAGTTGGTCGTAAATGCTCTTGACAATGATGAAACTGTGATAGGACTATTTCTTGACCTTTCAAAGGCATTTGATACTGTTGATCATGAAATATTGTTGCACAAATTATATCAGATTGGAGTTAGAGGAATTGTTAATGACTGGTTTAGATCATACCTGAATAAACAATTCCAGTTTGTTGAAATTACACATTGTAACAGTAAAGGGCATAATGAGACATATCGCTCTCAGGTAAAAAGCATAGACTTAGGTATTCCACAGGGTAGTATTTTGGGGCCTGTTCTTTTCTTGATCTATGTGAATGATCTTCCTCACAATAATCAAGTAGAAACAGCAGTTCTGTATGCTGATGATACAAACATAATTATTAATAATCCTGACCCTACGTCTATAGAAACTACAGCAAATACAGTCCTGTCTAGGTTAGAATCATGGTTCAGGAAAAACAAATTAACATTGAACTTTAAAAAGACCCAATACATGGAATTCAAGGCATCTAACTACCATGACAAAACTGCAAAAAAACACAACCTTATATTAAATGCAAATGCAATTGAAAATATGTTGACCACAAAATTTTTAGGTGTCCATATAGATGAAAAATTAAGATGGGATTGTCATATTAAAAAAATAGGGAAGTCTCTGAGTTCTGTTTGTTTTGCCTTAAGGATTTTGTCTAATAGTTGTAGTGAAGAATATGTTAGAATGGCATATTTTGGATATTTCCATTCTGTCATCAACTTATGCTATTGGTCTCTGGGGCTGTTACAAATCAAATCTTGATGTTATTTTTCGAATACAGAAACGAGCTATCAGAATTATATTGAGACGTAACAGGTTAGATCATTGCAGACCATTATTTAAGAGACTAAGGATACTCCCAGTACCAAGTATATACATCATGCAATGCATTCTACACGTGAAAAAAAATATTGATCACTTCAGAAAGAATTTTGACAATCACAATTACTAGACGCAAACAAGAAATAACATTTTTATCGAACACAAGAGTAAAACCATTGCCTTGAGACATGTAGACTCTGTTGGAATCAGATTGTATAATAAGCTTCCAAATACGATTAAAGATATTAGTCCCGTCAGTTCATTTACCACAGCTTTAAAAAATCTCCTGCTGAGTAGCTGCTTCTACAGTACAGAAGAGTACATGATGAAGTGCTGGTAATGATGCTACTACTTATTAACTTGTAATCTAGAATATAGCCTTAAAAATATGTTAATGTCACATTGACTATGTACACATTATTAACACCACACCAATATATTTTTATCTTGTCTTGTAAATATTGGTTATTAATATTATTTAAAAAAAATTAAGATGTGCTCTCCTAACATTGAGGTATGTGGTGTTTCTGTTCTTCTTCTTTTTCAAAATGTTCATTGTTGTGCATATATTATTGTTAGTATTAGGAAATCACTTGACAACTCGTATACTGTTGGCATATTTCAAAATATGTAATTGTACAGTCTATGGAAGCTAAATAAATAAATGAATGAATGAATGAATGAATGAATGAATATATATATAAAATAAGAGTTTTGTCTGTACATTGCTCAGAATTTGAAAAGAATGGTATTTCTGTATTGGTCATGCCCACAGTAACAAGGAAATGCATTTTTTACTTTTCTGTGATTTCTGTCTCTCTGTCTGTCTGTCTGTCTGTATGTATGTATGTACACGCATGACAAGAAAACAGCTGAAGAGAATTTAATGAAAATCGGAATGTAAAGTCGGGTGATGAACCACTACAATCTAGGCTGTAAATTATTTTATTCACGATGAGTAAAATGGTAGTTTAGGGGAAGGCCTGAAATTTAATTCTCAAATATTTATGTTATTAGTGGTCGTGTCTTAATGAAAATCGGTATGCAAAGTAAGGGTAATAAGTCGATATAATCTAGGCCATAAATAATTGTATTCACGCTGAGTGATATGGCAGTTTAGGGGAATGCTTAAAATTTAATTTTCAAATATTTATATTATTAGTGGTCGTATCTTAATTGAAATCGGTAGACAAAGATGGGAAATAAGTCGCTACAATATAGGCTATACATAATTGTATTCACACTGAGAAAAATGGTAGTTTAGGGGAAGGCCTGAAATTTAATTCTTTAATATTAGTGGTCGTATCTTCACAAAAATTGGTATGCAAAGTCGGGGAATAAGTCGATATAATCTAGGCCATCAATAATTTTATTCACACCGAGTGAAATGGTAGTTTAGGGGAAGGCATGAAATGTGTAATCTATATTTAAAATAAGAGTTTTGTCTGTACATTGCTCAGAATTTGAAAAGAATGGTATTTCTGTATATGTCATGTCCACAGTAACAAGGAAATGCATTTTTTACTTTTCCGTAATTTCTGTCTGTCTGACTGTCTGTATGTATGTACACGCATCATGAGAAAATGGCAGAAGAGAATTTAATGAAAATCAGAATGTAATAATAATAATTAATGTTATTTGCTGTACGTCCCACTAACTACTTTTACGGTCTTCGGAGACGCCGAGGTGCCGGAATTTAGTCCTCCAGGAGTACTTTTACATGCCAGTAAATCTACCGACATGAGGCTGTCGTATTTGAGCACCTTCAAATACCACCGGACTGAGCCAGGATCGAACCTGCCAAGTTGGGGTTAGAAGGCAAGCGCCTTAACCATCTGAGCCATTCAGCCCGGCAATCGGAATGTAAATTTGGGTCATGAACCACTACAATCTAGGCTATAAATTATTTTATTCACGCTGAGTGAAATGGTAGTTTAGGGGAAGGCCTGAAATGTAATTCTCAAATAAGTTATTTATGTTATTAGTGGTTGTATCTATAAATACTACATAACTAACATAACTTATGTCATAAGTTAGTAGTAGTTATGTAAGAAGTTATTAAATTTCTGATCACTTATGTCTTACACATCAAATCAAATCAAAATTCCTTTATTTGCAAATGAGATGTCTACCTCGGTGGCAAATGGTACACTAAAATACATTATTACCAAGCAATAAATTTTAAATTAACAAGAAAAGAAAAACAATTTTTTCCAGAATACAATAATATACAATTTATGCTAACAATTTTTTTCTATTAAACAAACAGATCATCCTTAATAAATTTTTATTGTTTACAAAATTCTACTTATAATATCTCCTATATTTACAAACATAGTCAACTCATATACAGTATGTGGAATTACTTCAAATAATACTATGCAACTGGTATAAGATTAAAATTTACACTGCATTTATTTATTTTTTTACCCATTTTGGAACCTAAGTGGCATAACGACCTGCTGCGTCTTAACCAGAGCCCCCTTTTGCCACCACTTTTCAGGGTTCCTGAAGGGCCTTCACAGCTACCGTAGAGGTCCCAAGGCCCTCGAAGTCCCCACTGTACTTCACCCCTACAGGCAGTCCCCTACTTTGGCTGTCCAAACTCCATGGACCAGGGGATGGAATTAAATTTTTTTTTTACACACATTTTTTATTTACAATTTACAATTTACAATACACTGGTCGAATGCCCTCTAGCATTTCATTTATTTTCCCAGTTGTTGTTTATTCTCTTTTTGAATACCTGTACAGATTTTGGAAAATGATCAAACACTACCCCTGGTAAACTGTTCCACTCCTTCACGCCCTTCCCAATGAATGAAAATTTACCCCAGTCGCTTCTGCTAAATTTCCTTCTAATTTTATACTTGTGGTCAGTTCTGCCAATATAATTATTTTCCAACTGAAGCCTCTCACAGATTCCTCCCCATGCTTCTTCTCCTGTATAGGCTCTATATAATCCTATAAGTCTAGTTTTCTCCCTTCTCTTACTTAAAGTTTCCCACCCAAGTTCCTCTAACATTTCTGATACACTACTCTTTCTCCTGAAATCCCCTGTTACAAATCTTGCTGCTTTCCTCTGCACACTATCTATTTCTTTTATTAGGTATTCTTGGTGAGGATCCCAAACACTATTTACATATTCCAATAATGGACGAACCATACTTAAGTAACTTTTTTCTTTTAATTCTTTGTTGCATCCTTTAAGTAGCCTCATTATGACATGTAACGACCTGTATGCTTTCCCAACAATGTCATCAACATGACCCTTCCAGTAGATATTACTTTCAAATCTCACACCTAAGTATTTGCACTTGCCATCATTTGGGATAACTACCTCATCCAAAGTATATTCAAATTCAGTTTTAAAGCTCCTGTTTGTAAATGTTGTAACAGTTGATTTGCCTCCATTAACCTTCATATTATTTTCTTCAACCCACTGTTGGATACTTTCAAGGTCATTTTGTAATACTGAACAATCCTCAAGGTTATTTATTTCCCTATAAACAATTATATCATCTGCATACAATCTTATTTTTGATGTTATGTTGTTCCCTTAATCATTTGTGTATGTTAAGAAAAGTAACGGACCGATTATACTACCCTGTGCGATTCCCTTCCAAACTTTCTCTTCCTGTGATATATTATTTCCTACTTTGACTTTCTGAACCCTTGAATTTAGAAATGTTCTTATCCAACGTATAACCCTTACGTCCAATCCTATTCCCTCCAATTTCTTTAATAATATTCCATGTTCCACTCTATCAAAGGCTTTGGAAAGATCTATGGCTATGCAATCTAACTGGCCTCCTGAATCCAACTGATCTGATATGTCCTGCTGAAATCCCACCAGTTGTGCCTCACAAGAATATTTCTTTCTAAATCCATACTGGCTCCTCATGAACCAATTTTTATCATCACATATCCCTCTGATGTACTTTGCTATTAAAGTCTCCAGTATTTTACAAACTATACTGGTCAGGCTGATTGGTCTGTAGTTCTCTGGTTTCCTTTTATCCCCCTTTCCTTTATAAATTGGTATTATTATAGATTTCTTCCATTCTTTTGGTATTACACTATTATTTATGACATAGTCAAAGAGAAATTTTAAATAAGGCACTATGTACCACCCCATTGTCTTTAACACCTCCCCAGTAATTTGATCACTTCCTGCTGCTTTTCCTTGCTGAAGCAGTTGGATTTCTCTGAAAATATCTTCATTTGTGAATGAGAAGCTTCTTGTTTCCCTATGTGTCTCTCCCTCTCTATCTTCTGTTACTGTTTCCAATTCCTAACAATCTTCTACTGAATCTCTGAATTCCCTACTAAATAGATTTGCTTTCCCAGTATCTGTTGAATAGTGTTTACCCCCTTCTCCTACCATTGTAGGAATTTGGATTCCTTTTCCTTTTTGATTCCTAATATATGAATACATCTTTTTCCATTTCCCTTTGTGGTCATTACCCTCATGAAGTATGCCATTCATATATTTCTCTTTTGCTTCCTTTTTCACTCTATTCAGTTCCCTCATTAGCTGTTTTCCAGTTTCTCTATTCTCCCTACCCTCTTTGATTTTCCTGTTTACTATTCTACATTTTCTTTTTAATTTCTTTATTTCCCTTGTATAATAAACAGGGTCTGAGGCCATTTTACCCGTCTTAACAGGTACAAATCTCTTCTCTCCTTCCCAGATGATTCCTTTAAATTTAGCCCAAAGTGTATCCACATTACTCCCTTCACTTATCCAACAACTGAATAATTGTGATTTAAGGTAAGTCCCAAATTCATCAACTTTAGTTTTTCTGTATAATTTCTTGTCTTGTGTGACCCTCTTATTAAGCATTTTTGGTACAAGTCCTGCATCCCTTGTTACAGCCTTATGGTCACCTATTCCTTCAATTACCTCAGTTTTATCAACAATTTCCCATGGTTTAACCAAGAATACATCTAGCAAGTTGTTGAGATGAGTCGGTTCTTGTACTAGGCTACTTGTGTAAATCCTCCCTCCCAAATTAATTTATTTGCCAGTTTCTGTTCATGGGCTTCACTTGCAGCTCCATTCCATTCAACTTCAGGCAAGTTTTGGTCTCCCCCAATTATTACCATATCATTATTATTGTTTTTATGAGTATAATCTATTATTTTCTCAAATATTTCCATGTCTCCTTCTTCTCTTCCAGGCCTATATGTTCCTATAATTCCCACCTCCTTCATATTATCACAAACTAATTTTATCCCTAATATTTCATCCCTTTCATCGGTAAACCATTCATGTGAACAATAAGTTTCCTTCACCAGAATAAACACCCCCCCCCCATCCCTTTTATCTCCTCGGTCTCTACAATAGACTGTATACCCTTCTGGAAATACTTCTCTATTACCCACCCCTTCTCTCAACCATGATTCTACTCCTATCACCACATCAGTCTCATAAGATTCCATCAATGTACTGAATTTTATTTTTTACTACACTCTGACAGTTTACCTACCAAGAGCAATCTCAGACCCCCTTCCTCCCTAAAACTTGACTGTTGTAATTGGGTAACATTTGACTCATGAGTTGAGAACGTCCCTGGAACCCAGATCTTTGTACATAGATCTTGATTTAAGGATCTGGGTTTTCTGGCAAGTTTCCCTGTACCATATATGCCAATTTAGTGGTAGGGTATGGGTTTTCTTAAGTGCATATTAGTTTGCTAATCTCTGTTGATAATTGTAGCAATTTGTCTACAGAGAGTTGCTTTTCCATTACTATTCAGATGTAACCCATGCCTACTGAACATTTGCCTGCCAAGACCTAAAGTATCTACTCCATAGACATTTCTAAAACTCTTGCATAATCTCTTGATTTTTATATTTACATCATGTACAGCTTTGTTCACACACGAGTCTTCTATAAGGTCATGCCTGGGTGGCACATTAACTACAATTACTTTTGAGTCAGGTAGTTTCGAAATCTTACCTCTGAGGGTCGTAATTAGTTCCTCACCTTCATTTGCAGCAATGTCATTTGTACCGGTACCACTCACAATCACCACGTAGTTGTCCTTCTCTAACACAGGATCACAACTTGAAAGGACGTCTTCAGTTTTGGCACCTGGTTTTATTAGTCCTAAAACCTCAGTTTCTGGATTATGCAGCTCATCCTTGATGCCTTCTGCCATACCCCGCCCTTGACTTTCTGCGTAGAGATGAATTTTTGGCGATCTTGACTTCCGGTTGGTTTTCTTCTTCTGTAGGTTACGTACCTTCACTGGATTTAAAATTATTCGGAAAACTCGATGTGTCTTCTTCTGGAACTTGTTGCAATGACTGAAGTCTATTTTGGCACTGCAAAGAGTTTTTTCCCGGTTTTAAGTTGTACGTAGTTTCTCCCATATGTTTAACATTAGGCCTAAAATGGCTACGCGTCACTTCCGTCCACGGCGATCTTTCTTCTCCACTGTCTTCTTTATCTTCCAGTTTCTTTATTCTGTCCTTTAAGTTTTCATTTTCAAGTTTCAGAGCACATAAGTCTTCTTGTAGCACTCCTAAAACCTTAAGCATAGATTCGTAAGTCTCTCTTTCTTGTTGTTCTACCTCACTATCAGTTTGTTTACACTCGGGACACAGCCACACACTTTCTTCAATATCAGACCTATTTACAATATTTGCACAACGAAAATGGTACCATTCATCACACTTACGACACAGCATCCCATTGTTAACTACTCTTCTGCATTTGCCACATTTTTCACTGCATCTTACACCATTATCCACCACGAATATCACAGACTCACACACAGTAGTCGCCATCTTGAATAAAATATCACATTGTTACCGTACCACATATAATCACAGAGATATTCATGCATTTGGATTTTTGTTACTTAGTCCATATCAGCTCCGAGTCATGAGAAGATGGGTAAACATAATTTGGTGAAAATAGGTATGTAAAGTCTGAGAATAAGGAACTACAGTCTATGATATGAATAATTTTGTACGACACCTTAATATCACAGAGTCGAAAGAAAACTATTTTGAAGGTCTGCAAATAGAAAGCTCATAAACTTTATCATCAATAACATTACATTGACCATTGTTTGTTGTGATGTGCTTTTTGTCTTCTGTTTCCACTCATCCCCGACAGATAGGATTACTGCAGTGTACCGAGGTTTTTAAAAATTTGCTTTACGTCGCATCGGCACAGGCAGGTCTTATGGCGACGATGGGACAGGAAAGGAATAGGGGTGTGAAAGAAGCGGCGTAGGCTTCAATTAAGGTACAGTCTGGTGTGACTGGTGTGAAAATGGGAAATCACGGAATACCATCTTCAGGGATGCCGGCATTGGGGTTCGAATCCACTATCTCCGGGATGCAAGCTCACAGCTGCGCGCCTCTAACCACACGGCCAACTCGCCTGGTCGTACTGAGTGTAACAGCCTGCCTGTATATTGTCGGGAAGTAGTTGGGGAGTTAGATAATTTTCTTCTTTAGCATGCCATTCCTCTGGTTCATACATATACTGATATTACTGGTACGTAACACACAGGTTCATCATAGCATTCGAGCTATTCAATCCCTACTCTGAGGCACTGATTGGAATGAGAAGTGTGCATATTTAACGGAATAATGACAGAGGAGTGTTCATGGCAGTCTGCGACCTGGTTATTCCAGCTCTGGAACTTTGGACTGTTAGATCGGCACCGTAGTACTGTTCGTTGAAAAAGAGGAAGTGTGCGGTTTTTCATTTCATCGAGTATTTTATATGATAACATTGCTTTCAATCGCTACATTCCTACTGACATTTTTGTAGTGACCTATGTTGAATTCACTTAGGAAAACCACCAAATCAGTCTTTCTGAGAATCCCGTAGCAAAGCACGGGTACATCAGCTAGTTAAATTAATAATAATACAAGAATGTTGAGATTACATTAAGATGAAATAAATCAGATATAATAAAAGGATAAATTCCTAAAACTAATATCCTACATTTAAAAAAAGTGGCAGTACATAAAATTTGATTTTAAAAACAAATCGGATAAGAATTTTAGACTCTCTACCAGGACATCCATAACAATAGAATGGTTGTAAGTAGCAGCATCAAGTTTACAGATGATCCTTATTGGTGCATAAAATGTCTCCAAAGTGCTTCCTTGAAAGTGCGAATAGCGCTTAACCCCCTGATACTTTCGGGAAGGAGGTTCCACTCACGGCAGGCAATTACTGTGAATGATTTATCATAGATGGCAGTTCTATAGGTAGGTAAAGCAAGGATGGAATTATTAGCAGATCTGGTGTTAAGGCTGTGATAAGAGGATATGTACCGGTAATTGAAATATGAAGTAAGGTAAAATGGGTGTGAAGAATGAAGGATTTTATGGAGATGGCATAGGGTATGCACAGTGCGACGGATTTCTAGTCGGGGCCAAGATAGGTGGTTATATGAAGGAGTTACGTGGTCATAGTACCGTAGGTTACATACGTATCTCACACATGCATTTTGACCACGTTGTAATCTGCTCAATAACCTGCCTCGAGCGTCTCTATAAATCGCGTCAGAATAGTCGAAATCAGGGAAAACCAGAGTTTCTACCAGCATTTTTTTTGAGTTTTTCAGGAAATAAGTATTTATACCCGCGCAGCATGCGCAATACAGAGAATGTTTTCTGGGTGATGTTCGTGACATGCGTTTTCCATGACATGTCATAATCGAAAGTAACGCCTAGGACATTTACAGTAAGATACAAAAGTTGAAAACTAGAAAAGCAGCTGGAATTGATAATGTTTCGGGGGATATACTAAAGACAATGGGTTGGGATATAGTACCATATCTAAAGTACTTGTTTGATTTTTGTTTGCATGAAGGAACCATACCAAATGAATGGAGAGTTGCTATACTGTAGTAGCCCCTGTATATAAAGGAAAGGGTGATAGGCTTAAAGCTGAAAATTACAGGCCAGTCAGTTTGACATGCATTGTATGTAAGCTTTGGGAAAGCATTCTTTCTGATTATATGACATGTTTGCAAAATTAATAAATGGTTTGACAGAAGGCAGTTTGGGTTTAGGAAAGGTTATTCCACTGAAGCCCAACTTGTAGGATTCCAGCAAGATATAGCAGATATCCTGGATTCAGGAGGTCAATTGGACTGTATTGCGATTGACTTATCTAAGGCATTTGATAGGGTAGATCATGGGAGACTACTGGCAAAAATGAGTGCAATTGGACTTGACAAAAGAGTGACTGAATGGATGGCTCTGTTTCTAGAAAATAGAACTCAGAGAATTAAGAGTAGGTGAAGCTTTATCTGTCCCTGTAAAAATTAAGAGGGGAATTCCTCAAGGCAGTATTATTGGACCTTTATATTTTCTTATATATATCAATGATATGTGTAAAGAAGTGGAATCAGAGACAAGGCTTTTCGCAGATGATGTTATTCTGTACAGAGTAATAAATAAGTTACAAGATTGTGAGCAACTGCAAAATGACCTCGATAATGTGTTGAGATGGACAGTAGGCAATGGTATGTTGATAAACGGGGTTAAAAGTCAGGTTGTGAGTTTCACAAATAGGAAAAGTCCTCTCAGTTTTAATTACTGCGTTGATGGGGTGAAAGTTCCTTTTGGGGATCATTGTAAATACCTAGGTATAAATATAAGGAAAGATCGGGGTAATGACATAAATGGGATTGTAAATAAAGGATACAGATCTCTGCACATTGTTATGAGGGTGTTTAGGGGTTGTAGTAAGGATGTAAAGGAGAGAGCATATTTGTCTCTGGTGAGACCCCAACTAGAGTATGGTTCCAGTGTATGGGACCCTTACCAGGTTTACTTGATTCAGGAACTGGAAAAAATCCAAAGAAAAGCAGCTCGATTTGTTCTGGACGATTTCCGGCAAAAGCGTAGCGTTACAAAAATGTTGCTAAGTTTGGGCTGGGAAGACTTGGGAGAAAGGAGACGAGCTGCTTCGACTAAGTGGTATGTTCCGAGCTGTCAGTGGAGAGATGGCATGGGAGGACATCAGTAGACGAATAAGTTTGGATGGTGTCTTTAAAAGTAGGAAAGATCACAATATGAAGATAAAGTTGGAATACAAGATGACAAACTGGGGCAAATATTTGTTTAAAGGAAGGGGAGTTAGGGATTGGAATAACTTACCAAGGGAGATGTTCAATAAATTTCCGATGTCGTTGAAATCATTTAAGAAAAGGCTAGGAAAACAACAGATAGGGAACCTGCCACCTGGGCGACTGCCCTAAATGCAGATCAGTAGTGATAGATTGATGAAGCATTACATGAGGCAAATGCTAAATGCAGGCATGTGAAGTTATAAGTTTTGCTTTGTCTGCAGTGACACTACTATGAATATCAAATTCTAAATTATTAATAGTATACCTAATAGTCCATGTTTAAAACAATGTCGCATCGCACTGCAAAGTCCATAATTAGCAGACTTGGTCCTAGAATTACCAACATTTGTTTAAAATTTCATACCATATCAACTTTGTACTTGTAACAATCATTAAAGTTAAGCGTGTAAGTGTCTCTCCCATAAATTCTAGACAGGGTTCATATCATACAATACATCACTGAAAATCACTCTTTGTCCACCTTATCAGTGATTTTTAGTGGTGTATTATATACAAATCCATATGGACCAAAAATCAAACCATAATGGTGAAAATAATAAATTGGAGTTCATATCAGGCAAACGAGGTGGCTCCAGCAGTTGTTGAAACTCTTCTGAACACTCTTGGAACAAGTTCTGGAAAAGTTGGGCCTTATAACATGGTGTATCATCGTGCTGAAATATCTCAGCACACATTAAAATATTAAAATATTAAAATATTCACTGATGATGGAACTAAGCTTCCAAAAACCGGTTTTGTACTAAAATAGTTGATATAGACTGTTTTCAGTTTTAATAAGTACAGTATATCAAGCCATCAGTGCTGTTTACAATGGCTTTTATGTTTTATAATGATTATATGATCTACGCTTGATGGTCTCGTTCACTAGGTTACAGACTAGTGCATATATGACAGCAACCTCTTCCATCAGTTTTCAGTTTTACATCTGGTACGTGAAGTCCATGAAAGGCTGCTAGTGGTCACCACTTGTGTCTCGGGAACGCAGAATGAGGAGCCATTCGGAACATCTCGCAACACTTCGGCTCTCTTCGGTTACACGAACTATAGCTGGGAGCGGCTCTTTTAGGTTCATGAACTAGGCTGGACTGGCTACATGTGTCTCGGGAACCCAGGATGAGGAGCCACAATCCTCTTTGTGAGGAGCCATTCGGAACATCTCGGCTCTGCTCGGTTCCACTCGAGATGTGGCGCTTGCAGGCTGCTTAGCGCGGCACGTTTTTGAGTATGAGATTCTAATCCCGTATAATTATTTCTTTTGGCTCAGATATTGGCTGTTAGTGTTTGTTCCACCACTTTCCTCTTAATAATATTCAGACAACGCACTGCACTTCCAACCACCGCAGAAACATGCAATTGTGATTGCTAGGCCTATCTTTTGGTGTTAAAAGGTTATTTTAGCTGCCTAAAAGACCCAAGTAGGTTCTAAAATACCTTTAGGCAGCTTCAATTGTACGTATTTTAATATGTATCAATTAAACAACTTTACTCACCTCTTTGCTGCAAACGTCACGGGAGCAACTCCTGTAACCACTTTTAATTAAAGACGAGTTGGAACTTGACACTCTCGGCATAATTCACGCACTGAACAAACGGGAATACCGAAATGTTTTCACAGAATGAAATGCAGTTCTTTTCTCCAGCAGATCAATGGCTACTGCCTCCTGCCTCTTGACAAACTATGGGAGTGATGGAGGTTTTAAGGCATTTTGGGGTGTGTGATTTACAGCTTCCCGATTGTAATTTTGTTTAAGATACCGAAAACGAGTCAGCAAATATTTTATTTTCTCGGAATATACTGAAATGCATTTTTAACCGATTTAGGGATAAAAATACGACTTATAGATATAGCAAGTATGAAGAATGAGATTTCCACCTAATGAATACTTTATTAAACATTTTGTAATAAAGTATTGATTAGGTGGAAATCTCATTCTTCATACTTTTATTCTTAATTCATCAATACGGACAATGAAGCTGATAGTTATAGATATAGGTTTTAACGCCAGTTTGGACATTTTTTAGGCACTATAGGACCACAGTTTCTAACCTTACAAATACATGAAATACTTCATTTTAACTCATTCCTTCAAGAACAAAATAGGTCTTTCCCTAAAATCCGAGGGCTGGTGATTACATCCCTCCATATAGAGTTGGCGTCAAGAAGGGCACTCAGTCGTAAATTAGGGCCAAATCCATGTGCGAGCCAGGTCGCACCCCCTACTCCACATATATGAGAAAAGCAGTAGGATGAGAAGAAGAATAATTTGGTTTGTTTTATGTTATTTTAATTTTTTCATCAAAAAATATATTAGTATGGGTTTAGCTGTTACGAATACATTCTTCAAGCATAAGGCTATTCACCGCTACACATGGGAGGCTAGGGGTACCAAATCCATAATAGACTATATCTTAACAGACTTTGAATTCAGGAAATCTGTTAGGAATGTAAGAGTTTTTCGCGGATTTTTCGATGATACAGACCACTATCTGATCTGTAGTGAACTAAGTATCTCTAGGCCTAGGGTAGAGAAAGTGAAATCTGTCTGCAAACGAATAAGGGTAGAAAATCTCCAGGACGAGGAAATTAGACAGAAGTACATGGATATGATTAGTGAGAAGTTTCGAACAGTAGACAGTAAGCAGGTTCAGGATATAGAAAGTGAATGGGTGGCATACAGGGATGCTGTAATAGAAACAGCAAGGGAATGCCTAGGAACAACTGTGTATAAAGATGGGAAAAGGCGAACATCTTGGTGGAATGATGAAGTGAGAGCAGCCTGTACACGTAAAAAGAAGGCTTATCAGAAATGGCTCCAAACAACGGCCGAGGCAGACAGGGAATTGTACGTAGATGAAAGAAACAGAACGAAACAAATAGTTGATGAATCCAAAAAGAAGTCATGGGAAGATTTTGGTAATAACCTGGAAAGGCTAGGTCAAGCAGCAGGGAAACCTTTCTGGACAGTAATAAAGAATCTTAGGAAGGGAGGGAAAAAGGAAATGAACAGTGTTTTGAGTAATTCAGGTGAACTCATAATAGATCCCAGGGAATCACTGGAGAGGTGGAGGGAATATTTTGAACATCTTCTCAATGTAAAAGGAAATCATCATGGTGGTGATGAATACAGCCAAGCTCATGGGGAGGAGGAAAATGATGTTGGTGAAATTATGCTTGAGGAAGTGGAAAGGATAGTAAATAAACTCTATTGTCATAACGCAGCAGGAATAAATGAAATTAGACCTGAAATGGTGAAGTACAGTGGGAAGGCAGGGATGAAATGGCTTCATAGAGTAGTAAAATTAGCGTGGAGTGTTGGTAAGGTACCTTCAGATTGGACAAAAGCAGTAATTGCACCTATCTATAAGCAAGGGAACAGGAAGGATTGCAACAACTATCGAGGTATCTCATTGATTAGTATACCAGGCAAGGTATTCACTGGCATCCTGGAAGGGAGGGTGCGATCAGTCGTTGAGAGGAAGTTGGATGAAAACCAGTGTGGTTTCAGACCACAGAGAGGCTGTCAGGATCCGATTTTCAGTATGTGCCAGGTAATTGAAACATGCTATGAGAGGAATAGACAGTTGTGTTTATGTTTCGTAGATCTAAAGAAAGCATATGACAGGGTACCAAGGGAAAAGATGTTCGCCATACTGGGGGACTATGGAATTAAAGGTAGATTTATTAAAATCAATCAAAGGCATTTATGTTGACAATTGGGCTTCAGTGAGAATTGATGGTAGAATGAGTTCTTGGTTCAGGGTACTTACAGGGGTTAGACAAAGCTGTAATCTTTCACCTTTGCTGTTTACATGGATTACATGGTTTACATGGATTATCTGCTGAAAGGTATAAAATGGCAGGGAGGGATTCAGTTAGGTGGAAATGTAGTAAGCAGTCTGGCCTATGCTGACGACTTGGTCTTAATGGCAGACTGTGCCGAAAGCCTGCAGTCTAATATCTTGGAACTTGAAAAAAGGTGCAATGAGTATGGTATGAAAATTAGCCTCTCGAAGACTAAATTGATGTCAGTAGGTAAGAAATTCAACAGAATCAAATGTCAGATTGGTGATACAAAGCTAGGACAGGTCGATAATTTCAAGTATTTAGGTTGTGTGTTCTCCCAGGATGGTAATATAGTAAGTGGGATTGAATCAAGGTGTAGTAAAGCTAATGCAGTGAGCTCGCAGTTGTGATCAGCAGTATTCTGTAAGAAGGAAGTCAGCTCCCAGACGAAACTATCTTTACATCGGTCTGTTTTCAGACCAACTTTGCTTTACGGGAGCGAAAGCTGGGTGGACTCAGGATATCTTATTCATAAGTTAGAAGTAACAGATATGAAAGTAGCGAGAATGATTGCTGGTACAAACAGGTGGGAACAATGGCAGGAGGGTACTCGGAATGAGATAAAGGCTAATTTTGGAATGAACTCGATGGATGAAGCTGTACGCATAAACCGGCTTCGGTGGTGGGGTCATGTGAGGCGAATGGAGGAGGATAGGTTACCTAGGAGAATAATGGACTCTGTTATGGAGGATAAGAGAAGTAGAGGGAGGCCAAGACGATGATGGTTAGACTCGGTTTCTAACGATTTAAAGATAAGAGGTATAGAACTAAATGAGGCCACAACACTAGTTGAAAATCGAGGATTGTGGCGACGTTTAGTAAATTCTCAGAGGCTTGCAGACTGAACGCTGAAAGGCATAACAGTCTATAATGATAATGTATGTATGTAATATATTAACACAAATTTCTTAATATTCACAAACAATAGGACAATAAAAATATGTAATCAGTAGCTAACACACAATTTGACCACCTAAAACAAAAAATCAAGGACAACTTCCATAAAGGCAATACTACTGTACAGCACTCAAAAATTCGCAGTTTTTGTTACATGAACAGCAGACATTGAAATTAACATAAGCCCCAAACTACTAACTGCAAGAGCACTCCCTAAAATATACAAAATAAACATACCGGTACCTACGAGGCCCATTATCAGTTTTAGGAACAGTCCCACCTACAGAACTTCAATTTATTCAAAAATTTCTAATCACTTTGCAGTTACCTCATTTTTCCATTTATTACCACGATATCACCAACATGCATTTCAACATACCGATTGCTGAATCTCAATAATAATAGCAAACTGATTAAAATCGAAAGAATTCTTTTATGACTCCTTACATTTCCTATTGACAACAACTACTTTTCTTTTACGAATACCATTTATGAACAGGATGGTCTTCGCATGGGATCCCTTTTCCAGCATATTAGCTGGTATTTATCTTCATAAATTGTTTTTCTTACAAGTTGCTTTACATTGCGTCGACACAGGTAGGTCTAATGGCGACAATGGGGTAGGAAAGGGCTATGAGTGGGAAGGAAGCGGAAGAGTCCCAGCATTTGCCTGGTGTGAAAATGGGAAACCATGGTAAAACATCTTCAGGGCTGCCGGCGGTGGGGATTGAACCCACTATCTTCTGAATGCAAGCTCACAGCTGAGTGCCCCTAACCACAGGCAAGTCACCCTTGGAAATATTATTTTAAGAAGTACCGGTAGTACAAGTACAACTGGGCAATCACCCCTTTTTAACACTAATCAGAAGGAAAAGAAAGTAGTGGTTTGATTCTTCGAAAAATGAGCAAAAGAATAAGGACTGATTAAGGGGGGGTGAGGATAAAAATATACTCTGCATATTGCAAGCGTGATAACATTATAAGGAAGTAGAAATTATGCAAATGTTACATGGAATTCCTTTCAGAGGACAGATGTGATAACGGCGATGTCCAGGAACACATCAATACGCCCCCAGAAGTACATTTACTCTTTATTACATAATAAAGAGCAGCACTCACCATTCTCCATTGCTTTAGAAGCTACTAGCATTGCTACCGGCCAGTGTAAAATGGAGTGTGAAATAATTCCCAGCAATGATAAGAATTACATACCGTCATCAACCAGCGCATAATAAAAGCACAAGTAAATACACCCTGTAAAGGAGTATACTGTCCGCACGCCAAGAAAGAAACGTCATTTAGTAACTGTAACCTAGTTTTGCACATCCAGGCCAATCTCTGTATGAGAACAGTGGCCCTTTTGGGGCCACACTCTCTTTGAGAGGATTTTTTCTATGGCCGCGGTGGATAATCTCTGTACGGCAAGAAAAAACAAAAACATAATTCTGTGCCTTTCTTAGTTCCCAAGTAGACAAGTTGGCAGTCTTGTGCACCACCCGATCACGCCGTCCACGAGAGGTCCGCCAAACCACACGGATCAGCAAATATATACTCACCACAACACGAATACTTACCTTGTGGACTCTACAGGAACATTGATGGTTATGAATTTCATGTTTTTGGTCCGTATTGAACTGAGAATAATATATAAGTAATAATAATAACAACGTAAACGTTTCCACCTTTTCAATACTAAAATATATTCACAAAATTATAAATTACACGGTACTAGTTTCGACCCATCTAGGGGTCATCATCAGCCGTATTGGAGCAAAGATCACTTTTGGTGAAATAGTTAAAACCTCTTAGTATGTATATTCCTTGTATTATTAACTATTACCATAATAACATCTCATTTCACTTGTTATTCTTTAAAATAACATTTTCTTAGGATTTCACCAAAATTGATCTTTGCTCCAATACGGCTGATGATGACCCCTAGATGGGTCGAAACTAGTACCGTGTAATTTATAATTTTGTGAATATATTTTAGTATTGAAAAGGTGGAAACGTTTACGTTGTTATTATTATTACTTATATATTATTTATCTACAGGAACAGGCTGAAAACTGCCTGGATCTGAACTCGTGCCTCTTAAATTACAGGGAGGAAATGATAGAGGCATAACCCCCAATAAAAGAAAAGTGATCCAATAAAAGGGTTTATTATCATAAAACTGAAATTAAATGAGTCAATGAACAAAAGCTGGGGATACAAATAACAAATAATTTACATATTCTGTCCAAGGAATAACATGTGCATAGTCAATTTCCTTTCAATTCAGAAAAAATTATCTTTTACAAAAACTTTTTTTTTTTTACAAAAACTAACAGAGATGCAAGTGACTAATCTCATGTTTTAATCCGTATTGAAATCTGTTGATATACAATAATAAAGTTTTATTATGAATCCACCTGTTCAATACATTATAATGTGGTCATATTTAAAATAACTTCATTAGTTAAAAAGTTATATATGGGACATGTTTCGCTCCCTTATAGAGCATCATCAGCCAAATCTGAATCTCGAATAATTGTTATTTACGTAAATAATGACTTAAGAACTATTAGAACATTTTTGACAAACTTAAAACTTACTCTATTAGAATATCATAAAATATAAAATCTTTGTATACATGGCTTAATTACATGTGCTTAATAGGAAGATACATTAAAATTATGGAAGAGAGAGTACTAAAATATTAAATTAAATAAAAATATATATATCATATCCAAAATCTTAGAAAGACGTGAAAATCAATCTTAGGAGCTAAATTTGAGGATTTTCTTGGCAATGAGATCTGGTAAAAAAGTTATTTATCCCTTGTGGATAAGAGTCTATAAAGATTCAAATTTATCATCAATTTGATGATTGAACTTATAACAGGATAAATGTTGGTCTTCAAGAAATTTAAATGCTTGTTGTCATATGACCTCGGCGAATGCTGTTGAAAAGATATGTTCTTATAGATGTCAATGACTGTTCGTTGAACTAATGGATTTGATAAGGATGATTGAAAGGGACGTAAATCAACGTTCGTATTGAAAGCTGCTGCTTGGTTTATCTTGTTGAATGTCCCTCCAATTGCTGTTTGTCGGTTTGGTGTTGTCCGAGGTTATGTGGTGACTGTCTGTTCTGTGTCTATTCCTTGTGTCTGTGAAAAGTAGAACAGGTGCAAAAGAACACATATAACTCAGAAAGTTGCATAATGGAGTATACAGCAATGATAGGCCTCAGCCACGTCCATTCAACAGACGCAGGCCACTATAACAATAGCTCCATTGAGACTCACATCCCCAGCTATCAGAAAGGCACCAAGAAACAAAACCCCAGCCGGAAGAAAAAAACAAGAAAAAAATCTAGGAAGATGATAGGTCGCCATAGTTACCGAGATCAATCAATATCTCAAACGATGAAACATGTTAACTGAAAGAAAATATTTTAAAAATAAGCCAAAAAGAAATGCAATAAAGAAAATAAGGAAGGCACAAAAATAATATTTGCGAGATGTGGAAACCAACACAAATCTCATCCATCAATGCACACAGTCACATGCACACACAACCTAGAGACCAATATGAGCAAATCCAAATAAGTATAGGGGTCAAGGTAGGATACGAGAATGCTCGCACTGCATGACAAATAAAACCAGCGGCTTGTGAGCTTGAACAAGATACACATATCACAATGTCGGATGGCCGCGCAGCAACCCAGGTTCACCCCAAATACAATAGTGAAAGACGCACATATAACGCATGATACATTCCATACTCATATCACCTCTCTTTTGGTGAACATGAGATGCGTATCACTAGCGTCAAAACATATCAAAATTTATAATGTCCAATAACGGACCATTTATATTGGTATTACAAGCTCAGCCAGTCGTAGACTCGAAGAGAATTAAACAGGGTCTCAAATCAAGGTCACAGGTACACACATAATTTACACAGATCAGTGTCAATCTCCACTCTCGCATATAGTAAAGATACACACGGAACAAGCAATATGTAAATTAAAACACGAGGTCTGCAGCGACCAAAAAGATAGGGGTCTGCAGAATAGAATCTCAGAACGCAAGATCACAATAACTATGACAAACCCACAAGAAAAATGTAAATAAATACCTTAAAAGTCTTGTAGAATGAAATCTGCAGATTATGTAATAATCAACATTACCCCAGCGACAGTCATTCTGCGCGTAGATGTTTGCGATACAAGTGGTGACCCAGAGCACTAATGTTCAGGTGCGCAAGATATAGTTTCAATGAATTCAGATAGGGAAGGAAACCAGTCGCAAATATCTTTTTCATTTACCTGTTATCTATGGCGATATAAAATATGTTACATTATTTTAAAAAAGAAACAGCTCTGTACCAATATCTTTGAACATACAGCCACCACGAAAATGTACAGTAAGTGTGAAAACTACAAGTACTTTAAAGAACTATGCAAAGCATGATGTGTTAGTCTCACACATATGTACATTCAGCTGAATAACTCTATATGTAAAACAACATGTCCTGAATGATTCATCTTCCTCGAGCCAAATATTTTGTATGCAATTATTTACATATGCATGATCATCTTTGCTTTAATGTTTCTATCTCAATTCCCATTCCTTTTTTCATTTTCTTCATTCAGATAATATTTTATTAAAACATTTAATTCTTTATAAATGAACACATCTCTGCAATTTACACATACAAGAGGGAGTGACACTTTCGACTCGAGAACATGGCATGTGAAACCACTCGGAAAATTTCAGCTCTCTTCGGTACATCACGCAGTGCGTGGAGCTACTTGGATTATTTCAGCTCTCTTCGGTACAACATGAACCAGGCTAGACTCGGCTAGCGTAAGGCGCCACTGCGAAGTAACGCACAGGAGAAGGTTCACGCACAGTTGTGATGTGTCTGTGTACATGTTTTCTAGGCTTTATTACAGATTTCCTGTGATTAACAGTGCCGGGGGCCGATGACCTCGATGTTAGGCCCCTTTAAACAACAAGCATCTTCATCATCTAAGAGTGCCGTAGTGAGTTGAAGGTATTAATACTGAAGGAGTGGATAGGCGTAATTATCTTGTTTGTGTTCGGGTTCTCTAGGCACTTTAAAGTTTTCCTGTGATTTATAAGAGTGTCGGCAGATAGTCGTAATTTATCGTTCATTAATGGATACGTATAATTGTAATTTCTGCAGCGAGTCATTTAGTGTACATAAAAACTTACTGAGGCACATCAGTACCAATCATCGTGGCAATCAAAGTGAGAGTTTTAAGTGCAACTTATGTGATTACTCCACTGCAAGACGTGATAATCTTAAGCGGCATACATTCAGTATGCATGAAAAGGTCTCTGCAAAATTTGAGTCAAAAATACTTTGTCCATTATGTAAATATGACTGTGCATCACGAAGAGAGATGCTTCGGCATTACTCGTCACAACATGATATAGACTTAGTTAATGAAACTGTGGAATTTTCTAGTGAGAGTGATTTCTATAACTGGAAATCTAAGGTCGAAAAAGATCATCTATGCGAGTTTGTATGCAGCAGGGCATGTTAGGTTAGAACTACAGATAACTGCTCAAAATTGTCATTTCACTGTCATCGTAATGGTGTTTATAAATCAAGAGGGCAAAACGAGCGCCACCAGAAAATATTGGGAAGTAACAAAATTGATGGATGCTGCCCAGCTAGCATGGATGTCACATGTCATCCTTCTGGCAAAGTTGAGGTTTCATTCTGCAAAACGCATGTAGGTCATCAGGCTGAGCTAGGCCGGTTAAGACTTTCAAAATCAGAAAGGGACGAAATTGCACTGAAAATATCACTGCAGATTCCTTTTGACTGCATTTTAGACTCTGTTAGGTCTTCAATTAAAAGCAGCGAATTAGAGCGCCGCGATTTAATATCAAATAAAGATCTTCACAACATAGCAAGAGATTATAACTTAAAAGCCGAGGCAGTTAGACATGCGAATGACAGCACGAGTGTGTGGACTCTTGGGTGAAAGAAATGCAAGAAATAGATTCTGTAGTCCGGTTCTACAAACCTCAGGGAGTTAGTTTGGAAGACTATCCACAGCTGCGCGAAGAAGACTTTGTCTTAAATGTAATCAATGAGGCGCAGATTGAAATGTTACGCGATTATGGAAATAATTGTATTTTCATGGACAGCAGACATGGGCTTAATTCTTACGGATTTGAACTGACAACTCTTCTTGTATTGGACGAGTTATTTCAAGGCTTTCCTTGCTCGTTCATGTTTTCGAACAGTGGAGATCTTCTTAACAGTTGTTCTGGATACTCTCCGTGCTCCACTTCAACAAAATGTACTTATGTCTGATATGGAAGAAGTATTTCATAATGCCTGGTTGAAAGTTATGAAACTGTTCTGCTCATGGCATGTAGATCGAGCGTGGAGGAAAAATCTTTGCAAGATTAAAGGACGTGAAAAACAAGCCGAAATCTATAAAATCATTAGAACGCTAATGCAGGAGAGAGATGAAGAGGCCTTTCGAAAGATGTTTGACGAGGCTCTGCGGCTTCTGAAAGAAGACCCAGACACCTTAGAATTTTATATATATTTTGAAAATAATTATTGGGCATCTGCTCCAAGCTGGGCGTATTGTTATCGTCAACACTCGGGTCTTAATACAAACATGCACTTGGAGAGAATGCCTGGAGTGATCAAACATATATATCTAAAGGGAAACAAGCCCAAACGATTAGATATTGCCATCCATGCTTTAATGAGGTATCTAAGGGACAAACTCTATGATACTTATTCATCTGAATAAAGGTAAAGTGACCTCACAGCTTTCGGCCATAAGGCAACGCCACAAATCGTCATTTCAGCTCGACCCTGAAGATGCAATATATGACAATAATGTGTGGATAGTGCAGTCAAAACATTCCAACGAACTCTACAAAATAAGGCGAATGAGTGAAAGCTTGTGCAAGTGCGAATTGCTTTGTACTGAGTGCGAGACATGCCTCCACGCATTCACTTGCAGCTGTCCAGATTCATCAATCAAGTTCAACATGTGTAAACACATTCATTTGATATGCAGAGTAGCAAGTAGAGAGCCTTCAAGTGCAGCTGAATCTACAGACAATAATTTAATCATCCACGAGGCATCCACTACAGATCGAAAACAACGTGCAATAATCCAAGAACTACAATGCCCTGGAGCAGCAAAGGCATGTGACAGTAAAGCGAAGAGGCGAGTAATGTTACTGGATAAATTCAGCCACATCCTAGATGAGGCTGAATCCGATGAAGACTTCGACATTATTGACAAACGTCTGCAAAATTTATTGCCAACCATTCAGTCCCGCAAATCTCCATCTTCACTACCTCCAGTTTCACCAGCAATAAAATCAAAATTTGAACCTCAGAATGGTTTAAGCCATCCAAGAAACCTCATAAAAAGATGTCGTTATCCATCGCAAAGCCCACAGCCACAGAAGAGCAAGACATTGCAATAAAATTACTGTTACCTAAATCTGAACGGCAGGGATCAATCATGGGTCTTCTAAACACAGTAGAAGGTGATAAATAGCAATATTTATATTATAATTATTGGCAGGAGTGTACTCCAAAAATAGTTCTCAATTAGCTACTAATAGACTGGTAATTAAGTTAGTGAAGTGTGTGATTTGTGAATTTAAAAACTCAAATTCATACATAGAGTATAAACTTGAAGTATGTCATATGGAATCATTTTTCTTCAGTGAGGTTTTTCGAACTGACAACTGGGACTCAAGTCCATTCAGTTTCTGGGGTGGGAGACAGTTTTTATTTGTACTATTCCTTAAGAATGAAGGAAATTTATACTTAAACGTGGCGTGCTAAGCAGCCTGCAAGCGCCACACCCACCGCAACAACTGACGGTACGCAGTGTATACTTCGTGGAATCAAAGAGAGCAGAAAAGTTCAGAGTGGTTATACAGGATGCGCTCCCGAGACAAGGGTGAACTGGTATGCTTTAGAAGAAAAACATATATTGCAAGAGCAACAGTTTTATCGCTGTCAGTGAATCACCGTCCTTTGCTCTTACGAAGAAAGTTTTGGTGACCCTTAAAACAATCCTTTTGGTATGAGCTGCAATTAAGACCTTACTTTTCTCTAACCTGCACACCTCACCCTTCAATTTGTATAACATCATTATTAACACTTTTAGGACACCTTGCAGAAGTCTGTCTGTTGGCTGCACCTAAGCAGTACTGGTGGATGGAGATGTCCCATTTCTTCTTCTTCTTCTCCTCCTCCTCTCTTCCTCTTGCGTGAACTCCCTCCTTTTCTTGATCTCAAAACGCCCTTCACGCTGCTGCCGGCAAGATTTTGTGTTGGCACAGAATTGGGTTTTAGCCTTAAAAGAAAAAAGAGTTCATTGAAACAAAGTTCATATTCATATTAATTATACACATTGCTCTTTGAATAATCCCATGTTCTATTACTAGGAAATGCAAAACGGGCAGGCTATAATAAAACAGCATATAAATTACAAGAATATGATGAACTGTTGTGAAATACCATTCAATTTCATACTAGATGTGAAACAGCCCCAGATGTATAATTGAAGACATGCTCGCAAAAACGGTCTAAATTTAAGTTTTGCAAACTGAACAAAGAAAAATATACTGCATTAATTTTACCTAGTGTATTGCACATCAAATCAAAGTATACATTCAGGGAAAATCTTTTCATAGCAATTTTAAGTTGTTTTATTGCAGACTAGCAATGCAGTAGCTAAATGAACTTAAGGGAAGTTGTATACTCAATGTACATGTGTTCGTTTTGTAATGTACCTACCTGACTTTGTGATAAATGGAAGGGAAATACAAATAATTCTGGCAATAAATTATATAATATAGATAAGGAAAGTGTTGTTACAAACAAATAATACATAATATATCAACAAATGCAATAATGAGGTTGCCTACAGCTACTTAATCCTGTACCTTAACCTAATCATAATCAGGAATATCAAAAAGTGGATCGTCTTCTTCTTCTTGAACGGGACTACATGCATTGGAAGCAAGATTTCTGTAGTATGCATGATACAGAGGGGGTATGTAATCCAACAAGTCTAAAATATCCTTGATTTTGGCTGGAAGTACAGGCCTAGGTCTGTCGTACTTGCATGGTAGGTTTTCAATACCGAATGATGGTCTACCAGGTACTTTTTTTTCTGAGATCTACAGAATCATACTCTTCTATTGAAGAGTATGAGTACTTGAAAAGTAACCTAAATGGATCTTCTTTACTGATTTTACAACATGTAATCTTGCTTAACAATACCTTTTGCTTCGAATCAGAGACTGTTCTTTTCGTTATCTTATCCAGTAAAGGCGAAGCAGTGATAAACATGTCACGTGTCATCTTTACCACTGCAAACGGCTTCTTAACCCTAGTCTTCCTAACAAGTTCCATTCATTGATCTGGAATTTAAATTGATGATACTTGCCTCTTTTTCTTCTCTATAAGGCCAAAGTCTCTGTCACATGGCAAATACGTGTGACCTGGCACTAAATATTTATGTTCTATTATATGAAATCTTCCAGTCTGGACTAAAAACATCCAAAAGCTACCTAAAGAAAAGTTCTTGTTTTGACCGAAACAAGAATCAAAATATACTATCAGGTGGTTAACATTATCAGGAACGGAAGTCATAACATAATGCCGAAGGCATGAGATTATATCATCGGCCCCACTTCCCGCTACATCCTCAGGCCACATAAACATTGTTGCAGCGTTATTTGCAACATTGTGAATACCAAAATTCAAAGTCCAAAGCTGACGTTTATAAAATATTATCCCTACACTCAAGTGGGGAGTGAGGAGACATCGCTGCATGTCAAAAGCAATCACATGAACAGTCCGGTATAAGTCCAGGATCCGCCAGCACGGGCTCCGCGGCTGCTGCTCGTGCGTCAATATGACGTCATGTATGACGTGTTTAGCGAGTTGATGTTTGCAAACATGGCGGATAATTCGAAGGAACGTGTAGCAGCCGCTGAATGTATGAATTAATGGTCTGGTATCTTTAGCTGTTTGAGACTGCGTCACACAATTCACAGCCATTAGATTGGCACTAGATTGGGCTAAAAATTGACTAGTTGGATAGTGAAATAGATATTAACGGCGCGATATGATGGGGCCGACTTGATTTCGCGAAAACTTTACGAATATTAAGTACGTCCGGCAAGTAGGAAAAGCACCGATCTGCTTTGGTTAGGTCCGGCTAGTGGCAAAACCATTGGTCTAGAGACAAGCAAAAGGGGGTCGGTGGGCATAAGCCCCCATGTTAGGGCCGCGAAGCGGCCAACAGCCCCTAGCATCCTTTACGAAAGCAATTGTGATTCACCGAAAAACACTTTTATTTGCTAGTTGCTTACGTCGCACTGACACAGATAGGTGGGAATGGGAAGGAAGTGGCCGTGGCCTTAATTAAGGTACAGCCCCAGCATTTGCCTGGTGTGAAAATGGGAAACCACGGAAAACCATCTTCAGGGCTGCCGACAGCGTTACTAATTTAGCGCGGTGATCCACCGAAAACCACTGGTAGTGACACGTTAGGTTAGGTTTGGTTAGGTGCGACAGCATTACTAATTTAGCGCGGTGATCCACCAAAATCCACTGATAGTGACAGGTTAGGTTATGATCCACCGAAAACCACTGATAGTGACACATAAGGTTAGGTTTGGTTAGGTACGACAGCATTAATAATTTAGCGGGGTGATCCACCGAAAACCAAAGCTAGTGACAGGTTAGGTTAGGTGCGACAGCATTACTAATTTAGCGGGGTGATCCACCGAAAACCACTGATAGTGTCAGGTTAGGTTGTGATCCACTGAAAACCAAAGCTAGTGACAGGTTAGGTTAGGTGCGAGAGCATTACTAATTTTGCGGGGTGATCCACCGAAAACCACTGATAGTGACACGTTCGGTTAGGTTTGGTTAGGTGCGACAGCATTACTAATTTAGCGGGGTGATCCACCGAAAACCACTGGTAGTGTCAGGTTAGGTTGTGATCCACCGAAAACCACTGATAGTGACAGGTTAGGTTGTGATCCACCGAAAACCACTGGTAGTGACACGTTAGGTTAGGTTCGGTTAGGTGCGACAGCATTGCTAATTGAGCGACTGTTGTTGGAAGTACACTTTTGGTGATGACATCATGAATAGGAAAGCAACACTATACACACGAGTATATTGCAACCACTGAGACAGGATATGAATTTATGGGTACTCACCAAAAGTTGGCACAGGAGTAGACAGAAGATGGACTTCTTGTGTTTGCGTAGATGTACTCCCTCTTAAAATAATAATTACTAGTATGGATGCAGCACTGAACGGGAGTTTTAATTGTTTTGGCTAGTTCTACTTCGTCCTAAAACAATCGTCACGACTATCACAGAACTGAACACACGACTGGACTGTTTATCTCTAGTTATACTTCCTCTTAAAACTATAATCACGACTATGACAGAGCTGGACATAAAACTCGATTGTTTTCGTCTAGTTGTAGGCCTACTTCCTCTTAAGATAGCAATCAAGACTATAACATAGCTGGACACACGACTGGTTTGTTTTCGTCTACTTGTACTCCCTCTTCAAACAATAATCACACTGCTGGTAATGAAACTCGTGATTTGAGTTTGATGTATTTTTGTTCCTCGTAAAAGTTAAGTTGGCGACAGTTCAGAGAGAGACGACAGTCATCTTTTGGTGTAAATATTAATTACATTGCTATGCCATCTCTATTACTGGTAGGCCTAATGTACTATATGTATCTATACATAGCCTACATCGTTTACGCTTCAAATTATCAAGTAACATGTTAGCTGAGTGGATAAGCTGATGGATCGCTGGTTCAAGACGGCCTGTCGCCAGGAATTTATAACAGGTAAGTAAAATTAGATTAGTATGCGAATATATAAGTGAAATAACTACGTATAAAATAGGTTAAATGGATGCCGGTGAAATACAGGCGGGGGATGAAAGAAAGTGAAGGGAGAGGAAATACGAGGTGAAAGTTCTTCAGTATCTTTTAAGTTCTCCCCACCTGAAACCCCTCCTACCCAGGAGGTCCCGTAAGTATGTCATCATAGCTGTGCCAGCAAATTCTGGCCTTGTTCCAACAGTCCTGTCTTCCTTAGCTAGTTGTGTGTCTACTTTTAACTGCTCATAGGCCGACTCTGATTTTCATTTATGCAGCTCTAACTTACATTCCAGATCTTTTTTTTTTTTTTTTTTTTTTTCAGAGGATCATTTTCTGTTGAAACTTGAATGTTTAAATTGTCACATATTTTACATGTATCACTACAAGGTGCTTGGAACGACAAATTATATTTATAGAAAATCTTTCTGTAAATGGCAAGGCTAACTGGTGTCCTATTTTCCTGGGTGCACTTGTCCATATAAAGGTTATACAAAACACTAATATTGAGTTCTCCACTTAAGTACTTCATGTTAGGATTCTTTTTCTGAGAATAATGACTCGACCGCGTGGGGAAACTGTCAATGTGCTCCCTTACGCAGTTTATATCTGCCTCTTCTGTTTTGTTGGGACGGTTTCCATGCTGACCCCTCTGATCCAACTAAAATAGAATCAAACCATGTTCTCTTACAACCTTGTTTTATTATCTTGAAGCACAACCTAACTTACGTAGAGAACTGCACGTGAAAAGTGATTAGAATCACAGTGATTGCTTACCTTGAAGGTGCCTGAAGTTTTCTTCTCTTGAATTATTCGAGAAAGTCGTCCATTACTCAATCCAAATATAGACAATAGGGCCTTTTTACGGATTACAACCTCTGTTGCATCTACCATAACCTTGAAAACACATGAACATTGTCTTCTACTGCTACGAGAATCGTTCACATATCTTCGTTTCACTGAGCAAATCTGTACACACCCAGAAATGTACGCATTCTGTAAGTCATGGTCACCGAAATTCCAGAAATTGAGAAAAAGTCTTTCACGATAATCTTCTGTCACCTTTTCAAAACGCTTACGCGAACAGCGGCAGTTTGCACCAATACTCATCTCCTCTATTACAACACCTTTGTAATTAACATATTCCTCACCACTATTCCTTTTCTTTTTCTGAATTTCCCGACACCATTTTGCAGGATTTTACGATAATTTCCGCACATTTCGTCAGCTCGCTCAGCAAATTCACTCTCTGTGTCCACCATGTTTGTTGTTTACAAGCAGTAGCCAGGGTCACCAACATTGATACAATGAACATTCTGGAGTAGGTATATATTCGTATATAACCAGGGACATTGTATTCTCAGTAATGAATTTTTTAATGATAAGTTACATTAAAATTCTTATGTAATGTTCATAATGTTACCCGCTCTCGGCAAATTCGTTGTTTCAATCATTGGTTCACCACTACACTACACCACAATGTTAGTGCTAAGCCTGCAATGTTGCGTACACTTATTTAATTTCTGCTCTATAGGGGTTAGCCCATTTTTGCATTCTGACAAAGGCCCTCAGGTTAAACACTCAAATTTTCACCTACTGTATTCCTCTAAATGATCCCTCCTGATATTAGCATATGTAGGAATAGGTACTATTCATGTTGCTCAATAGATAGCAGCACCTAACTCACTTTTTTTAATTTTGAGGGTTAGACCGTTTTTGCGAGCATGTCTTCAATTATACTATTAATTTTTGTGGTTCATGGTGTGGGTTACTGCTGTCACCTCCTACTTCAAGAACCACAGGTAACAGCTGAGTGGCCTATAACCTGGTCCACAGACTCAAGATACCCTAACATTTTCAGAGTCATGGCCTGCTTTGCGCTCAGGTGGCTACGACCCATCAAGGGAGAGGTCCTCACTAGGACTAGAAGTAAGGTAGCATCCTGCTTCACAGAGTGGTATTAAATAGAAATGGCATATGGCTTTTAGCGCCGGGAGTGCCTGGGGACAACTTTAGCTCGCCAGGTGCAGGTCTTTTGATTTGACGCCCAGACGACCCATGCGTCGTGATGAGGATGAAATGATGAAGACGACACATACACCCAGCCCCAGTGCCAACTGAATTAACCAATGATGGTTAAAATTCCTGACCCTGTTGGGAATCGAACCCAGGACCCCTGTGACCAGAGGCCAGCACGCTAACCATTTAGCCATTGAGTCGGACACAGAGTGGTGGTGGTGGTGATTATTTTACGAGGAAGTACAAGTGGGCAACCATCCTCTATATAACACTAATCAGAGAGAAAAAATGGAAGGGGTCCGACACTTCAAAAAATGAAGGTATCAGCCAAAGGAAGACAAGGGCCACGAAGGACATAAACGTGAAAAATGTCCTAAGCCTCCATACATAATGCCGTTGGGGTCGGAAAAGAACAAGACTTGATCAAGGGAGGTTGGATAGGATAGATGAAAGTGAGGAGCCTGGCACAAGTAAGTGGAAGCAATTCCAGGACTCAGCTAAGGGCCCCTTGGTCAAAAACCCATGCTCCAAAGTTCAGAGCCCCTGGGACCCCTTTTAGTCACCTCTTATGACAGGCAGGGGATACCGGGTTTGCTATTCTACCACCCCCAACAACAGGGGAAGTAGACCAAGCTTGGAACACTTCAAGCAAGCCTCGGACCTATGGAAGTAATGCAGTCCAGGAAACAGGCGTACGATATAGAAAGAGAATGGGTGGCACACAGTGATGCGGTAGTAAAAGCAGCAAGGGAATGCCTAGGAACAACCCTCTGTAAAGATAGTAAAAAGCAAAATCTTGTCGGAATGACAAAGTGAGGGCAGGTTTCAGCGTTCAGTTACCACGGACCAAGTACGCAGTGTATCTGCGCTCCACGTGGAAGAGCTTGTGATAGGTATCGCACTCTTACCTGTCTTCAGAGAAAAGAATCCCTGACATGTTTCTGCTGCAAGTAATGTTTACTCCTCATTATGAGTAGTGAAATGTTAAGTTTGGTGCATTCATTATATAATATTATTAATAATAATAATAATAATGAATGTGCAAAATATTCATGTTCAAATTATGTGCATGTTATTCTAGTGTAACTTAAAAGAATTATGAATTGTAATTTAATCTTATGACCATTGACTGCAATGAAATACTAAATTATTTATTATTATTATTAATAATAATATTATTATTGCTTAACTCACAGAGGCTTGCAGACTGAATGCTGAAGGGCATAACCATCTGTAGCTCTGTATGTATGTATGTATGTATGTATGTATGTATGGGTATGTAATACTCATTTTGTCTTCAAGCAGTAAAGGGAAGTTAAAAGTTTTATACACAAGAACTATTTATCATCATAAAGCGTGAATGAAAATCCACAGCCTGTTTCCAGTCGTCCAACTGGGTCAGGAATGGAATGAATGAAGCCCCCATCTAGCGATGAGGATAGGAATTGTGCCAGCTGGCTAAGCCTGTCGCACTCGTCTGGGGCAGTGATTAATGAATGACAGATGAAATGAAATTATATTGGAGCGTGTTGCTGGAATGAAAGATGACAGGGAAAACTGGAATACCTGGAGAAAAACCTGTCCCGGCTCTGCTTTGAGAGCGTTGAGAGGCCAGAGCGCTGCCGCCTGAGCCACGTAGGCTCTCATAAAGCTGAAAATTACAGGCCAGTCAGTTTGACATGCACTGAATGTAAGGTTTGGGAAAGAATTATTTCTGATTATTTTAGACATGTTTGCAAAATTAATAACTGGTTTGATAGAAGACAGTTTGGGTTTAGCTCAACTTCTAGGATTCCAACAAAATATAGTAGATATCCTGGATTCAGGAGGTGAAATGGACTGTATCGCGATTAACCTATGTAAGGCAGTTGATAGGGTAGACCATGGAAGACTACTGGCAAAACTGAGTGCAACTGGACTAGAAAAAAAAAGTGACTGAATGGGTGGCTATATTTCTAGAACATAGAACTCAGAGTACTAGAGTAGACAAAGCTTTATCTGACCCTGTAATAATTAACAGAGGAATTCCTCAAGGCAGTATTATTGGACCTTTATGTTTTCTTACATATATATATATATATATATATCAATGACATGTGTAAAGAAATGGAGTCAGGGATAAGGCTTTCTGCAGATGATGTTATTCTGTACAGAGTAATAAACAGTGACATATGCTGAGATTAAGACATGGGCTACCACTAGACTTAGGTTACCTCTTTTCGATGGTTGGTTTAGTGAACGTCAAGCCTTCAGCGTTTTGAGCTGCAGCCAGTAGTCAATGAAGAAGCCTGCTGCTTTACAGGCTATTGCACCGGACTCGGCTACTGCCATTGCTCAACCCCTGATCAGTGGAGATGGTAACCTAAGGTTTAGGAAATGAGAGTCCGGCTTTGTGGCTAAACGGATGGAACGCTTGCCTTTGGTCTGATGGCCCCAGTTCAATTTACAGAATCAACCCCCTCATACTGTTAATTCCCCTGGCTTGGGGACTGGGTATTTATGATGTCTTCGCCATTCATTTTATCCCCATTAGGTCAACACAAAGCCTGTATAGTTGCCATGCCCTATTATTTTTTGTTCTATTTTGCTTTACGTCGCACCGACACAGATAGGTCTTATGGCGATGATGGGATGGGAAAGGCCTAGGAAAGAGAAGGAAGCGGCTGTGGCCTTAATTAAGGTACAGCCCCAGCATTTGCCTGGTGTGAAAATGGGAAACCACAGAAAACCATTTTCAGGGCTGCCGACAGTGGGGTTCGAACCCACTATCTCCCGGATGCGAGCTCACAGCTGCACGCTCCTAACCACACGGCCAACTCTCCCGGTCCCATTATATTTGTATTATTATTATTTTACAGCAGTCGTACCCATCGTTCACCGGTTAAATTAGCTTCCTCGGGAGATCAGTGGTGGTGTCCGACCCATGATCATGGGTTCGATTCCAACCAACAAAAGAATAATAATAATAATAATGTTATTTGTTTTACGTTCCACTAACTACTCTTTTACGGTTTTTGGAGACGCCGAGGTGCCGGAATTTCGTCCTGCAGGAGTTCTTAAACGTGCCAGTACATCTACTGACACGAGGCTGACATATTTGAGCACCTTCAAGTACCACCGGACTGAGCCAGGACCGAACCTGCCAAGTTGGGTTCAGAAGGCCAGCGCCTTTACCGTCTGAGCCACTCAGCCCGGCAATCCAACAAAAGAAAGAAAACGCTAAACCTGAAAGGTGGCATTTCATTTTAACAGATCTACCAATGAAAATAAAACGATATTGCTCATGTAACACCAGCCCTGCAGTCTCTTCCTACAAGTAGTAAACGGGAATGAGGAATTCCCACACTCTCTTACCTATATCATTCAGAAGTATGAGGTGAGGAAATATATACAATGAGTAACTTATGGTTGATAGGTAGCAGTGGCGAACAGACAGACCGAAGCCTAGCACACCTATCCTCCGCTGGTCCTCGCTCCTATCCAATATCCAGCAGCAAGCTGCGTGTGGCGAGTCGAGGGGAAAGGGGCGAGAGTCTGGGCTGCAATATCAGTCTCCGATGCCTTGCTCTCAGAAATATGCGTGACGTTTCTTTCTCACTGCTTTCAAGTTTTGTAAATGGAACAATGTTTCAGATGCTTAGACTACAATGTGCTTTAGACTTCCATCATTCTCAATGGAGATTTGGGCTTCACTGATAGCCTTGGTAGCCCTCTGTATATGCCACTGGTAATAAATAAGTTACAAGCTTGTGAGCAACTGCAAAATAACCTATATAATGTTGTGAGATGGACCGTAGGCAACGGTATGATGATAAACAGGGTTAAAAGTCAGGTTGTGAGTTTCACAAATAGGAAAAGTCCTCTCTGTTTTAATTATTGCATTGATGGTGTCAAAGTTCCTTTGGGGGATCATTGTAGGTACCTAAGTCTCTGGTAAGACACCTACTACAGTATGGATGCAGCGTATGGGACCCTTAACAGGATTACTTGATTCAAGAGCTGGAAAAAATCCAAAGCAAAGCAGCTCGTTTTCTTCTGGGTGATTTCCGACAAAAGAGTAGCTTGACAAAAATGTTTCAAAGTTTGGGCTGGGAAAACTTGGGAGAAAGGAGACGAGCTGCTGGACTAAGTGGTATGTTCTGAGCTGTCAGCAGAGAGATGGCGTGGAATGACATTAGTAGACGAATAAGTTTGTGTCTTTAACAGTAGGGAAAATCACAAAATGAAGATAAAGCTGGAATGCAAGAGTTATTTATAAGAAGAGGAGGTAGGGATTGGAATAACTTACGAAGGGAGATGTTCAATAAATTTCCAATGTTTTTGCAATCATTTAAGAAAAGGCTAGGAAAACAACAAATAGGGAATCTGCCACTTGGGCGACTGCCCTAAATAAAGTTCAGTAGTGATTGATTGATGACTTACCCCTCACTATAAAGCCAAGGATTCCTAAAATCTGTGGATTGGAAGTGATCTCAACATATCATGTAGCCTATGTGGTATTGAAGTAGATAGATCCTTCTTTCTTGTAAATGTTATCAAAAATCACCCACTGATCACACCTACAACAACAACAAAAAAAAAAAACAACAAAATAAAATCTAACGTATGCTTGCAACTATTGCGCCATTGTCAACTTTCAATTTATCTAATTCATCCAAGATAAGAAGATAAGAATACTTGTTGATAACTGAATGTTAAACCTAATGTGATATTTTACAATTTTGGAATATACTTACACTGTTTTGTCTCGAGCAAAGCAGAAGAATTATGATTCCAGGTGACATACTTTAAGTTTATACTGTATACTGTATGTATGAATTTTAGTTTGTAAATTCACAAATCACACACCTCACTAATTTAATTACCAGTCTATTAGTAGGTAATTGAGAATTATTTTTGTTGTACACTCCTGCCAATAATTATAATAAAAATATTGCTACTTATCACCTTCTACTGTGTTTAGAAGACCCATGATTGATCACTGTGGTTCAGATTTAGGTAAGAGTAATTTTATTGCAATGTCTTGCTCTTCTGTGGCTGTGGGCTTTGCGATGGATAACGACATCTTTTTATGAGGTTTCTTGGTTGGCATAAATCTTCTCTGAGGTTCAAATTTTGATTTTTTTGCTGGTGAAACTGGAGGTAGCGAAGATGCAGATTTGCGGGCCTGAATGGTTGGCAATAAATTTTGCAGACGTTTGTCAATAATGTCGAAGTCTTCATCGGATTCAGCCTCATCTAGGATGTGCCTGAATTTATCCATTAACATTTCTCGCCTCTTCGCTTTACTGTCACATGCCTTTGCTGCTCCAGGGCATTGTAGTTCTTGGATTATTGCACGTTGTTTTTGATCTGTAGTGGATGCCTCGTGAATGATTAAATTATTGTCTGTAGATTCAGCTGCACTCGAAGTCTCTCTACTTGCTACTCTGCATATCAAATGAATGTGTTTACACATGTTGAACTTGATTGATGAATCTGGACAGCTGCAAGTGAATGCGTGGAGGCATGTCTCGCACTCGGTACAAAGCAATTCGCACTTGCACAAGCTTTCACTCGTTCGCCTTATTTCATAGAGTTCGTTGGAATGTTTTGACTGCACTATCCACACATTATTGTCATATATTGCATCTTCAGGGTCGAGCTGAAATGACGCTTTGTGGCGTTGCCTTATGGCGGAAAGCTTTGAGGTCACTTTACCTTTATTCAGATGAATAAGTCTATCATAGAGTTTGTCCCTTAGATACCTCATTAGAGCATGGATGGCAATATCTAATCGTTTGGGCTTGTTTCCCTTTAGATATATATGTTTGATCACTCCATGCATTCTCTCCAAGTGCATGTTTGTATTGAGACCTGAGTGTTGACGATAACAATACGCCCAGCTTGGAGCAGATGCCCGATAATTATTTTCAAAATATATACCAAATTCTAAGGTGTCTGGGTCTTCTTTCAGAAGCCATAGAGCCTCGTCAAACATCTTTCGAAAGGCCTCTTCATCTCTCTCCTGCATTAGCGTTCTAATGATTTTATAGATTTCGGCTTGTTTTTCACGTCCTTTAATCTTGCAAAGATTTTTCCTCCACGCTCGATCTACATGCCATGAGCAGAACAGTCGATGTTGAGGTGGTTTCATAACTTTCAACCAGGCATTATGAAATACTTCTGCCATATCAGACATAAGTACATTTGGTTGAAGTGGAGTACGGAGAGTATCCAGAACAACTGTTAAGAAGATCTCCATAATCGGAAGATCTCCTCTGTTCGAAAACATGAACGAGCAAGGAAAGCCTTGAAATAACTCGTCCAACACAAGAAGAGTTGTCAGTTCAAATCCGTAAGAATTAAGCCCATGTGTGCTGTCCATGCAAATACAATTATTTCCATAATCGCGTAACATTTCAATCTGCGCCTCATTCATTACAATTAAGACAAAGTCTTCTTCGCGCAGCTGTGGATGGGCTTCCAAACTAACTCCCTGAGGTTTGTAGAACCGGACTACAGAATCTATTTCTTGCATTTCTTTCACCCAAGAGTCCACACTCGTGCTGTCATTCGCATGTCTAACTGCCTCGGCTTTTAAGTTATAATCTCTTGCTATGTTGTGAAGATCTTTATTTGATATTAAATCGCGGCGTTCTAATTCGCTGCTTTTAATTGAAGACCTAACAGAGTCTAAAATGCAGTCAAACGGAATCTGCAGTGATATTTTCCTTGCAATTTCGTCCCTTTCTGATTTTGAAAGTCTTAACCGGCCTAGCTCAGCCTGATGACCTACATGCGTTTTGCAGAATGAAACCTCAACTTTGCCAGAAGGATGACATGTGACATCCATGCTAGCTGGGCAGTATCCATCAATTTTGTTACTTCCCAATATTTTCTGGTGGCGCTCGTTTTGCCCTCTTGATTTATAAACACCATTTCGATGACAGTGAAATGACAATTTTGAGCAGTTATCTGTAGTTCTAACCCAACGTCCCCTGCTGCATAGAAATCACTCTCACTAGAAAATTCCACAGTTTCATTAACGACGTCTATATCATGTTGTGACGAGTAATGCCGAAGCATCTCGCTTCGTGATGCACAGTCATATTTACATAATGGACAAAGTATTTTTGACTCAAATTTTGCAGAGACCTTTTCATGCATGCTGAATGTATGCCGCTTAAGATTATCACGTCTTGCAGTGGAGTAATCACATAAGTTGCACTTAAAACTCTCACTTTGATTGCCACGATGTTTGGTACTGATGTGCCTCAGTAAGTTTTTATGTACACTAAATGACTCGCTGCAGAAATTACAATTATACATATCCATTATTGAACGATAAATTACGACTATCCGCCGACACTCTTATAAATCACAGGAAAACTTTAAAGTGCCTAGAGAACCCGAACACAAACCAAGATAATTACGCCTATCCACCCCTTCAGTAATAATACCTTCAACTCACCACGGCACTCTTAATCACACAAAAACTAATCTAGAACAATTCACCTACTAATCTAGAACACACACGAGTAACAGCGCACGTGAGGAAAGTGTTGGTGTCCGAAATGGCGCCTTATTGTAGCTAAGTCCAGCCTAGTTCGTGAACTGAAGAGAGCAGCTCACCTAGTTATAGGTCGTGGAACCGAAGAGAGCCGAAGTGTTCCGAGATGTTCCGAATGGCTCCTCATTCTGCGTCCCCGAGACACAAGTGTGGTCACCAAGCAGTTGCATTGTTGGATGCGCTTGTGAACGTTTGGCTGTTGAGAGAGCTCTTGCATTATTGTAGTGAAATGTAGTTAAAACCTATTGACATTTTTTAAATTTTGTGTGTGTGCGTTCCATTTAGTGCTATTTGTATATTGGTGTTTAGTGCTTGTTGGTAGAAATTGGGAGTAGTGTTTTTTATTTGTATTTTATAACAAGTAATTCATTTGGTGTTCAGTAGATTACGTTTTCTAGGTTAAGTAGGCTAGCTAGGTGTACTTTATTTCGAATTTAGGTTTAGGAAATACTTCAGGTAATAATAGTAACTTTTAAAACTATATTTTTAAATATATGTAGGTTCGTTGGTATTATACTTACAAAGGCAGATTATCATAAGGAGTTGTAATTTCCGCCGCTACTTTTCCGATATTTCGTACTGATATCCGTTCAAACTACCACGAAGGTCATAATTTATTACATTAAATAACACGATAAGCCTGTAAACATCGATTTAAAGAGAAGTTAAAGAGAATTCGCAGTAATTTCACTGGATAATTACGGTACTCAACAGTTTTTTGGATTGTTGACGATTGTTGCTACATGCACATGATAGTAATGTAAATAAATACAAAGTCAGCTGATTCATTATTCCGATAATTTGTAGTCTTAGTTCCCTGCATACTTTGTACTTTCCACCTTCATTTATTCATCGGGCCGATGACCTCGATGTTAGGCCCCTTTAAACAACAAGCACAAGCATCATTTGTTCATCGAGTAAAAGTTAATAATCAAATTCCTATATCCCAATAATATTGCACTTCAAGCCCCCGGCGTGGTTTTGACAGAAATTATAGTAGACAACCCCTTATTCTCAGCATTTAAGGACACTTTTATTCTCCGTCCCGCGTAGTAGGGAAAATAATACTAATCCACCAGCGGTAAAAGTTCATATAACCACACTTCAGCTGAAAATTGTAGTGTAGATACATTGTAGTATAGATACAGTACATTTAGATAGTGCCGTATCTTGCCTGCTATATTCATGTGTTATCTTACGTGTGTATCTATTAGAGCGTAGTACTAATAATAATTTGTCTAAGCATTTAGCTTTGTTGGTAATCTTTGAGTACAGTAGTTCTTGCAAATTTCATTTCTGTTTGTGCTTAGTAGTGACATACGGTACCGGTATCGTAATTAGGATACGTCTGAAAGTAGTTTCAAAATGACTGCAGTGTACTGTACAGTAGTATACGAGTAATATCCTATTAGAATTTAGTGTGCTTATTTTATTAAATATTTGTGTAGTACTGGTGTAGTAGAGGTATCCGTACAAACTCTTACTAAAATTCTGTTGTTGTAATTAGGTTAGGCTTAATTGCAGTTTGGAATTGTGTAGTTCTTGTGTATTACTTTCGATATTCAGTAATTAACAGCAGTTTTTATCCTGTTAGGGCTTGTAGGATAAAAATAGAGTACGACTAAGTAGTATTGTAGTGTAGTCGTATGTTAATTACCTTATTGTTGTGTGATCTTTGAGTACTATCCCAGACAATATATCCCTCCGTTCATTTATTTTTTGCAAATAAGTTACTTTATTTTTAATTTCATTTTTTCCCCGTAAAGAATGGTTAAGGAGCGCGAGTGTACGAACTGTGGGCGTGGCAAGGCATTGAGGGGGTATGAGGGAGGAGTTGGAGAGTTTGAGGGAGATAATTAGGATTCTCACAGAAGACAGGAAGGAAGATAGGACTCCCTCAAACAATGTACAGGTTACAGTAGGTGTACAAGAGGGAGGGGGAAGGAAAGGGGGAGTTGTAGAAGACAGGTGGTCTAATGTTCTAAGGGGAAGGAGATTGCAGGCTAAGGGCTCTATTCAGGACCAGAATTCAGGACAGGTGTCTGTGCGAAACCGGTACGAGTCACTCCAGGTAGAACAACACAGGGAAGATGAGGGACAGGGAACTGTTGCTGAGATGTGTGGAAGTAGGAGGAAGGGAAAAGGTAAGAAAGGGAAATTTAGAGTAGAGAATAGGAAAAGACAGGTGGAACAGGGTCATGGGAAGGAGAAAAGGGAGGAGGAAGTAGCTACTGCAGCTATCAGGAAAGATGGGGCTGACCAGGAGGGGAGGGGATCAAACGAGGTGGGTAGGGTTGAGGCTCTGATCATGGGGGATTCCATAGTTAGACACATGGGGAAAGTGTGTGGAAGAAAGGGTACCAGGGTAGAATGTTATCCAGGAATTAGGTTGAGGCAGATGTTGAGGAAAGTAGAAGAGAGAGAGGAGGGGAAGGAGAAGGTGGTAGTGTTTCACATTGGTAACAACAACGTAAGGCAAGCTGATATAAATACCAACATAGTTGGAGATGTGTGGGATCTGGTTTATGCAGCATGGGTGAAGTTTAAGAAAGCGGAGATTGTTATTAGTGGAATACTGTGTAGGAGGGATACTGACTGGAGGGTGATTGGGGATTTAAATGAGACTATGGAGTGGGTATGTGGGAAACTGGGAGTGAAATTTCTAGATCCTAATGGGTGGGTAAGAGATGGGGATCTGCGCTCAGATGGCCTTCACTTAAACCGCAGTGGTACATATAAGTTAGGAAATTTGTTTGGAAGGGTAATAGGGAGGTACACTCAGAGAAACGGGGTAGCCTACGGAGCGGTGATAAGGGAACAGGGAACTGGAAATCGAGCAGGGATGACATAGAATTGTTGGTGTTGAACTGTAGAAGTATTGTAAAGAAAGGAATAGAATTAATTTAATAGATATATATATTTACCAGATATTGTAATAGGAGTTGAATCATGGCTGAGAAATGATATAATGGATGCAGAAATTTTCTCTCGTATTGGAGTGTGTATCGTAGAGATAGGATAGGTATGGTGGGAGGGAGAGTATTCATTCAGGTGAAAGAAGAATTTGTAAGCTACGAAAAAGTTAAAAATGAGACACATGAAATTCTAGGTGTAAGGCTCATTTCTAAACATAACAGGCAACTTGATATATTTGGAGTGTACAGACAGGGAAAGGGTAGCACAGACGCGGATTCGGAATTATTTCATAGGATAGTCGGCTGTGTGGGAAACGACATGGAAAGAAATGTGATTGTAGCGGGAGATCTGAATTTGCCAGATGTCAATTGGGAAGGAAATGCGAACGACAGGAAGCATGACCAACAAATGGAAAATAAGTTAATATGGAAAGGACAGCTGATTCAGAAAGTGATGGAACCAACCAGAGGGAAAAATATCCTGGATGTCGTGCTGATAAAACCAGATGAGCTCTATAGGGAAACTGAAGTAATATATGGTATTAGTGATCATGAAGCTGTTTTTGTGGTAGTTAAAAATAAATGTGATAAAAGGAAGGTCTTAAAAGTAGGCCTATTAGGCAGTACCATATGGCTGATAAAGCAGGCATGAGGCAGTTTCTAAAAAGTAACTATGATCGGTGGAAAACGGTAAATAAAAATGTAAACAGACTCTGGGATGGGTTTAAAGAAATTGTTGAGGTATGCGAAAACAGGTTTGTACCTTTATGGGTGGTAAGGAATGGTAAAGACCCACCTTAGTATAATAGAGAAATAAAGAGACTAAGAAGGAGGTGCAGACTGGAAAGAAATAGAGTTAGAAATGGCTGTGGAAGTAAGGAGAAATTGAAGGAACTTACTAGAAAATTGAATGTAGCAAAGAAGGCAGCTAAGGATAACATAATGGCAAGCATAATTGGTAGTCATACAAATTTTAGTGAAAAATGGAAGGATATTTATAGGAATTTTAAGGCAGAAACAGGTTCCAAGAAGGACATTCCAGGAATAATTAATGAACATGGGGATCTTCAAAAGGAAGAAGTATTCAGTCAGCAGTATGTAAAGATTGTTGGTTCCAAGGATAATGTCCAGATAGAGGAGGAGACTAAGGCTAAAGAAGTATTAAAATTTACATATGATAACAATGACATTTAAAATAAGATACAAAAGTTGAAAACTAGAAAAGTGGCTGGAATTGATCAGATATCTGGGGATATACTAAAGACAATGGGTTGGGATATAGTACCATATCTGAAGTACTTATTTGATTATTGTTTGGTCGGAGGAGCTGTACCAGATGAATGGAGAGTTGCTATAGTAAGCCCTGTGTATAAAGGAAAGGGTGATAGACATAAAGCTGAAAATTACAGGCCAGTAAGTTTGACGTGCATTGTATGTAAGCTTTGGGAAAGCATTCTTTCTGATTATATTAGACATGTTCGCGAAATTAATAACTGGTTCGATAGAAGGCAGTTCGGTTTTAGGAAACGTTATTCCACTGAAGCTCAGCTTGTAGGATTCCAGCAAGTTATAGCAAATATCTTAGATTCTGGAGGTCAAATGGACTGTATCGTGATTGGTCTGTCTAAAGCATTTGATGGGAGACTACTAGCAAAAATGAGTGCAATTGGACTAGACAAAAGGGTGACTGAATGGGTTGCTATATTTCCAGAAAATAGATCTCAGAGAATTAGAGTAGGTGAAGCTTTATCTGACCCTGTAATAATTAAGAGGGGAATTCCTCAAGGCAGTATTATCGGACATTTATATTTTCTTATATATATAAATGATATGAGTAGGGCCCGGATTTTTAGGTTTTAACCTATTTTTTCCCTCACTTTTGAATTCACAAATTTCGATACATTTGTTCGTTTCACACTTTCTGGAGCAGTATATGTGAATTTCATTGCACCTAAAAAAACCTAAATGAGGGGTTGACACCTGAAATAACCCAAATAGCTGTTTTACCTTCTTCAAATAAAGAATGTTATTTTCCCTGCGTTGTAAAATTATTTCCACCGCAATTACAAGCAGTAGGACGGAGATACACGTATACAGTTGTTCAAAGAGAAACTACCAACACCTCTTCCACCTGAGCCGATACTTACCCGCTGGGGAACTTGGCTGTCTGCTGCTATTTACTATGCTGAGCACCTAGAAGGAATTAAAGATGTCGTCAATGACTTGGATGAAACAGAAGCTTCCTGGATCGCAAAGGCCAAGAAATCGCTCGAGTGCCCGACCCTCCTCGCTTCCCTAGTATATATTAAGACACATTTTTGTTTTATACCAGAAGCTACCCTCCAGTTGGAAGGTGCAACCTTGCCACTCAAAGATTCCCTGGATATCATTGGCAATGTTTCCAGAAGAGAAATAGCTGGGCCATTGGGAGTGGCATTTTCTTCGAAGCTGCAGAAGATTTTTCAACGCAATCCTGGTTTTGAAGATATGAAAGTCATCAATTCAGTTTTACAGGGAGAGAAGTATTCGGGAAAATTACCCCTACAACCTAATGCATTAGCATCTATGTATTACGCTCCAATGACTTCATGTTCCGTTGAAAGAACTTTTTCGTCATATAAGAATGTGTTACGTGACAACAGGAAATCATTTACGCCCGACAATTTGTGTATGTACGTTGTTATTTACTGCAATGTCAAAAAATAACTTACAAAGTAAACAGTGCAGTGTATTCTCTGTGTATTTTTATGAATATGACAATGTAAACTTTTGTTAAATAAGTACATAAATAAATTTTACAGAACTACGAAAACCAAAAAAAATATTGCTGCCTGGAGGCAAAACCTGAAATAACCTATTTTAAGAATACAAAAAACCTAAAGTGAAGGTTCATGCCACCTAAAAATCCGGGCCCTAGATATGAGTAAAGGAGTAGAATCGGAGGTAAGGCTTTTTACGGATGATGTTATTCTCTATAAAGTGATTAATAAGTTACAAAATTGTGAGCAACTGAAGCGTGACCTCGAAAATGTTGTGAGATGGACAGCAGGCAATGGTATGTTGATAAACGGGGTTAAAAGTCAGGTTGTGAGTTTCACAAATAGGAAAAGTCCTCTGAGTTTTAATTACTGCGTTGATGGGGTGAAAGTTCCTTTTGGGGATCATTGTAAGTATCTAGGTGTTAATATAAGGAAAGATCTTCATTGGGGTAATGACATAAATGGGATTGTAAATAAAGGATACAGATCTCTGCACATTGTTATGAGGTGTTTAGGGGTTGTAGGAAGGATGTAAAGAAGAGGGCATGAGAGTCTCTGGTAAGACCCAAACTAGAGTATGGTTCCAGTGTATGGGACCCTCACCAGGATTACCTGATTCAAGAACTGGAAAAAAATCCAAAGAAAAGCAGCTCGATTTGTTCTGGGTGATTTCCTACAAAAGAGTAGCGTTACAAAAATGTTGCAAAGTTTGGGTTGGGAAGAATGGAGAGAAAGAAGACGAGCTGCTCGACTAAGTGGTATGTTCCGAGCTGTCAACGGAGAGATGGCGTGGAATGGCATTAGTAGACGAATAAGTTTGAGTGGCGTTTATAAAAGTAGTAAAGATCACAATATGAAGGTAAAGTTGGAATTCAAGAGGACAAACTGGGGCAAATATTCATTTACAGGAAGGGGAGTTAGGGATTGGAATAACTTAGCAAGGGAGACGTTCAATAAATTTCCTGTTTCTTTGAAATCATTTAGGAAAAGGCTAGGAAAACAACAGATAGGGAATCTGCCACCTAGGCGACTGCCCTAAATGCAGACCAGTATTGATTGATGGATTCATTGTAGCAGTCACTGTTTAATGACCTGTTCAGGTGAATCAGCAGTTCCAACCCATGCCACGTGAACACACCCCACACCTTTATGGAGCAACCACCGGCCTGCATGGTGCTTTGTTGACAACTGAGGTCCATGGTTTAGTGGGGCTTGCGCCACATCCGAACCCTACCATCAGATTGAAACAACTGGAACAGTGGCTCATTGGACCAAACTAAATGTTGTCAGTCCTCCAGGGTCTAATTAGTAATGTCACATGCCAAGGAGAGGTACTGTGCGCAGTGTCGTTGTGTTGAAATGACATATGGCTTTTAGTGCCGGGAGGTGTCGGAGGACTTTGGCTCGCCAGGTACGGGTCCTTTCATTTGACGCCTATCGTTGACCTGCATGTCATCATGAGGGTTAAATGATGAAGACGACACATACACCCAGCCCCCCATGCCAGCGAAATTAACTAATGATGGTTAAAATTCCCGACCCTGCCGGGAATCAAACCCGGGACCCCTGTGACCGAAGGCCAGCACGTTAACCATTTAGCCATGGAGCCGAATGTCGTCGTGTTAACAGTGGCACTCTGGTTGGTCTTCTATTTCCATATCTCACTGACGTTAAAGAACGCTGCATTAATCTGCTGGATATGCATTTCGTACCTCCTGCATTGAACGTGGATGTGATTTAAGCCAGTGTGGCTTATCTGTTATCACAGAAAATTCTAGCCAGATGCTAACTGCAGTCATTAAGCATCCGTGGTCAGCCACTGCGCTGTTCACTGTGGGTAATGCCTTCATCGAGGTATTCCCGATACACACGTGACTGTATCCTTTAAGGAAAGTTAAATGTGTGCACAAATGCGACAATGGAGAGTTCCATGCAGTTGGCCCCCATAACCGTGCCCCATTTGAAAGACGATAATTTATGTCGCCTTTCTACGACCAGCACAGTGGTGTTTACACTCACACTCGAGGTGTGAGATCACACCTGATACAGGTGTGGGAACTTCAAAGACATCTCAGTACGGTGCACCACCAGCTATTACTTTTAAATACTGCTATTGTATAACTTTTGGTATGTCACATACTTTATATAAAGACCATTCCTTTACAAACGAAGACATTTTTTTGTCAATGGAAACATTTGATTCAAATTCTTCAAGTGATTAGTTCCTACCACTTCAAGAATATGCTAATACACTGACTGACAGAGCAAATGCAATACCAAGAAGGAGTGGTCAGAACTTTATGCCAATTGCAGGGTAGACTGACGTCACTGAGGTATGCTCATGATGTGAAATGCGCCGCTGTGCTGCGCACGTAGCGAACGATAAATGGGATACGGCGTTGGCGAATGGCCCACTTCGTACCGTGATTTCTCAGCCGACAGTCATTGTAGAACGTGTTGTCGTGTGCCACAGGACACGTGTATAGCTAAGAATGCCAGGCCGCCGTCAACGGAGGCATTTCCAGCAGACAGACGACTTTACGAGGGGTATGGTGATCGGGCTGAGAAGGGCAGGTTGGTCGCTTCGTCAAATCGCAGCCGATACCCATAGGGATGTGTCCACGGTGCAGCGCCTGTGGCGAAGATGGTTGGCGCAGGGACATGTGGCACGTGCGAGGGGTCCAGGCGCAGCCCGAGTGACGTCAGCACGCGAGGATCGGCGCATCCGCCGCCAAGCGGTGGCAGCCCCGCACGCCACGTCAACCGCCATTCTTCAGCATGTGCAAGACACCCTGGCTGTTCCAATATCGACCAGAACAATTTCCCGTCGATTGGTTGAAGGAGGCCTGCACTCCCGGCGTCCGCTCAGAAGACTACCATTGACTCCACAGCATAGACGTGCACGCCTGGCATGGTGCCGGGCTAGAGCGACTTGGATGAGGGAATGGCGGAACGTCGTGTTCTCCGATGAGTCACGCTTCTGTTCTGTCAGTGATAGTCACCGCAGACGAGTGTGGCGTCGGCGTGGAGAAAGGTCAAATCCGGCAGTAACTGTGGAGCGCCCTACCGCTAGACAACGCGGCATCATGGTTTGGGGCGCTATTGCGTATGATTCCACGTCACTTCTAGTGCGTATTCAAGGCACGTTAAATGCCCACCGCTACGTGCAGCATGTGCTGCGGCCGGTGGCACTCCCGTACCTTCAGGGGCTGCCCAATGCTCTGTTTCAGCAGGATAATGCCCGCCCACACACTGCTCGCATCTCCCAACAGGCTCTACGAGGTGTACAGATGCTTCCGTGGCCAGCGTACTCTCCGGATCTCTCACCAATCGAACACGTGTGGGATCTCATTGGACGCCGTTTGCAAACTCTGCCCCAGCCTCGTACGGACGACCAACTGTGGCAAATGGTTGACAGAGAATGGAGAACCATCCCTCAGGACACCATCCGCACTCTTATTGACTCTGTATCTCGACGTGTTTCTGCGTGCATCGCCGCTCGCGGTGGTCCTACGTCCTACTGAGTCGATGCCGTGCACATTGTGTAACCTGCATATCGGTTTGAAATAAACATCAATTATTCGTCCGTGCCGTCTCTGTTTTTTCCCCAACTTTCATCCCTTTCGAACCACTCCTTCTTGGTGTTGCATTTGCCGGATTTGACCTTTCTTCACGCCGACGCCACACTCGTCTGCGGTGACTATCACTGACAGAACAGAAGCGTGACTCATCGGAGAACACGACGTTCCGCCATTCCCTCATCCAAGTCGCTCTAGCCCGGCACCATGCCAGGCGTGCACGTCTATGCTGTGGAGTCAATGGTAGTCTTCTGAGCGGACGCCGGGAGTGCAGGCCTCCTTCAACCAATCGACGGGAAATTGTTCTGGTCGATATTGGAACAGCCAGGGTGTCTTGCACATGCTGAAGAATGGCGGTTGACGTGGCGTGCGGGGCTGCCACCGCTTGGCGGCGGATGCGCCGATCCTCGTGTGCTGACGTCACTCGGGCTGCGCCTGGACCCCTCGCACGTGCCACATGTCCCTGCGCCAACCATCTTCGCCACAGGCGCTGCACCGTGGACACATCCCTATGGGTATCGGCTGCGATTTGACGAAGCGACCAACCTGCCCTTCTCAGCCCGATCACCATACCCCTCGTAAAGTCGTCTGTCTGCTGGAAATGCCTCCGTTGACGGCGGCCTGGCATTCTTAGCTATACACGTGTCCTGTGGCACACGACAACACGTTCTACAATGACTGTCGGCTGAGAAATCACGGTACGAAGTGGGCCATTCGCCAACGCCGTGTCCCATTTATCGTTCGCTACGTGCGCAGCACAGCGGCGCATTTCACATCATGAGCATACCTCAGTGACGCCAGTCTACCCTGCAATTGGCATAAAGTTCTGACCACTCCTTCTTGGTGTTGCATTTGCTCTGTCAGTCAGTGTATATCAAGCCATCAGCACTGTTTACAATGGCTTTTATGTTTTATAATGATTATATGATCTATGCTTGATGGTCTCGTTCACTAAGTTACAGATCAATGCACATATGACAGCAACCTCTTCCATCAGTTGCTTTACACCCATTTAATTTTATTATTTTTCCCAAAATTCTCTCCATAGCACAAATCACTGGCCCTTGCTTTTCTTATGATACTCTCGTAAGCTGGAGTCCTAGTTTTCTGACATATATTTTCTTTTTGTTGTGCTGTTCCATGAGGGGAAATTAAGGATAAGGATTTAAAGGCACTAAGGTTTGCAAAGTGGAGAAGAATGTGAAATACAGAAAATAGCCACCTGCATCTACCCTTCTGTTTGTTGAGGAATAAATATAATTTAAGAAACCAACTGCTCCTTTACCTAGATAGATATTGAACTTTCACTAGCGCATCCCAGATTCATATAAAATATGACGTTGACAAAGTCATTCGAGATAAATTTCCTATAAAAGTCTTCAATTTCCACCTGTCAGTTTAATTCCAGTTACCCTCCACATGCATCATTCATTGTCATGGAAGCATATAACAATCCTAAAATTTCAAAGAGTTATATTTTTAATAAATAATGTTATTTGCTTTACGTCCCACTAACTACTTTTACGGTTTTCGGAGATGCAGAGGTGCTGGAATCTAGTCCCGCAGGAGTTCTTTTACGTGACAGTAAATCTACCGACACGAGGCTGACATATTTGAACACCTTCAAATACCACCGGACTGAGCCAGGATCAAACATGCCACGTTGGGGTCAGAAGGCCAGCATCTCAACAAGAGCTATATTTTTATTTATTTCAGTGTTTAATGCAACACCCTATAAATTAACAAAATGCTTCCCATTATCCTAAAGTTCTATGTCCTCTTCTGCTCCTGCTTCCACAGGTATTAACTTAATTTTATTCTGTTTCCCTTTCCGTCTGTCACAATTGACTGTTTTTGTAAATTACCAAATCAAACCCCATGGCACCATGGCCTACCAAGCGACCGCTGTTCAGCCTGAAGACCTGCAGATCATGAGGTGTCGTGTGGTCAGCGTGACGGATCCTCTTGGCCATTACTTTTGGCTTTCTAGACCAGGGCAACCATCTCACCGTCAGATAGCTCCTCAATTGTAATCACGTAGGCTGAGTGGACCTGGAACCAGCCCTCAGATGCAGGTAAAAGTCCCTAACCTGGCTGGGAATCCAGGTAAGCGGCAGGCATGCTACTCCTACACCGCGGGGCCGGCTTTGAAAATTAGTCTGATAAAATCACAAATGTTAAGTTATGTATGTTTCTTTCTGGATTCATTAAAGAAAGTTGTATCATCTTACATAGTAAAATATTCCCAAACCTCATATTATACAGCAACTGGTTAGCAGGCAGTTAACCGTTATGCCCTTTGGACTGAGTAGCGTACCAACTTATGGAGTCCATGTTAAGAGGGCTCACACATGACTCTGGCCTGGTCTATCTAGACGACATCATAGTGGTAGGATGTACAATCCAGGAGCATCTGGAAAACCTCTGGAGAGTGTTCCAGACTACGTGGAGCCCACCTGAAATTGAATCCTGGGAGGTGCTAACTATTCCAGCAGGAGGGACACTACCTAGGCCACGTTGTGTCTCCTTTTCACCCAGAAAAGCTAGAAGCCATGAGAGAATGGCTTGTGCCAAAGGATAAGTGGGAGTTGAGGAGTTTTCTCTGCCTGCGTACCTACTATCGGTGGCTCATTGCCGGTTTTGCCAACTTCTCAAAACCACCCATGCACCTCTTTGACGCCACCTCCAACAATGTGGGAATTGTTCGGGTGCAGTTGCAGATCCACAACAGGAAAAGGTGATAGCATTTCACAGCAACACATTATCCAAGGCCAAGGGAAACTACTGTGAGACCCACCGTGAACTACTGGCCATATTGCAGACACTCGAGCTCTTCCACAAATACCTGCATGGTCAGTAGTTCCATTTATGCACAAACCATTCTGCCTTAATGTGACTCCAGAGCTTTAAAAATCTAGAGGGGCAGACAGCTCGGTGGGTGCATTATCTACAGGAATATGACTTCACCGCTGAACACAGTCAGAGAAGGTAACACTGATGCTCTGCCTAGAAAACTGTGTTCTTGACAAATACACCCACTGTCAGTGGTTGAGTGGCAGGCAGGTCCAGTGGACATCCAAGTCATTAGAGCTGAAGTAGCAGAAGGTCGGGATTGTGCCCCCATGAGGAAGGAGCAACTTGCGGATGAGGTCGACTTGGGGCAGCAGCCAGTATGGAAGGACATGCTGAGTTGTTGCCCAAATTACTCACTCACTCACTCACTCACTCACTCACTCACTCGCTCCATATGAACTCGTGGAATTTCCTAGAGGTCACCCATTGTCTCTTGACATGGATATGGGAGTTGGCTGATGGCAAGAACAAGGTGCCCAGCTGGTATTTCTAGGCACAAAAGGATTGAAGTGGTAGCTGAGCTACACAAAGGCACCACTGCATGCCACTCTGAGGTCAATAAGACTTTTGGATTACGTCTGGCAATGCTACTACTGGGTATATCCAAGGATGGACAGTGAAAGATGGTGCGAAATATGACACCTGTGTAGCAAGCCGAGGCCCTGATGTCCTGAGAAAACTGCACAGCGAGCAGGGCAGGAACTTCAAATCGACACTGATGAAGGAAGTTCTACAGCGTCTCGGTATACACAACACCACCTCTCTACCTGCGGTCATATGATAGAGTGTTTTGTGAAGACTGTTGAGGAACATCTGAGGAAGATGGTGTCAGCATGCCAGAGGGACTGGGATGAGAGGATGCAGTTCTTCCTAATAATCTACTGTGCATTCACTCATGAGACAACAGCCACGACACCCGCCAACATGGTCTTTGGGAGAGGACTACGTCTGCCATGTGACTTAATGTTCGAGAGCTAGTCGACAGCTCAATAACATCCATGAGTACACCCGACAAAACCTGAAGGTAGCTGGTGACCTTATGAAAATCCAATATGACCTGCAGGTTAACTCTGCAGGTTTCCAGAAGAGTGACAATGTGGCTATATGTGGCTATACCAACATGTAGACCTATAGATTAAGAGGAAGTCACGTAAGCTCCAGTTGCCATGGAAGTGTCCCTACACAGTTAATCACAAGGATTAATGATTTAATCTACAGGATTCGGCGACTTCCCCGAGGGAAAATGGTCATCCCCCGACCCAGGCTTCTGCCTTCCGTGGAGCTACTTCGGAGAGGCAGCTTTAAGGAGGGAGCATGTGACTATCAAGGCTGAGTGCAGGGCCACTGGCAATGGTGCTAGTAAGAGAGAATAATTGCTGCGCAGTGGTGACTATGTGAAAGGGGGCCAGCAGTGAGAAAAACAATAGCACCGGCGAATTGTGGTCTGCGATGAGGAAGCTCTTGGAAGAAAATGGAATCTGATTAACAATGGAAAAGATGCCAAGAATTATGTGGAATTAGAAACTACTAGAATATTCTACAGGCCTTTTGCAAAACGCGCAGCTGCGCAAGCCAGCCAGTAGTAATTGATTGCGGTTGGAATCGGGAAGAGTCGATTCCATATACCTGGAGAATTGGGTAACCGATTCGGGAATCGATTCCGAGGAACTAGCAGCACCATCTATGATGTAGATACGTAAACACATGCTGCACAAATGTGTACTGAAATATTAGTTCGTTTTGTTTTATAACCAGGTCACTCTACAATCCATGCCTGCTGTAATTATAGTGTCCTGGAGTTATAAGTTATATACATTAATGCTACAGTAATTCGATCAGATTATTTTATTCTCCGTTTGAAACTAATCAAATTGTACGGATTGTCAATAAATCGAAATTTGTACGGAGATTATGACATAATATAATACTAGTCTACTAATTCAACAAAATACAATTGTAATGAAGAGACAACTTAGCTAGTGGTAAGCATTGATTAAAACAAAGTCCGCCTCCATGGCTAAATAGTTAGCGTGCTGGCCTTTGGCCACAGGGGTCCCGGGTTCGATTCCCGGTAGGGAATTTTAACCCTAATTGGTTAATTTCGCTGGTGCGGGGCCTGGGTGCATGTGTCGTCTTCCTCATCATTTCATCCTCATCATGACGCGCAGGTCACCTACGGGAGTCAAATCAAAAGACCTGCATCTAGCCAGCCGAACTTATCCTCGGACACTCCCGGTACTAAAAGTAATACGCCATTTCATTTCATTAGAACAATAGCAATCCAACACAATCCAATGGCGTAACAGCCCCGAAGGACCATGGCCGACGAAGCGACCGCTGCTCAGCACGACGGATCCGCTCTGCAGTTATTCTTGGCTTTCTAGATCAGAGGCGCCATCTCACCATCAGATAGCTCCTCAAATGTAATCACGTAGGCTGAGTGGACCTCAACCAGCCCTCAGATCCAGGTAAAAGTCCCTGACCTGTCCAGGAATCGAACCCGCGGCCTCCGATTAAGACGCAGGGGCCGCGGGGCCGGCAGTAATTCTAACAGTTGCTTATAATAATATTTAGTTTTAGTATGAAATGTTCATTGCAAATAAAATGTATCGGAATACACGTGCGTTAAAAACAAGTTGTGTACTTATTAC